>NC_079154.1:72531573-72843058 GCF_947563725.1 Argiope bruennichi | reverse complement strand
TTATAACTTACAAGTCCGATAAAATTCTATGATCGTTCTCTCACTATCCGCTTCTGTGAAAAAGGGTGTTTGTTAAAGTAAGTTGATTCACAAAGATGGGGAAGGGGGGGGGGGGCTCACCCTCATAAATTCTTATCCAAGGAAATGGAACAACCATTTGCCATTGTGGTCACTTGATTTTCCTGAAGTAGGCGTGCCCTTCTATTGTGCGCAATAGTTGGCCGCGTGTGAACCCACCTTTAAACTCTCATTGGCCTAATACCTCTAACCAATGCTTAGTGGTAACGTTGGACGGATAGAAGAACGAAGATTTCTTTTAAAATCTTTTAACTCCAAACTGTTAAACTGTGAATTGACGCTGCAATTGCTGTAGTTGTAAATTTCCTTATTTTTTTAAAAATACCGACAGTTGATATAACCTGCTCGGAAAAAGGTAAGCAAAATTCTTCTTTTATTATATTATGTTTTGTTGTATTAAATATTTATTTATAAAATCATTATTTTTTAACTATTTCTAAGAAAGGCCAGCAATATTAATAAATATTCATAATAAAGAAAAAATATTAATAGATTTGACTGTCGTAAAAAATTAAGAAATATAAATTCAGTTTGAATTGGATTTCGAAGCAGTTTTCTATTTATGGTGAGATGTGCTATAACAATTTTGATTGCCAAAAGTAATAGGGTTTTACTCTTTTCCACGTGGTCGTTAAAAAAATGATTAAGGTTTTAAAATAAATCAGCAGAATATTTATTCATTAATCATGTATTTGATAAACATTAACTCTTTCTCTTTTTAATAAATTAATTCCATTGAGTCTTTTAAAACGAATATTTTAGAAAATTTCGTTATTAGTTTAGTAATCAGAATAGAATAATTTGCTGATAAGATTTTAAATTGGCATGAAATGTTATGCATTTCGAATTTAAGAGTAAGTCGAATTGCTTTTTAAAAAAATCTTGCATTTAATTGACTTAAGAAGTTTTTGGGGAATAATTATTATTAAAAAAAAAAAGGTTATTTTTGCGGTAATTTTTCAATCTGTAATTGTCTTTTATATATCTCCTTTTTATCTCATTTTTACTCATTTATTTTAATTTTAAATTTTTTATATCATTGCGAATTTTATAATATGCCAACATGTTCATAGAATACTCAGAAATGATTTTAACATTCAGAAATATTTCATTTTATTTGTTTTGGTTAAATTTTTCATGCAGTGTATAGTAATGATAAAATATAATGACGTATTTTTTTTTTTATTTGATCATATTTTTTTTTTTCAAAACTAAACAAAAACTGGAAAATTTTTTTAAAATTTTTTAATATATTGTATCATTTTCTTTTCCTTTCTTTCTTCTTTTTTTTTTTTTTTTTTTTTTTTTTTTGTAAATAAACTTACATTTTATAATATTTGTTATTTATGTTTCACTCATTCCGAAATCACTATTTTCCGTCTCTGCTCGATTTTTTAAATAGTAGATTGTATGAAAATCTTTTTAATTATCTAATCTACCCATTTTTAAAATTATGGGGCATATTTAAATTTGCCAATAATACTTTTGAAATAAGAATGAAAATTTATGTTATTCATATACATAATTAATTTTTCAAAGTATTAGATTTCAGTTTTCGGAATTCGAGTTTTATTAAAACTGCTTAATTTTACTTGTTATTAGCACAAGATATTGTGCGTTGTCTGCGCGATGTTCGATATTTTGAATACGGATCAGTATCGTGAAGATATCATAAAATGTTGTTGTGTATGTTGAGCTAATAAGAATTATTATATCCTTTCCGTTTTTTTTTTGGGGGGGGGGGAACGAAAGAAATTGATGTTTTTTAAATCAACAGTAAAGATTGTAAAATTTTAAAAATTATTATAATATTGAAAAAATGGAATATGATAAATTATAAAATGTAGGCATTGCTTTGATTTTGGCACACTTTATTGAAGGGATTTTAATATAATTGTTTCTATTGAAAAAAGCAAGAATATTTATATTATATAAAATAAAAATTCCTTTTATTTGGAATCGTTCTAATTAGTCAGCATTTTCAAAGATGATGTTTTTAATTTATAACAACTACAAATAATGAAATCATGATTTGTCGATATATCGAAATCATGATATATATGGAACGATGTGTCCCGATGATGAAGATCGGTCATCTCCCATCCATATTCAGAAGATGTCATCATGCACGATTTTTAAACATCTTAAAATTCAAAAAATTATCTTTTCTGTAACATCAGTTTCATTACCATACAAGTGTTTCTTTAATTTTTGGACAATTTTTCAAAAGTTTATGTATAATTTATACAATAGAAATTAATTAAGAATCACTGATTAAGACTTAAGGCGATGGCAATTTTAAGCAGTTAAATATTGTGAGGTGAAAAAGTTCTTCTCATTCTTTCACACACAGAACAGAGGAATGTTGACAAAACGGCGGATATAATATCTTGTAACGTAAAGGTGGGTTCAGACGAGGCTTATTATTGCGCACAATAATAAGCCTCGTCTGAACCCACCTTTAGCCATTGCCCCATCAACGTTGTCTCAACTGTTCACACGGGGACAATAGAGGGACAACAGTAGAGAGACAACGATTGCGCGCAATAAAAAGCCTCGTGTGAACCCACCTTAATAGACTCTATCATTTCCTCAAAACAAGTAATCGTTCCAAAAAATGTTAAAATCTTTTATATTTAAAGGCTTAGATAGTCTTCACTTGATGCTTAAAAGGTTACATTATTGAGTTCTTGGAATAAGAATTTAATTCATGGAATGTAGATAGTAAAAAGTGAACATGCCGTTTATTTTTTCGAATTGTAGAATCAGTATCATTCGAAATTTCAGAATGTTATACCATTGTAATTGTAATTGGTGCTATTCACTTGAAAGAATGAAATCACAGTTATTAGTAATGTCAGACAAAGAACAAATGACTGCTTATAACTTATTCAAAACTCTGGTTTTAATTCTTTTTCGTTGTATTTCGCAGCAAACATAATTCGAAATGAATACTTTGGGCACATTTATGTACCAATAATATCTAAGATATAGCATGAAATGGTTTTAATAGTAAAATATCTGTCTTTGTGTTATTCCACCAATTAAATCAACACCAACTTCTAGGCAGTGTTGATCAAAGAAAAATTGGGGGAAGAGAGAGAGAGAGTGAGTCTTTTCTCTGTGGTGTTGATTAATAAATCGTTGATTGATTGATATTCCGGGATTATTGGAATTCTAACTACAAAGGTTGTTATCAGCAAATTGTCGAAGAAAATTTTAATGCAATTTGAAATGAATTGTTTATCAAACAAATGTATTAAAATCATAGGCATATGGTTGGCACAAAATATACACATTTTCTATATTCTATGAAAATTTCAACAACCCAAGACGTTAGGTATTGCACAAGAGCAATTTCATGGCTCCATCTATTATCAATTAACTAAACTAAAGATGCATTTTATTAGAAACTCACGATTTTTTTTAAAAAATGAATAAAATTGAAACTACTGACAGTTAAGATAACTTTAGCAAAGGCATTTATTTAAGATTTCTTAGATTAAGCCTAATTGGTTCAGTCAAATACTAAGGTGCCTTCGAAGTGAATGAAAACGGTATATCACCATAAACATACTTTCTGCATCTGAATAGATAACTGTGAAAATTTAAGAGAAATAGATTATTATTATAATTATTTTCTTTCCTCTAAATTAATAAAAAATTAATTTAAATAAGTGGTCTCAATCATATCAGGCATATTTAATTTGATAAAGAAAAGTCAGCTATAAAATATTTCTATGAACTCTTGCAAATTATTTTATGATGATTTAAAATTTTTCAATTGCATATTCAATAATTCAGTTATTAAATTTTTATTTTTGTATTTGAAGATTAGTTCGACAGTTTTTAATAAAGTTCTTATTATCTACATCTGGCAACAAGATGTTTGCCACACAGGGCTAAATGAATTTCTTATATTTCGTGTGCGATGAGTCAAAATAATTCTCAAAAAATTAAGTTTACAGCTTTTGCTAACAATCAGGGACGAGGTAAATTATTTCTTTTTCATTTGATATTTTCTATAAGGGAAATATTAAACTTATTTAAGTGTTTATCGCATTATTTTGTTGATATAAAGATTGAATGAAAGTGCAGTTTTTAATGACATATTTATATGATGCAGTTTTAATTCTTGAAATTGTTGTAAATCCTTTTTTTTTTATTGTTCGTCATTTTTAATATTAATATAGTGTTTCATTTATTTTCTTGACTGTGAATTTTAGGACTTATAATCATTTTTAATACATTTCATTAAAAAGCGGCTTTATAATTCTAGGTTGTGTATTGAGTGCTGTTATGTTTTTGTAACAAACAGTACATATCTAACCACGTTCAAACGAACAGCAACTTTGTCTCCCAATTTACATATTTTGAAGTTAAACTGGGAAAATTCAGTTGTTTTCGAAATATTAAGTGTAAGAATTTTATGTTAGAGAGTCGAAATTTAAATCTGAGATTTAGAATTCTTTCGGTAATAAATTTAGCGTTTTCAGAATCTTATTTCTGAACTAAAATATTACATTTATTAATTTACATTAATTAAAATATTACATTAGTACACCATCTACACAGTCCAAATTTGATCTTCTTGGTTTTTAGTATTTTTTTTGTTGTAATTTTTGTATTTATAAAGTCACTTGAAATTTTAAAATAATACCTTGATGCTTCTTAGAAATAGAATTTCTCATTTCTCTTTTTCATAGTGCATTCATGGGATTTTGCATGAATATCGTCTTTTTATTAAATTTTATTACCTAATAGTTTTGTTGCTATTTATAATTATATTTTATCAGAACTTTGAACTTACTGTCTCATGATGGGATGTTAAATTTTTATGAATAAAAGCAGTACTGCAGGAGACTTGCAAGGTATATATATGCAATGTATTATAATCTACACTTTATTTAAAAATATAATTTTCTATGATGGTTTTATTTTTTCTTAAAAAATTCCATGAACATATTTAAAATCTTTTTACTGTAAAATTTCTTATTTCTTAAAATATATGATGGAAATTCTCTATTTCTTCTATTCTCTTCGACTTATTATTAATTAAATATTTTTAGGACTAGATCTGTTGACTTTTGTGATGTTATTATGTAGGTAATTTATTTCAACATGAAATAAATTGCTGCTTTTCATGCTGAAATAAATAACCATGTTCAATTATTTTTTATGCTTATTGTTATAGTTACTATTCTTCTAATATTGCAGTATTATGTACTTAGGTACAATAATGTTTATATTATTCAAAAGTTAAAATGTAATTATTACAAAGCTGGTCGTTCTTTGATTTCCTTAAAAATTCACCTAAAATGAATATAATCTTAATTTTTAAATTAAATTATAAAGAAATTGCAAAATTGAATACAATTATTTTATTTTCATTTTTATAATTCATGTAAATTTTAACTGTGAAAAAAATTTCAAAAACTTTTAATGATAATTTGTTTTTTTTCTTACTTTGATACCTAAATATCTTTAGACAGCTGAAATAATATATATTGTACTTTATCTCATTATGTCATTAATACTCACTGATTGCAATAAACATGTCTTTTTTCAAAATGAATCTCTGACATGTGCTTAATACACAAATGTCTAATTTTTTATATCTGTAAGACGGAAGAATTACATTTTCAATAAATAGCTGAGATTTCTTGTCACTCTCAATACATATTAAAAAAATTTGAAGTCTGCTAAGCTCTCGGAACTAAGTAAAAATTTAAAATTAATAATTATTTTTATAGTTATTTAATTACAGTAAATAAATCCTGAATGATACTTGATGTACATCTAAATTTTACTTTTACTATATCCATTTCAAATTATTTACTAATGAAGTAAAAAATTAAAATAAAAAAAAATTGTTTAGGATTTTTCATGTATTAATTGATAGTACCCAGTCCTGACTTGTTTATTCATAACAATTTCTTGTTGCTTTTTTGAAAAGTCATCTTTAATTTTTCCTTTTTAAAATGTATTTGTAAGGATTTATATTAATATTATAATTTTTTTAATTTATCTAAATCTACCTCAATTAAAAAAAAATCCTTCACTCGCATAAAAGCAAATGCAAACAATATACACAAAAGCAAATTATTCCAGTAACAAGTTATTTAACTATATAAAATAGTAAACTTTTCAGTTTATATACACATAAATATTCTTCACACATTATTATAGCTAACAAAATATTTTTACATTCTACTTATAAAAGAAGGGGATAAAGAAAACATGAATTTTACTTTGCTTATTTTATAAAAAGAAAAAAAAAATTACATCCGATTTTTCTATTAGCTTACTTATCCAAAATTTTGATGTTTTGTTGTGATACTCTTTTCATTTGTGGAAATTTGAATTTTGAGTTTAATGAATTCCTAATAGCAACTATTTTAGGGATGGAATAAAAAGTATGCACATTTCTTTGTGAAAAGTCCTTCCCTTCCCTAACAACAACACTATTAAGGTTCTGTATTGTATACATAAGAATTTTGCTAAAAATGCTAGTTCAAAGATGTGTAGTATATTCTTTACAATTTAGAAGTAGTCAATTTTTATTTTGAGTACTTTTTTATTATGATTTATAAATAGATAATAGTAGTTTTTATTGATCAAAATATAGAAGTTCACTATTCTGCCCTCAAATTATGAACTGTTTCTCCCAATGAAAGATTTAAATTATTGTAAAGTTACCTTTTGGGTCATTAAATCTGCATTAAGTACAAATTAGGATAAATATTGTCAATTCTCAGATGTAAAAAATCCTCCATGCTTTTGTGTGAAGGGTCTAGAGGTATTTATTTCACTAAATTAGGGTATTACATGAAAAAAAAGAAAAAAGTCTGATATGATGAAAAACAATGTCAAAACCTACTCAAGAATTCTGGAAAAGTGCTATCACTTTGAGGAGTAAAATCATCAATAATTACTAGTTTTAGAATCTTGAAATAACTAGTACAAATAAGCATTTTATGTTAAGATTTTTAACTTTAGCTGATTGTAGGTAAATTTTTATGTGTATTGTTTAAGTTTATTTATATTATTATTAAACTCCTTTCTAACCCCACAAATATTTTACCGATTTGATGCTAAATTTTTCATACACTGTTATCATTCTTAAGATAGAACTTTTATTTATTGTTAGTATTTTTTATTTTGTTAGCTTCTTTTATTTTGTAGAATCTTTTATTTGTGATTTAATTCTGACAAACAATGTTGTTACACAACTTAACAATTTAATTGTTATAACAGGATACTGATAATATAAAAATAATTTGTAATTATAATAATTTGGCCAAATTCTAAAAATCAGTTTTCATTGGAAAGTTATTGCTTCTAGCAAATATTTATTCGGTAACACCTTTTAAAATAGCAAATTTTGGTTTGGGCTGCAAATCCTGACAAAATTTTTTTCAGCTGAAAATTTGTTCTGCCTGTAGTTTTCTTTAGGAGGTGAAACAAATATGTTCCTTCACTCTTTAAGGGTTTCAAGTATTCTCTTAGGTGCTTCTATGACTCTTGTTGACATTTGTTACCTTTCCTTTATACTGGAAGTATAAAACTTGCAGGGGTGTTTGTGCTCCGGGGAAACCTCGGAATTCCGGGGATTTTGAACTTCGATACCCGGAAATTCCGGGGATCGTCGTTCAAAAGGAAGTAGGAATAATAATGAATTATTTATTTTGATCTGGGTAATTTTGTTTGCTTTGAAAGCAGAAAACGCAAGGTCAGTGTGTGTGGTGAAAACTTTTCCTTTCTTTCTCCAAAGGCAGTGATAATGCGTGAAAAGGGGGGAAAAACTTCTTTTTTGTTCTTTCCTTATTGCGAGTTATGACTCATTCCCCCGGTTCTCTTCTGGATTCTTTTCGGCAAGTAGGCGCGGCAGAAAAAAAAGGGAGAGACTTCGTTCGACCAGATGTGCGATCACGTGACCTGGGTTCAAAGGTCTTAATTTTGCAAAATTAATGGTTATTAATTTTGCAAAAAAAGTAATTCATTGAACTTTTATAATTAGGTCATTCAATACTTCATAATCGTAATTTTTCATTTCTCTCTCTCTCCCCCCCCCTTCTCGAAACTCCAAAATGTCGGTAGTAAGTCCGTAAAAGTTTCCGGGGATTTTTTGGGGTCCCACAAACACCCCTGAACTTGTTTCCTTGTCCATTTTTTAAAAAAATTTGCAATTATAATAGTAATAGAAATGCATTCATGTAATCATTAGAAACAACTATCAATTCTTGCAATAGTATTTTGATGGATATCATTTTCTTTGAAAGCTTCAGAAAAAGCTGGCCAATCATATTTTATCAATAAAATCTTATCCTCAAAATTTTTTCATTGTCACCACATGTATTTGTAATTATTGAGCTTTGAGAGGGTATTAAATTCAATAGAAAGTATCACTTGAAATAGCCTCCTCCCTCCACTTGTAAATTATTTACTATAAAGAAACTACTTGTATATCAGTATTAATGCTTGATATTTATCTAAGAATAATATAATTTTTTAGTAATATTCCATGAAACAAATAATCAAATGATAAATTTAATAATATTTGATATCATTAACTTTCATAAACTTAATAATATCAGGGATAGTTTAGTTTTGTGATTAGATTAGATTTTATTGTCAAGAATGAAGCTAAATTTATTAGTTATCACTTTAATAAAAGATATCAGTGATTAAGCATTTGTCAGCATTGTATATAAATTATAAGTCAATAATATTCAACTTTATCTTGTATGTCTTCTTACTGAGTTTGATCTCCAGTCAGCTTTGATGTTTATAAAGGCAGAGGGAAAGAGTGTTGATTTTCTCTTCAGATTGTTTGAAAATTTCTGGAAATAAAAAATTTAGAGTAAAAAAAATTAGTATGCATACTTTGATAAACAGTAATAAAGTATTGAAACTGGAGAATATGCTATGACGAAAATTAAAAACATAAAAACTGTATTCTAATTAGATAATATTTATGCTCTAATAATTCATAAAATCCATCCCATCCAGTTTACAAACAAATTGAAGCCATCATTTATGGATAACAGCATTTGTAAAGTTTCCTGATAATAATTATAATCGATAATAACAGCAACAAACTGGTTGTTATTATTTGTTGAAAGAAACTCTTTTCAGTTTATTCATGAAAAAAAAGTAATTTTCATAAAATAAAAAAATTATAACATTGAAAATAAAATTTTTCATTAATATCATTCATCTTCGTTTATAATCAACAAATCTTTTTATACTTATTTAGATATTAAATTACAAACTGTAGAATTGAGCTACCTTTTAAAAAGTAGTATACCTTCGTAAAAATTAAGAATGAAATGAAAAGAAACGAGATCTTCAACCATAATTTAATTTGGCAATTAATTATTTAATTTTGGAAATCATACTTTAGTAAATAAAACTTGTGTTTGATTGTTTCATTCCAAAAATTATTCATACTCTATAAAACTCAAACATTTGTTTCATATTTAAAAAAAAATTTATACGAATGAAATATATTGCTATGCTAATGGGTGAAATTAAAATTAAGTAACTTGAAATGTTAAGAAACTTAAACAACTTTTTGAATAAACATTTACATTACATATAAGTGCCAAATATGTCAATGTTGTGATTTCTAATTCTCGTTCTACATATTAAAAATATTTTTATCCTTAATAAAATACAAATATATGCATATTTAATTTTAAAAATTTCATAATCGCTTACCAAAAAAATTGTAAAAATTAAAGGTCATTAGAATTTAAATCAACATAAATGCAAACAATTCAATTTATTTTCAAATCATTTGATTCTAAGTATACTAATACAATTAAAAAAATGCTTTTCAAATCAAATCAAAGTACTTCAATAGAAGAAGTTTACGTATTGTATTAAATAGACATGCAACAAAAATCTTTACTTTTTCGTAATAATAGTAAATATTCACGTTAATTAAGCAAATAAAAGCACATTTTATTTCAAAATTATCGATAAAAAAGTAAGTTTAAAATAGAATTGTGCAATAACAAGGAAACTTAGTCCATGATTAATTATCTATTTCAGTAATTTTATAAATTGTAATATGCAGCTATGCATTCACATAATCAGAGCAATTCATGGTACCAAGATACAAGCAAATTAAGTTGATCAATAAGCATTCAAATATCTTAGTTTAGTTTCTGATAGAAACAAAATAACTATATCTTAAAAATATTATTGAATGAATAAAATGTATAAATACCAAGTTATTCTTTGATCTGTGCAGACTTTTTCTTAATACTCAAAATTTAGTTTTAATCTTCTAGTTCATTCTAATATGTTAAGAATACCAGTTTTGCAGCCTATTTTAGATATAATTGGTATTGCAACAATGTCAAATCTGTGTAATTATAGAAATATTGGGAATAATGATTTACATAAAATTATATTGAAATATTATGGTAGCATACTAAATTCAGCATACCAAAGATAAATTTCGTTTATGAAAGCAATGAACAAATCTATTTGCAAAACAATTTTTAATTAACAATTAAAAAATACTATTATTGATTTTAAAGTCTAACTCTATTATCAATAAAGATGAATGCATGTGCCTATGTATTAACATTCTACAAACCAGACATTTTTACTTAGAGCTATCAAATTTGACACATATAAACTTTGGAAAGTAGAGATAACATCTCAAAGTTCTAATTGAAAATTTCAGTTAAAATTGAGTAAAATTTTGACATTCTGTGATAACTTTAAAAACATTGCTGTAGAAAAATGAATTTTATATATTTTTTAAAATTCAATAATAATAATTATGAGTTAATAAATAAATTTTCAATAATATAATTTTTTTCCCTATAATTTATTTTCTATTTTTAATTAAATAAAAAAATCTTTTAAGCATATTTTACTATGGCATATTTTTCTATTGATATGAAATTCAAATGGTTTCCATTGCTGATATGGCTATTTTATACGTCATTTTTTCCATTTCCGTAATTCCATTGATTAATAAGACCATTTTCTTTTTCTATATTCAGTAATATAAAATAGTTGTAAGTATAAGATATACTTTAAAGAAGATTTTTGAAATTCTGATGTAGTTACAATTAAGATTTAACTGTATAACTAAGCAATAATGAAAATTAACAATTTTAAAAAAAAGTGTTGCTCTTTTTTTGTGATAAAATGGGGCATATAAAAATATAGATGAAAATTTCATGAAATACATAATAAATTAACATAATGGGACAGAGCTTCTAAAATAATGTCTATCAAAATGTGAAGTTTAATATTTAAGTAATACAAAATATTTAATTGAAATTTTTAGCAACCACTAGCCCTTACAAAGTAAATGTTCGCCAAAATTGACTAATATTCAATATATGTGTGTGTCTGTAATGGTTTCAATGTTCTTAAAATAATTATTTTGTTATCATGTAAATTCAAACAATAATTTAAAAAATTAATACATGTATTGCAGAAATTAAATAATTTTTGCTTCATTTCCTAAATTGTTTAGAAATTCGTATGGGCACATTTATACTATGAAATTTTTTTGAGTGATAATTTTCAGAATTTTTTCAAATAAGGTCAAATTTTTCCCCCTGTCAGTTATTAAATGTTCAATATTTATTAATAAAACCAAGAAAGATTTTACAAAGAACTTTTTATATCATTTTTAAATTTTGTGCGTGCCGAATCTATACATTTAAATATTACTCTGAAGAAGACAATTATTCAAATTGTTTGAATATGCAATTCTTTGTCAAATATGCTTCTAAACATATGCCCTAGTATTAGATTCCTCTTTCAGCTTTAATTGAAATTACGCGAAATCTTAGATAATTTTAGATAGTATTCAATGTTGCATTTTTCTTCATTTTTTCAAAAAATTATATAAAGTGTTAAAAATTTAGAAACGGAAATGTATGCATTTTTTTTTTTTTTTTTTTAGTTAAAATGAAATATTTGATGTAAAATTTGGCAATATGACTCGTGCTTTAAAAGAAAAATGGCGATTATCTGTATTTTGCTTGCTCTAGTGCGACGCTTAGTCCAACAAATTATTTTCATTTTACAAAACTTTTAGAGAATATATCTTTTTTCTAATCAGCTTGTTAATTGAAGATTATTTTTTTAAAGATAAGATGGCAAATGTTAATGTGATTGGTGTGGGTAGGAAAATGCATTTTCTGACTGCAATGGCAGTCTATGGAACTACATGATTTTCTCTCTATTTAGCTTCTCTATTTTACTTTTGGTTATTACGATTTAATGGTTTTGTTGGTTTTTTTCATCATACCTATTTTGATAATTTCATGTAATATTCCAAGATATTAAAAATGGCGACCTTCATAATATATATATAAAGTTGGCGAAAGTGGACCTTTATGAATTTATTTGGGTTCTTAATAATTTTTTAAATCTTAGATAATATTTTGTACGGAATATTTCAAATTAAAAAAATTGGGACTGTAAATTATTAATCATTGTCCAATAATACAGGTAAGGCCTTAGAGGCAAAATAAAATAACAGGAAGTGGCAGACAGAACAACTTGTCTTTACGTGGCCAGAAGAAATACTTTACTCCTAAGCCTAACAACTGTGAAACCTGAACGTAGACTATCTTTTGAGTTTTCTATATTGAATGTTTGCAAATTTTCTTTTATAAAACTTTTGAATTAATTTAAATAGCAAAAAGTGATGATAATAGGTATTAATTATATTAATTTTATTAAAACCCCTTGTGAATATTATAATCGGTGCCTTTGAGAAGGTAATGTTAAACAGCACATATGCAGTCAGGTGAGTTTCAGATAGATATCATTTTATTTATTTATATTTGTCTAAGGTCAAATCATTTTCTTATGTATTAACATTCTCTTTCGTATTTTAAAAAGATGCATATTGGCTCTTTATTTTGTTTTCTTAGTGTATCGGCGTTAAATAATTTTAAACATAATTTGGGAGATTTGAGATAATGTAAATATTTGCTCTATTAATACAGTAAGCTTAGTAAAAAATATTTTTTATATCATTTTGCTAATCTGTCGAGCAATGTTTATTACAGCATTAATTAATTTTCTCTGTCGTTGCACACTTGCTTCGGTCATCGGATAAGTTGAGTCATATGTTTCGGAATATTTAGAAACGTATGTAGGATTAGACAATAATTCAGTTAATATATAACCTGTAGAACGAATTCAGTTATATCGTATTTAAAATTTGAATAGCACTGAATTTTCTGCTTGCTTTTGTAAACTTTTTTTAAAAAATTTTTTATGTAAAAAATGTAAATTTTTGTAAATAAGTATATTTTCGAAACTTTGTAATAAAATATAAACTAAGTTACAAATTGATCCGCTTAATTGAAATTGTCTAATCATACTATCAAATATATTAAAAAAAACTTATATTATGTTCAATTTTAGAAGATATATTTCAGAATTTAAATTTTAAAGATGCTGAAAAGTAATTTGAATTCTAAGTAATACATATGTTTTAAAAATCAGTGAAATCCAGTTAAGTTTTTGATCTATTACAGTGTATTATATGCAGATCTAAAACATTATAAATATTCATAATGTCATCTTAAATGAGTAATGTGTGATGTTTTAGAGATGTTAGTTGATTTGCTGTGGAATGAATAATTTAAGAACTTATAAAATTTATCAAATTGTAAATGATTATGAATTAGTTTTGAATAATCTTATCAATTTTTCAATTATATTTCTGTCATTCCTTCTAATAAATTAAAATTTATTTCTAATAACAATTAGTAACATCTATTTATATACTTTTTGCATTTTTATTAAAATTATTCAGTTTAGCTCTTTATTTTCGTTTTAGGTCACGCCGAGTTCAGTCAAGGGTATCATCAGGTAAGTGTTTAAAATTTTTTGAATTATATTTAAATAAACTTTAATTTTAATGATTTATTACAGAGTGTTAAGAATTCTTAATTTGTTATGTCTTGTATTAAAAAACTGGATTGTAATATATGTGAAATAACTTGATTTGTATATTGAATCATTTTGTTTCATTCAATTACGTGAAAACATTCTAATTGTTGAATTTTTCAAAATTTTGTAATCAAGCTTAAGATTAATGCCGCAATCGAATTTTTTAATTCGGATTTCTTGCAAAATATGATAATCCTGACTATTGGTTATAGAAATTTCTTGCTAATCTTTTTGATGGGTAGTACGATTTTAGTAAGAGATTATATCTTATATCATAATCTTATATTTTTCATACTGTAGGTATTCAGTATTAAAGCATTTCATGTAAAATATGAGTACATTTAGCCAAACTATATTTTTTAATTCTTATTTTTGAAAGTTGGACTTTTTTTTATCAGTTTAATGTGAAAATAAAAAGTAAATTGTTAATGATCTTGAATGAATAATAGCATCTGGATACTGAAAGAAAATTTCCATGTCAGTGGTTTATAATGACAGTTAAGGTAGCAGTAAATGGTTTCGTTTAGTCATTTGCCAAATTTCTGGTGCTAAAAATATTGTTTCGCAATGAGGATCATGCAAGAAAATATGCATAACTTTTCATAATACATAGGGAATTACTAATGACTCTTATTTACAGATATCTTACAGAACAAAAATAACCAAATAGTATTTTACTAACAAAAACATAAACTAAAAGATTTGCTAGCAACCATGTAAAAGGAATGATTTCATTTCACATGATCTTTTATTTTATTGCCATTATACTTACTGAAAACTGTTTATTCTTTAAAGCAAAAAATTAGCAAATAAAATTATAGAAATGCAAAATTAGATTTAATTTTTTAATTAATTGAAATTTTTTGTTTTAATTTTCAGATAAGATTTCTGAATTTTTTTTCAGTTTGTTTTATTTTTGAGACATGTTTTATCATAGATTTTGCTTAGTTTTTTTTAGAATCATTTTGAACCATGTTTCTATGTGATTGGAATTTTTTCAGTAGAAGATAATCAAATGCAATGCATCTTCCCATTTAATTTTGATTCAATACTGTTAAATGTTACTGTGAACCTGAATTCAGATCTTAGAAACTGAAATAATTTTTATGCATGTATATAATGTTAAAATACTGAAAAGAATACATATGGAATGTAGTTCAACATAATTATTTCTTAGCATATTATTAATACCAACTTAGTTTATTAAACATTATTAAGTACAGTTGTTTCTAATTTGCATAGTAGCAAAAAAATATTTTATTGATATAAATAGTGTCAAGTAGATTTATACAAAATTAATTATTTGCATATTCAAGTATTTGTTAAAATTTTTATTCATTTTATGTATTTTAAGGAATATATGTCTATATATAAAAAAAGCTAAAATATATACTGTAATGAAATGGCTCTTTATCTGAATATCAGGATAAGATTTATGCACAAATAAAATTTTATTGTTATAAAAATTTATGAAATCAATAATTCGTTCTACTTATTTATTTTAATTTATGTTGCATAAATCAAAATTCATGACCTTTTTCCAATTTTTCTTTGTACCAAGCTGTAAATAAGGCTTCAACAGTTATAATTCATTTAGCTCAGTCTTAATGCTATTTTCTGAACAGATCTCCAGCTTGCTATCAAAAAATTCCTTTATTCTATAGCGATGACTCTTAGTCTTCCTCTTTCTAGCTGTTACACATCTCTATGCAATTCTTGCATTATCATTTGGCAGCATTCTTATTGTATGTCCAATTCATTTAATTTCTGTGAAAATGTACTTGCCCAATGTTTTATTGTACTATTCAGTATTTGAAATTTTCTTTCCTTATTATATTTTAAGAAACTTTCTGAGGTAAAAAGTTTGGAAGATTTTATAATTTCTGAAAAAATAAGCTGAATAAATTAGATAATTACACAATTTTTGCATTTTTCATTACCAATTACTTAAAAACTAAAGTAAGAAAATTATTCAAATAGTGAAAAAAATCTGTAGATAATAAATCAAATAAGATGAAATGCTTACTTACTTTAAGATGCAACAACTCGTGACTTTGACTCGTGAATCGTGACTTTAATGCTTGAGAAACTTATATCAATAAAGTAAATCAGTAGAAGAGATTGAAATTTGCTGGATGTTATTAAAAAACAACAACTAAGAACTATGTAATTTTTGTCGATTAGACTTAAAAAAATTTAAATATTTTTGGTACAATTAAATGCAAAAGGTATGAAAAATTCATGATGTTAAAACTTAAATTCAGAAATATGGCAGCAACAGTCAATTTGAACTGGGTTGCAAGTTAGGTTTGGAATAAGGAGCCCAAATATAGTACAAAATCAACAAATATGTTTACATTCTCGAATTAAATATTAGACCAATACTATAAAACAAAACAAAACGATTTGATCAAACTACTCGGACAACAATCTAAAGCATACATCCTATATGTAGGCTACGTGTCTCATGAAAGAAAAACTAATTGAAGTGAAGTGGGATATTAATCTCGGTATATGTAAAGAGATACATAATAGGTGAGATACATAACTTTTTAAGAATCACTTTTCACATTTTCATGTATTATATAGAATGAATTCTGATTTTGCCCTTTATTAACTGGTACATTGCATTCATTTTTGGTGTATCTCTCACTTAGGGATCCTATGCGTACACCACACCAGCATTATCATCAGTTGCAAGCAACTCTGGTCATGATATTAATAAACCAGTAGCTGCTGCCCAGCAAGCAATGTATTCTAGTGCTGGCATGCCTGCGCCATCGCAGCATCACCAATCCATGGGAGGACCAATTGCATCTCCCCAGCCTATAATTCAACAAGGGCAACAGATGTCTAGAAACCCCACCATCGCAATGCCCACGGTAAGAAAAAGTTTGAATGTAATTGTTTCTTATACACACCTATCTAACAATCTGAACTGAAAAAAGATTGATAATGATATTATACTGAATGCTTTGACTATGAACAAAATACTGGGTTTTATTATATACTTAAAATAATTTTAAAAACAAGGAAAAATTTCAGTTGTAACAGAACACTTTCTAGTTTTCTCTTTCTTAATTTTACCTAGTCATTGAAAGCAAATGACTTTTTGTTGAATAGAAATTTGAACATTTTAAATTTAAGCAGTGTGAAAGAATGTAGGAAGGAATAATTTTTGTATTTTTCTCCATTTTATAAATTGAAAACCATATTTGTTTTTTCATTTCTGTACATGAAATGTTCTATATTGTATTGTGATTTGGATTTGGTATTAATAATTTAGTGGAATGTTTCTTTTTTAAATCGTTGTTGAATTTGAATTGTTCGAATGTTGTTGGAAAATCCAAATAAATCCTTTGTATTTAACTGTTAAAATGTTCCTTAGTTTCTGCTTTATATCTTGTGTGATAAAATGTTATGCTATATTAATTGTTTTGTTTGCTTTTTTTTTTACTAGGCTTATTATCAAAGAAACAACGTCCCTCCTCGAACAATGCAGAGCATGCCTAGAAATCCTATAAGTGCAGTTGTCAACCAGCCTGGTCAACAACCGTCTTCTCAATATGCGCCAATGCCAACTATGGTTCCGATACAACATAATTTTAATTCGTTTCCGCCAACATTGGTCAATCATCAATTTCCACAAATGGTAAATCCCTTTTATTTTTGTAATTTTTCAACTTGTTGTGACTTAAAACTCATTAATTTTTGCACTTTAATTTTCTATATTAATGCTTAGTGTTTTGGATTTTAGTTGGAAATGTAGAGATTGTTATGTATACTAATAGTTTGCAAGGATTGTGTAGGAATTGTGATCCAGTGCTTATGAAAGATTATTATTTTGAATATTAGGATTGATTTATTATTATATCTTTATATATTGAAGGACCATTAAGTTAGATATCACTGATCTTCTTGAGTTGAAAAGATTATTATACAGTTTAGCAGGGCTTATATATAATATGTCTATAGAAATGGTATGGAAGTAATATCTTAAGTATTCTGATCTGTACTTCACTACAGAAGAGTTGAAGTTATTAGTGATTTTTGTCATACATACAGGGGTGTTTGTGCTCCGGGGAAACCCCGGAATTCCGGGGATTTTGAACTTCGATACCCGGAAATTCCGGGGATCGTCGTTCAAAAGGAAGTAGGAATAATAATGAATTATTTATTTTGATCTGGGTAATTTTGTTTGCTTTGAAAGCAGAAAACGCAAGGCCAGTGTGTGTGGTGAAAACTTTTCCTTTCTTTCTCCAAAGGCAGTGATAATGCGTGAAAAGAGGGAAAAAACTTCTTTTTTGTTCTTTCCTTATTGCGAGTTATAACTCATTCCCCCGGTTCTCAGACATTCTCTTCTGGATTCTTTTCGGCAAGTAGGCGAGGCAGAAAAAAAAGGGAGAGACTTCGTTCGACCAGATGTGCGATCACGTGACCTGGGTTCAAAGGTCTTAATTTTGCAAAAAAAGTAATTCATTGAACTTTTATAATTAGGTCATTCAATACTTCATAATCTTAATTTTTCACCCCCCCCCTTCTCGAAACTCCAAAATGTCGGTAGTAAGTCCGTAAAAGTTTCAGGGGATTTTTTGGGGTCCCACAAACACCCCTGTACATATCATTTCTCCTAAATGAGGGGATTTAAATTTGAATTTCTTGATGGCCATTTCAAGAATTTAAATTCTTTTCTGAAAATTGAAATTCTCTTTAACTAAGAAAATTACTGATAGCAGAAAAGGAAAATTTGGAAGTGGTAGTGTAACAGATATAACTGTAAAACAACCAGTCATTGCCAAATAAAAAATAATCTAGAGAGTTACTAATTGACATGATTTTTAAATTCTAATTCACTGCTAGCTTGGCTGATTGCTTTTCTTATTTAGATCATTATTATAAGAGTTTGTGCCTAGGTCTAGAATAATCCCTTTTCCTTGTATATCCTTGTTACAGTGGAATGCATTTCCTTTTATTTCTAGAATGGATGTACTCATGCTTGAATATATTTTCCCCTCTCTCAAAACTGTCTAAAGAGTAACATTTAGTCATGCAATAATTTCCATTTATGGATATATGGGTCTTTTTGTTAGGATCTGCATTTGATTTTTTTCTGATCATTTTTAATTCTATCTTCTTCTTTCAGTACCAACATAGAGCGTACAATGCTCCTCAGTATCCCGTTATACCAAGTCAACAATATTTATGGAATTACAATACTCCACCACCTCAGAATTCGAATGGTAAGAAATGTTTTTAATGATTTCTGCATATGGCTTAGTATACTTTGTATCATTTCATGAGATGTAATTCATAATGTTTTCAGTATATCACAAGACTCCATTTTTTTAAAAACATTAAATGAAATTTTTTTAATTACATATAAAACAGAATTAAAGAGTTTGGTTGTAAAATATTTAATTTCCTTTATTTTCTAATGTACTGTATAAATTTTATTTCTATTATTAATTTCTATTCCTTAATCATTTTTAAAAATCAAATATTTTTTAATTTTTTCACAAGCCGTATCTTGTTATCCCAAAGATAGAACCTACATTTATATTTTCTTATATAAAAAGTACGGGTTACTATAAAGTAGTTTTGAAATAATGAAAGTTAATGTTTATATAAAAATCAAATATTTTAGTTCATATCCTACCACGAATTTAGTAATTTGTAAAATGAAAGTGTATCAGTTTTTTCATGGTACACGAATTTCAATCTCTCTCTATTCTCTCAGCCCTTTAAATTATTTTTCTTAACTTGGCTCCCAGAAAAGTATTTCGGTTATTGTTTGGTCCTAAAAGAGAACTTGAAAACTAGATGAGATGAGGATTCATTATTTTTTAGGAGAGATGAGGAAAACAATTTGTTTTACTTGCTGCAATGGTGTTAATTAATGCAATGGTAATTTTTAGCAGGGTTATATATATATATATCTTGTTCCAGCATGAATGTAACTTTAGTCACTCCTCATAACAAAAATGTATGTGGGAGTTTGTTTTGATGTTAAAGACAGCAATAATGACAATTAAATTTAAAAAAAATTAATTAATGTCTTAACAAATCATGCTAATTTGACTAACAAAATTGTGATTAATATGTGATTTAAAAAAATCAATTCACTTATTTATTTAGTCTATAATAAAAGTATGTTAAATAATTTTAAGTAATGTTAATTAAATAAAATTCTTCAGAAATATATGTTCTTTAAAAATTTATTGATACATTATATATAATTCATTTGTATAAAGTGCTACTGATGAATGGGCAATTTGTGTTGGTGGGTGAATTGGTAAAATTTTATAGTTCTTGAATTTTTTTTAAAATTTGAAAGCTTTTCAATAGAGAGGTAGAGGTCTCTAGAATAAGAGAGTAATTTTAACTTTTTATTATTAATTTATGAAGAGTATAATGCATTAAATGTGTATTAACATTCAAGTCATTTTACAGGTTACTTTCCTTCTCATGGGATGTCCAGCTACCAGTCGATGCCCCCTCAAATGCCTCCTCAGTCTATTCCTGCTCAGCCACAACAACAGCATAGCAGGAAAGGTGAAAAGGCTATTCCAATTATTGATCCAAAGACTGGAAAAAATGTATTGAGTATTGATAAAAATGCTGAAGATAGTTCTCGTCCAAACAGTGAAAAAGAATCTGTAAGTTTCACCTTTTACCTATCAAGTTTTATTGACTGATATGTTTTGGTCTATTAATATTTTTATTCCTTCAATTTGACTGACAGTTGGTAAATTCTTAGTAGGAAAATTTAAAACTAATAAGCTGGTAAACAATTTGAATACTTCTTTTGGACTGAGACCAAAATGAGCATCTGATGTTCATTTTACATATTCTGTGTGATCTTCTTTCATTTGGCAGCTGAAAATTTTTCTTATTTGCAAATAGTTGAACGTCAAATCATAGGCAATCTGGCTTTTGAACTTTTTGACAGTAGTGTTTTAGGGGATACAAAGGTATCTCGCACCTTTAGCAGCCTTTGAATACATCAATTCTTTATAAAATATTGTTTTTACTACTTCAACAATGGCTGTGGCGGTGGGGTCGAAGCTCGATTTGTTGTCCTCTTTTTATTTGTAGCCATTGTTCTGAAAAAAATATTAGACAAGTGAATCTGCAACATCATTCAAAACACAAGGCCAACCTGCCCTGCTGGTACTAACATGCCTCGTCATGGTGTTTTAATTTTGATAACGTAATAAACTTCATTGCTAATATTGTATACCCTAGGAGAAAATTGAGTGATAAGTAATTACTTTTCAAATCAAAATTACAATTAGACATTTAGTGTCTGTAGGTTTATATGAAACTAAAAACATCTGAACTTAAAGAAATACTTCCTATTCATTTTGTTTCTATTGTTATCTAGTGGTTTTTAACTGTGCTATTGGCCGAGTGTCAAAAAGACTGAATCTCTCCTACTTTTTAAAAATATAGCAACTGATATTTCATTTTCCATCTAGTTGACTTCTCTTTAAGTTTATTAGTTTGTTTCCATTATTTACTAAAACCAAGATTTATTAAGTCACATTCTTAATAAAATATTTGATCTTGTTTTTTAGATTAAAATATGACTAATTTTTTTGTAGATGGGTTAAAAACAGATTTTTATTAATTTTGAAATTGTTTTGAAACGTTGCTTGAAAATGATGAGTGAAAAAATTCTTTGCTTTTAAATTTTAGTAGTAAGAAACAATATAATAATTTTTTTAAATAATCTGTACCTTTATGACTGCTGTTAGTTTCGGTTAAAAAACTTGATTGGAAAACATTTGTTTAGACAGAACATGGCATAGTTCTGTCATCAGTGTATCTTATGGAGGTCGATATCTGGAATGTTTTACATCTTAATTTTTTAAGGTTACAAATAAAATTTTCAATACTTCCAACTATGATAAATTGGTACAAAAAAAAAAAAAAAAAATTGTCTCCATTCTGGCTTCTATTGCTCTACTTTCAACATTCTCCAACCTCCTTCCAATCTTATTTGTTACTGCATATATAAAAGTCAGATACAACTCATTTATTCCTAATCATGATGTCTACGATAGATTTAGTGTAGAATTGTAAGTAGTTATGTATTGGCAGAATTAGAATTTTTCAAATTCAAGGAGTTCATTAATGGAAAATTTGTTACTTTCTCCAATTTATATTTTTTATTATACTATGCTTTTACACTAGTGTTGATATCTTTAGAAATGATGTATGGATCCAAATTAACCAATACTTTGTTAATTAAAAATATTGAGAAAGGTCAAATTTTTATTGTTGATTTTGTTGTTAATGTAAGTTGATTTAATTTTTGTTTATGAAAATTTTCACTATTGCTTTGATTAAAAAGACAGCAATCAAAGACAATAAGACTTTCTGAAAATGCAGAAATAAACATTAAAATTAAAAAATATATATAATTTTCCAATAAAAATTATGTATTATTATGAAACAGAAAACATTCTCTGCTTAGAAATTGAATGCATCTACAAAGATGCTTAAAAAGTACTTAATTTTTCCAGTAGATTCTCACTATATACTTTGTTTAAGAATGTATGAATTTTATATTTTCGTAAAATTGAATATTAACTAGGTTTCCAATTTTTTTTCTATTTAATTTCAGGAAAATTCAGACTCGAATATCTGTGTGCAATTTGCAACACAAGTTGCTGCAGTTCTAAATGACAGCCGTAGTGATATCACATCAAAGCAACCTGAGTCTGTGAGGATAGATACCCTGTGTTCTCATGAAAATGAAGGAATAAGAATGCCAATAACTCCTGTTGTTGAGCTTGTTGATGAAAATATAAGTGAACTCCAAAACATTGAAAATTTAAGTGAAGTTGAATTCACTGAAAATACCAATCTGATATGCAACGACGAAATCGGAGGACCTTACTACAGAAAAGATATAGATTCAAATAGTATTATTGAATCCGAGTCTGGTGCCACTAAAAATGTAGACTTGGAAGCCAAGACTGAGGATAGAGAACAAAATGTTTTTGAGGTACCTGTGGAATCATCTGTGCCTGATAAAGAAGAATCAATAAAAACAGAAAAACTTAATTCTTCTTCTAATGTTGAAAAAGTCGTAGTATTTAGTGAAATTAAGAAAATAAATAATGTTAAATCAATTATAGAATCAGACTGCTCTAATAGTATACAAGAATCGCTACAACCAATAGTTGCTTCTGTTAAAGAAGAACTTGTACAACCCAACAATAGTGAAATTCTGGAATCTTCATCAGCTGTTAGTACTAAAATTCCTGAGAAAATATTAACAGAAGGTATGTGTGGATTTTGTTTAATGGAAATATTTATTTATATTATATTCAGTAATTATAAATTTGATATATTGTAATATATTTTTATGAAATGCAATTAGGTCAATTTTTACTAATTTAGTTTTTATGTATGAAATTTCTAGTTAGTAATGAAATTTCTAGTTAATAGTTTTATTCAATGGAAATTTCTCACAAAATTTGAAACTTAAGTAGAAAATATTTCAGCTTCAGAAGATCATATTTTTGAGATAATTATATTTGATTAAAAATTATTTTTTGCAGCTAGAATATGTTTAAAACAATATAGAAAACTAAAGAGCTAATTCTCTAGCCCCAAACATTAAAGATGATATTAAGCCATTTTTTTTTTTAAATTAAAAACTAATGACCAAGTTGTGTCAGCATTGAAGGCATAATTTTGAAATTGGGCGAGAGGACATCGACAGAGTTTTCCAGCCACAACTATTGTATCATTTCAAAAAATTTTGCTTTCTTTGAATAATCATAGTCCCAAGATATACCATTATAATTATCTATGCCCTCCTTGCCATTTTGAGAGATATTATGAAATAAAATCATGATAGTCCTCAACAGCTGATCCGATTTTTTCATTTTTTTTTTTTGCCAATTTCTTTATCTATTTTAATATGTCAACATTTAATTATTCTTATTAATACTAGCTGACTTTGATGTTTCTATAAGTGGTATTAATATAATCGACTAGTTTTAATGAAAAGCATGGAATCAAAGAAAGCCTATGATTTTGGAACTATACTACTATCTTCCTTATTTGACAGAAGTTTCAAAAATACCCTTTCGCTATTAGAAACTTGATAGAGATCACCAACCACAAAAAATGTGCAAGTTTAGGAAATTTTTCTAATTGATGGAATATATCGGTAGATAACCTTGATATATGTTCTCAATGGTCCCAAAGTTTTTAGAGATATCGGAAAATAAAACTTCAGCAGATTAACTTGTCTTATTTTGCTGATTTAGATATTTAAAATAATTAGGATAGCAAAAGAACCAATCTTCTAGCCACAACATCACTCCTGTTATCTCCTCAACTATTGCTCCAGCTAGCTGACTATTATTTCAGGGGAAAGCTCGTAATACCAATATCATTCAATCTAAAATTATCAATTAAACTCGTTTCTCCAGCCAATCTCAGTTTAAAAGAGGAATCTTAAATACCATTTCTCTACACATTCTTTGGGGATGGGGGAGAAAAAAGATAATAAATTTCCCTGTTACTGTATTGATTTTATCAGTTTTCATTTCATTTAAAATCTCATGATATTTAGATAAGACCATCTATCATTATCTCTCCACATTCTTGTATTCTGACAAAACTTTGACATAATCCACAGTCTCAATTATTGTACTGATATTTCCACTTATTTTCAGCAGTTCCTCATTCTGCACATAGTTTGTATAGCAAACCAATTAAATGGCCAGTCATTTATCATGCTTAAAAACAAATACTTTTAGCATTGGTTGTTAGTCAATTTCCCTTATAATTCAGCATAGTTTATTGTTATACTAAATGAATACTATTTATTATATTGTGGACAATAGCTGCTTGTCCAAGATAGCTAGCTAGTGGACATCTAAATGGGGAAAGGAAATCTAAATGGGAACTCCTTAACTGTTGTAAGTATTTGGGTTGTGCATAAAAATTAATTTGTATATGCATTTATATGTATACAAAATTTCTTTTCTCCCAACTAATAGCCGAAAGTTCATTCACAAATTTTAAATTTGAATTACAATCTAAATTAATTAAATGGAATTAATTAATGCATAAATTAAATTGAATAAAAAAGTTTCAATTGTTCTATTGACTCTTGGTTGAATCAATACAACAAATTTTCAAATCAGATTTTATCTGATTAGATAGGTAAGAAAACTGCTCAAGTAAGAAGTTATATAAGGTATTTAAGAAAGTTATTTTTACAATTTAACATCTATAAATGGACTATTATGAAATATGTTTCAAGTTTTATAGCATTACTTAATTTAAAGTTAATATTTTAAAACTTATTTTTAGATTTAAAAGTATTTTTTTTTTAAAAAAAAACTAGTTTTTAGTAGTTTGTTGAAATCAGGAAAAAAGGTATTTTTGACATCAAAATAAAAGCACGATTTTATAAGTAATATGCATGTTTAATTATATGAATATAAAAAGTAGAATGTTGGGGAATTTCTTTCAATGTTTATAGCTTTATTTCCTTTGTGATGGTTGATTTGATGATTTTGCTTTGACTTACATATTTTGGTAAAAAATATATTTAATTTTAATACTTTATAAAAACACGTTATTTGAAAAAAATTTTTTCATTTTTTTTATTTAATTTGTTAACTATATTATGGATCAAAATCTTTTTTTTTTTTTTTTTTTTTTTTTTTTCAAATTCACTACAAGTAGCCTCACTTCTGTGGAAGTAAAATTAATTAATTAGCAGATGGTTAGTTCTGAATATAATAAAGGAATATATTGTCTTTGAAAGTTCACAATAAAAATGAATTATTGAAACTGGTTATTATTATCTGGTGCATTAAAAAACGTATGAAAAGTGACTTTCAAAATTATATTTTTATAAAAGATGAATTTCAATTTTTTATAATCTGGCCATGCAGATTCTATGCTGATGGATTGGTTTGGGGCTGGTTTCTAATTCTGGTTTGGGGCTGGTAACTAATGAGGAATGCAGGGTGTAAAGTAAGGACATCTGTGGTTATAGCTCACTTTACATCCAGTGTAACTCATTTTATAAGAAACTGGTCTGGAAACTGTATTGGTATATAACTCGCTAGGCTGGGATAATAGTGAAAGGGTTAAAGAAATTGTATCTAATTTCTAGCTCCATTTGGTTCATACTTACTCTCGCACAGCTGCGAAATTTCAATAGTTGCTATGGAAATTAGTTGAAAACTATGGAGGTACAGATATATAACAAAATATGGGGGAAGGGGACCACAAAAAACATATACATCCAAAAAAATAAATAAATAAAAACTGCAGATGCCCTCTTCATAAATTTTCATTTACAACAACACTGATATTGAAAGAATTTTTAGTATGGTTAGAGGGGAGAATATTCTTTTTTAAGCATAAACATCAAAAACACTGGAGTCTCTTCTCATTACAGAAATGTATATTGAGAATAATTTATAATGAACTGAGCTATGATGATATTAAAAAAAGTAAAAGTGTATGCTATTTAATTTCTTAAAATTATTAATTTTTAATTAATTTAAGAAAAAAATTGAACAATCGGTAATTTATTTAATAAAACTATGCTTTATGATTTTTTTTCGTAAAATTCCACCTATTTATTTAATCAATAAATGTCTATTTGATTTTGCATAATGTTTGAAAATATTTATTTAAATTTCTTTGGAAATATATATGGTCTTCAGTAATTTATTGATACTATTTTAAATATAATATGCCTGTAAGAAGTATTATTGAATGGATAATAAGTGTTAGAGGATACATCTATATACACAATTTATAAATAATTTATTTCGTATACTGTTCTGTGAATTGTATTTAAATAAGAAAATGAGCTGTGTATGTTATTTATTTTAAAATTTCATGCTACTTATGGAAAATTTAATTTTTTATGAGCTGGAAATTTTTTTCTATTTAAAATCTTCTAGTAAATCTTGAATTTTCTCCGCCTGTTCTTTGATTTTCTTAAAAAGGAATTCTTGTCTTATTTTTCCTGTGTATATGAACATTCATTATAAGTAGAAGAGTTTATCTTAAAGATGTTATTTGTTAACCACCATGCCATTGACCAAGGCTTTACCCCATGTCTTGACTAGCAACACGTTTTTGGCAGTTGGTTTATATTTAATTCACAAGTGTTTCTGCCCATTATAATTTTTTAAAGAGTCTGATGAGGAAAAGAGTCTGATTAAAAGAGTCTGATGAGGAAAACATGATAGCTCTGGGAACATTAGTTGTTTCTTATGATGACTTTTCAGTTATAATGGCAATTATGATATTCAATTTATTAAAATTCTAAAATCTTTTCAAAATGACATGAAAATTCAGTAAATGATCTTTTTTTTAATTGTTGCTTTGTAAATGTCAATGTGCTAAAATATCAATAAAGAATAATTAAACAAATTTATTATAATTAAAAATAAAATGGTATTATACCTGTCTTTTTAACGTTTTCTTTTTCTGAATCAATCGATTTGCTACTTCAGACATTTTTCTTGCACTTAGATAGGCAAGTTATTTCGATTATTCAATCTGGTGGTGGCTTAAGGCTGCTTTCATGTTTGTTTATACTTTGATGTCTTTTCTGTTATCTTTCCTCTAACCAAGTGGAGTTTTTAGTAATGCAGCAAACCTATACTCGAGAAATTCTAATAATGTTCTACGGCTCCATTAATTAAGCAAACCACTGAATTCAGTGCAACGGTAAAAAAATTCTATGAAGCAGTCTTAGTTCGCATTTGACTGTTGTCATTCAACAATAAGTAATAAATTATTTCTGTACCATGTACTTTAGTGTTTTATATATATATATAGATGATCAGTTTCTCTGCACATTTCATATTTTTGACTTTCTTTTAAAAGTAAATGAATAAACATTATTTTTTGTGTTAGCTAAAGTATCTAAACCACCTTAAATTGGAACTGAAATGCTGCAGAATATTGTAAAATGTTCCAGTTGTCTGGTTGTTGCATTTCAAGTTTCCCAGATTCTTTTGTGGACACATGCAAAAGTGGAGATAATCATTTTTTATTAGATTTTCTTCAGGGGATTAAAATAACTTTTTTTTATATTTGTGTATTTTTGCAGGTAGATGCTGAATTTAATCTATTTGCCATGTACAGAATTTGTCTGAGCGTGAAGTTTTATTTTGTCGCACTAAAAAAAAATCATGTTTTTTTTTGCTAATTGTTAATGTAGGTCTTTTTAAGATCTGTGTATATAGTATTAAATTAATTTTTATATTTGAATGAATAAATTCTATTGAATAAATTTTATTAATAAGCCATTCTTTAATTTAAAATATCTTAATTTTTTGCTTTTTAGTGAATGACAAAACTATGTTAATCATAATTTTGTTATTCAATATTAAATTGTAAATTAATATTCACTTTTAGAAGTAATTATTATTTCAATTTGTAGAAGTATCTCCATGTTTTTAAATGAAGATCTAGTCTAAATAATATCGTAAGACAGTCCTCCCCTTTTTTCTTTTTCTTTTATTTTTTTTATAGTTTCTTGCAGCATAATTTAAAATGCTAAAATTTCTCCACCTTTGTGAATTTGCAATTGGCTTTTTTTTTTTTTTTTAACTTTTCCCAAGCTAAAACAGTAATAATTAGCAAATATTTAAATTGTTAAAAATTTAAATCAAGTAATATTTTTATTTTTTGAATTAAAAACGAAAAATATTAAAGTAGTATATTATTTTTTCTTATTTGATCAGCATTGATGATTTGAAAAGCATTTTATTACATTTCAATTTAAAATCTTCACATTCAATCACCATTGTATGTAAAGTTAAAAAGATTATTGTTCAAAAAATTTATAAGAAGATCCACTTTATTTTTAAGACTTTTTTATATGGAAGTAAATTAAATTTTATAGAAAATTGGGTTGTACTTAAATATAATTTTTCACGGTCATAATTTTTAAATGAGATGGCTAAATCTATTAAAATTTTATTAATATTGAATTATTTAAAAAATCTGTTTTAAAAATAATAAGGAAAAACCAGTGAACCAGTCTCATTGTCACAACTACTGATTCAATCTTGCAATTTTTTTTTTCATCTGAAAGATTATTAGCCCTAGTTATCTTTTCAGGAATCTTTCTCCAATTTTTAGAGAAATCAGTTTGGAGGGATTAAATTTCATTACGTTTTCTCAATTGGGACATCTTTTGACACCTCACTAAGCCTCAACTATTTAACCAATTTCAAAAATTTATTTTAAATGAAAGTTCATGACTTCTTGATATCAGTGATCATCTATTCCCTTCCTCTCTATTTCAAAAGAATTCAAAACAAAACCCCTCAATACTTGGATTTCTTTTCATCACAATTTGCCATTTTGAAATATAGCTAACCAATCAGAATGCTGTGTAATTTTTGTGTAACTTACTTTATTCTAATTATACTTTTATGTAGTTTTTATAGTATTTGTAAGTATCAGTCAAATTTGATTGATATATCTAAATTAATATTTGTTCTAGACACTTTGATTGATCTTTTAAAAGTATTAATATAGTTGACAAATTGATAGATCTTATCAAAACAAAAAGTTTTTTTTAATTATGATACTCAACAATGTTGAAACATTCTGATGATGTAGATTTTTTTTTTTTTAAATTGGCGTTTCTTTGCAAAAAGTAGTAGGTGATAAAATAGTTCTTGAGTATCTATAATTTTGATTATTTTATGAACATTTAGAAAGAAGCATACTGTTTCTGTGAAAATAAGAATATATGTAATAAATAAATTTTACAAAGAGATGTTAGTTTTGCTGACACTTTTTGCCTACAGGCCCCTGTTCTTTACTGCTATTATCCGGCAAATTAAAAAACTAGACATTTAAACAATAGTGGCATTTTTTAAAATCTGCTTTTATCAAGAAATGCCTTGTCTGTGTTCAGTATATGTGAAAAACCCAATGGGTTTCATATCGTACCCATATGTGTATGATATGAATATTCTAATATATTGCAGAAATAAGATTCATTAATGTACATTTTTCTTCCTTATTATAATAAGCCATTCTGCAAAGCTTTTAATGCATTAGTGGTTCCTTTTTAGAGATTTCTAATATATTTCTAAATTAATCTATTTATAGATTTTATGATAGGTGAAAATCTTGTGCTTCACTACTCTAGTTAAGAAATTACTGGAAATACTCAGTAGCTGATAGCTTTAAAAAAATCTAAATAAGGGTTCATGATAGAGATTTTGTTTTTGGGAATTGCTGTATCATTTTTGGGCATAAGTAAGCTTTAAAACAAAGTTTCTTGGACTAGGGACTCAATTTGACAATTTTTTTTAAACCTCGTTTCTCCTATCAGACTCCATTCTTTGTGTGTGTATGTGTATATATATTATATATATAATATTAATGATTAAAAATAATTTTATTTGTAAATTTTTTTTAAAAATTATTTCAGTCACAAAAGGGGCTGACTAATAGATTAGTGCTTTAAACTTGAGATTTTTTTGAAAGAAAAAAATGAAGTTTGTGGTAATTAACTTAATTAAGTAAATTAAAATTATATTTTTCAGAATTAAAGGCTTGATGTTACTTTTCTTTCAAACTTTTACTGTTGAATTATTTACTTTATTTCATTTTTTAAGAATATAAATTTGCTTTTTCTGCAATCAACTCTTGTATAAAAACATTAATTCAGAATTTAGTTGTAAAATTTGCTGCAGAATCCATTTAATTCATATGAAGTAATAAATTTACTGAATGTAATAACTTATTTTTTTTAAAAAAGCTATAAAGAAAACAATCAATGACACTATGTGGATATATATATATTTTGTATGTCACCTCTGCCTCCATCTACTTCACCCTATTTTCTTAGAAACTTTTAAAATTGACGACTTAAAAGTTCAGAATTTAAAACGAATTTGTGTAGCTTTATTATTATAATTATTATGCTAATTTAGACTAAAATAACAGTGACCCAAATTGAAAGAAGAAGAATTGAGAAAATGCGCTTTGATATTGAATGAAAAATTAATTCTTCCTTGTTTTTTTTGTGTCAACATGCAAGCCTTTTACTTAGCTTTTTCAGCGCCTTATTTTGTTTATGCAATTTTAATTTGAAAAAATGTTATTTGCAATCCGCAAATTTCTGAAAATATTTTTCTTTAGATTACAGCGCCGCGAAGCAAAACCTTTCCAATTGCTCTCAAAATAACCTTTCCCGTAACGCGGCATTTGGCGGCGAAGAGCAGTCACCGATAACACATTTCTGTCTCGGCCTTGGCGGTACTGGATGTCCTAAGATTGGTCAAAAGTTTCATCGAATTGTTCACGTGTTAGTCCTAATAGTGTGGGTCGCGCTCCGCTGTCGAGCGGAATGTTTTTAATCCAATATCATGTCGTCTCACTGAGAAACTTTCTGCTAGAATGAGAATTCTTAGATTAGCACGTGGCTTATTTATCCTCTTTGCCAAAAAGGTAATACTGGCGTTGGTTGGGATGTATCTAAATTTGTAAACTCGGTATCGGGCGAAGAAGCAGTGTGTTGCGTACAGCTTCCTTGGCGGCCATGATGGCTGCTGGTTCTAAACGTCCCGTCCCAGTTTATTTCGTGCGATATTTTGCTGTTTGAGTGCCATAAAAGTTTGCGGATTTCGTTTTTGGATACTGGAGACGATATGCCTGGTTTTAAAAACTCTCCGGATTCCGATAGATGGAATCGCGGTAAGTGAATAATTTTTTCATTGCTTTCCGAAATATTGGCATGCCTTGTTTGCCTGAGGATTGATCTCTTTTTTAGCTGTTAATTCAACAGCTGTAAAATTATTTGTTGTTACTGTAATTTTTTTTAGTGTACAATCGTATTTGTTTATCTTATTTCTGATGTCTTAATTAAATTATTTTGATTTTGAGGTCGTGTAAAAGTATCCGGATTATTTCATAACCATATGGGGGCAATTGCCATCTAAATATAAAGGTGGCACTTGTACGGTCACAGTGACACAATAACTAAAAAATGTATTAATTTTTTTTCTATAAACATTTTTAAAGGTATTTATTCTTTTATCGTACTAATGAATGTAGATTGAATAAGTTTATAGATTGAATTAGCTTAAATAGGTTAGTAGGATGAGTAGGATAACTTTTTAAACTATTAGTATTATGAATATATTTTTAATAATTATTGAATGGAATTGTTGAAATAAATTTGCTCTTAATCTTTGTAAATTTATTCCCAATTTAGTAGAATGTTATTTTGCTAAATAATTTCATTTTATATTTATGCTTCATAAAAAAATCACCATTAATTAAATGCAGAATGCATTACTTTGTCTCGGAAGAATGTACTGAAATCATACTAAAAAATGCAGAATGTTTTATGCCAGTCTTAACTTTATTTTGAAATTTTCTATTGAATATCTTATTTGCGCTGTATTTTTAAAGGAAAATTTTCATTTCCTTTGTCAGGAAGGGTGGAGCAGGAAAATATATTTTCACTTCTTAAATCTTTATATAGAATTCTCAAGATTTTCTTTGAAATACCTTTCAGCAATTCGAAACATTCTGATACTTATTATTTTTATAGTATTTACTAGGTATGCAATATACTAGTATATGTTTCAAAATAGTTGGTATTTATTTTTTTAGGAAAGAAAAATAAAGCAAAGAAGAAAAAGGATTACAATAAACGAGGTGAAAGTAAAGAAGGAGGAGAAATGGATGCCTTTTTGGATACAAAAGAGGTATTTTTTTTTTTTTTTTTTTTTTTACAGATATAATTATTATAGTTGGATGATTTTTTAAAATTTATATTCCTGATTGTTGTATCTTTATGAAGACTGATCTTGTGTGTTACATCATGATCATTATATAATTTCTTCGGTTGATTGGTTATGTAAGTTTTATAAAATAGTTATGCCTCCTTCAAAATTGTACGGGCATGTATCTTTCAAAACTATTTTTATTCAAGAATATTTTTTAAAAAATGATTACTTGAAATCATTCATATATTTTATATGAAAAACTGCAAAAAATATTTGAATCCGTCAAAATGCATATTTTATATTCATTCAGTGTCTTTCAGTATGTACGCAATTATATGTGTGGTATCTAATTCTATAAATATGTTTAAATGATCATTTGTGAATAGATAATAATTTTAATTACTTTAAAACATTATACAAGTTAAAAAAAATTCTTTTATAGACAGTTAGTTTTAAATTTACAGACTATTGGGAGTATTTTAGAATGTATTACTCTGTATATTTTAAAATATAATAATTATTAATTAATAATTTTTAAAAGTTAATAAATGCATGAAAGGTACAAAATTAAAGGTTTAATAATTTTTTAAAAAGTTATATAATCATAATTGAATGATTTTTTGAAAAACACTTTAGGAATTTCTTTATAATTTAGTATCATGAAGATTTTTCTTTTCTGGTTAACATTACACAATTTGAATCTTCATCCTATAAATGAAAATTGCAAATTTTGAAAATATTATTTTGAACATCACTTTGTCATATTTAGCAATTTAATTTTTTATTTTTATCTTAAGCAGTTTTTGCATAATTTGTTTATAATGTTATTTTATGGGGAAGTTCCTTTTTTTTTATGTACTGGGTTGACTAATTTTTGTATTTATACTATTTTTAAAAAAATATTTATTTCATGTTGACAAATTGGTAACTAAAAAGAAATTTTTATTGGTTTTTGGATGAATATGTCTGGCATTCTTTTAAAAGATTTCCCAAAACTTATAAAATTTGGAGATTTGGTTTTTATTTTTAAAATAATGTTTGTACATTATGCTTCTTATAACAAAAATAAATAGTTCTGGTTGTTTAAATTTTTGAAATGGTTTTTTGGGATAATTAAATACTACTGTACTGAATACTGTATTTCATTTTATAAAAGCTAATATTTAGAAAAATTTTTATTAGCATCTTATCTTTATTAGTTTAATAATATTAATAAAAAAAACTAAGAATTGAGATCTATTTAATAATGTAGTGAAGAAAAATATATTGAATTTTTGTTCTTAGAAATATAGCAGCAAATGCATTAAAATATAGAAATATAGCAGCAAATGCATTAAAATATAGAAATATAGCAGCAAATGCATTAAAATATAGAAATATAGCAGCAAAAGCATATATTTGTTTAGATTTATATAGCTGGGAGATAGAAGATTGTTTAGAATATGGAAGGATATTTTGATGCTTGAAAATTTTAAAAATTTAATATATTGCTTAAATAATTCTTATTTTTCTTGAATGGCAACAGTATCAATTCTGATTTTCTTCTCAATAGCCAACTGTAGTGCAATGTACTTTTAAAGAATATACAATTCCAGCAGTAAAAATATGTTGAATTATATTAAAAAAAAGTTCTACGTAACACAATCCTAAAATGAATTTTAAAATTAACATGCATTCTGATTGTTGATAAAACTATTGCCAACTGTAAAAGTAACCCTTTATTTTTGTAAAGTTGGTAGTAATATTGAAAAATTTTAATGTAGAAATAAACATTAAGATTCATATGAGTTTGGATTGATTTATGAGTTTGAATTCTGTTTAGATTGAAAATCTTTTGAGTAAAATCATTAAATGCAGATTTCCTACAATGTTTATTATTTGAGACAAGATTTCTTCTTTTTGAAATTCATCTCCCCCCCCCCTTTTAATGGCAAACAAATTTGAGTTCATTAAATTCTGAGTTTCAGCTGTTTTTCTTACTTGTGGGTACTAATTGTGCCAGTGAAGGAAGTGCAAATCAAATCTGATATTTAATTATGGGAAAATGTTTTATATTTTTTTCCTATTTGAAATATATATATTTAAATATATGAAAACCCAATATATAAATCTGAAACTTCTGGTTTAATTCTGCTAATTTTTGTTTCATGTGAAAACTCGTGACTTTTAGGTACATTATCAGGAGTTAGCCTGTACTATTTTTAGCAGAAATTTCAAACAATTGTTCCGCTCTGCATTCAGTATGGGGAAGGAAAAGATCCAGTTTCATAGTTCTAACCTCTATACCATTTGTGTGTGTTTGTAATATTTATGTTTTTGATAGGGTGCAGCTGTATCTCCGGCTCCACTTCTTCCACCTGTAACAGCAACAGCTCCTACATCTGTTCCTACAATTGTTTCTGAAAGAACTCCGTCACCTGTACCAATAGTGGATAGTGAAATTTTAAGTACTATACCATTGCCTGGGGAGATTCCAGATATTATGCCTCAAAATGACATATCACCAAGTGACCCAACTAGCGAAACCTCCTCTGTATCACCAAGTGCCGATAGTGAAGATAAAGAAAATGTTGCTGAAACGCAGAAAGATAAAATAGTTTTAAAATATAGTTATAAAGAAGGTAATGAGATTATTATTTTCAAAATTACTTGTCTGAACCTAAACGTATCAATCTGTGGGATAGTTGAAATTTGTTAATTAAAACTATCATTTTTAAAATAATGGGAAAATGTATACAGTTTTATTTTTCATGATTTGAAATAGAAAAAATTATGTAATAAAATTATATTTTGTATAACAAATGAGAAATGTTTAAAGCAAAAAAATGCATTTATAGTTTCTGAAGTACTTATTGTCAAAATCATTTGTTTTTAGTATTTTACCTTGATCATTTTTCAAATGAACATAAAAGGATACTAAGAATTTTAAATTAGGACTTACTTAACAAATATTAACTTACACATACATAATTTATTTTTTCCAACAAAAAAATGTTCTACTTTTATGGCATATTTGGTTTAAATTTGTTTTGTGCTTTAATATTTTTAATGCCTAATACATATGGTCATTTGGACATTTAATTTTAGATCAGTGGAGTCCGCTAAATCCTGAAGGCAAGAAACAATATGATCGGGAGTTTCTGTTGCAACTGCAATCACAACCTATGTCATTATGCAAGCCCAACAATTTACCAAATTTAGATGTGATTAAGGACAAGGTATTGCACTGTTGCTTTTTCTTTCTTTTTTTTGTATCAATATTATTTTTTTCTTTCTTTCATAATTCAATTTTAAATATATTTTATAGGCCCATATACAAAAACTCACCGAAGTGAATAGGGTACCTCCACCAGTTATGAATAATCCAATGCGGGCATATGATCCTTTTATGCCAGGATTTGCACGGGGTGGACCTATGCCTAGAATGGTAAGTGTTGTTAAGATTTCCTTTATTGGTGATTGAAAAGATAAGGCAAAAATCCCAAAATCCATTTATTCTGTTTTGTCTTCAGAAATCACTATTTCTCACAAAATTGTTACATTGTAATTGTTTTTGTTGATTTGTGTGTAAACTTTTTATCTAAATCTACTGTATTATTTATTAAAAAAACATAGTATAATAATTAGGATTTACAAATCTCTAATTGTGTTTAAATTTAGATTTAAAGTATTTTGCTCTTTTCTTTAAATAGAATATTAAGGTAATATATATATAACCATTTTTATATGAGATAAAATTTATAAGTTTCATTTTTTCCAGCCTCATGCTCCTGTCAATCGACGTAGTCAGGGAAGGGGAGGAGAAAAGCCTAGGAAAGTTATTTCTTTTACGAGCTCTCTAAATCAAAATATAAAATTACATGAGTCGCAGAATGCGTGGAAGCCACTGCATAAAAGCGAGATACCTCCTGATGTAAGTATATATTTATTCATTATCTCAATGCTCAAATTTCACTTAATTTAAGACTTTCATCATTTTAATATACATTTCTTATCACTTTAATATACTTTCAGCCACTACAGAATTGTGCTGTTTGATTGCATACCTAAAATGAAATTTTTATTACATTTTAGGAAAAGGATAAACTGAAACGAAGTGTTCAAGGTGTACTGAACAAATTGACACCTCAGAAATTTGAAACTCTGCTTTCCCAGCTTAAAGGCCTCAATATAGATACAGAAGAAAAATTAGCTTTAGTAATTGATTTAATATTCGAAAAAGCGATAGATGAACCAAATTTTAGCGTCCCTTATGCAAATCTCTGCAAGCATTTGGCTTTGGTAAGAAACTTTTATCATTTACGTCAGTTCATTATTACAGTAGTGCATTTTGAAATTTTATTATATTACTTACGATTCAAGATTTCTTCTTTAGTATATTATATTTTCTAATATTTCTGTATAAAACCTTTTTGAATACTAGTTTATAAGACTGAAATATATTAGTTTTATATTCATAAATCACATTAACGAAATCTGAGGTTTTTCAGAAACTGAATTTGAACACAGTTTGTAAGCATAAAACTTAATGCAGTAGTGCAAACCTGCAGAATTTTGTTCATCGTTGATTAATATTACTTACTATTTTTAATATTGTGCATTATGCCTAATATCTTACGCTTGTTGTTAATTATTAATTTTTGTGACTTATTAAGTAAATCAATTTTTATCATGTCCCCTCATATTGCTAACAGTTTTATGAATTCAGATAAAGTATTGGATGAAGTGGATAATATTCATCTATATACTTTAAAATTCTGTTATATCACTGTAGGAAAGAATATTGTCATTTCTTATTCATCTAGATTTTTCATTAATTCTTACTAATCATCATCTAGAGAATTCTCTTAATGGTTTTACTGCCATTTGTTTTGAAAGAAAATGTGTTCTTATTTTGTTAAATTACAAGTATTACGTGTGAAAATAAAATTTATTATGTTTGTTAAAATCCTGTTAAAAATAAGCTCCTTCAAACATTCCAATTTTTTCTCTCCTGAATTAGAGTTTTTAGTCTTTTAATAATATTTGTAATATTATGCTATATATGCTTCTGTAGTTAGATTGTACTGTCTGTAAATAATTGATTTGTAATTATATTTTTCTCAAGGGATTGAGTATAAAGAAAAGAAACTAGGGTAATAAAAGTTCATTATAAATTTATTCATTTTTAATTTCCACAGTAAAGCATTATTTTCTATTGCAAAAAAAAAAAAAAAAAAGGTTGATTACAAACTTGTGTAATTCTCATATTGAAATAATAGACTTTCTATTTGCACGCATGCTATATTTTATTAGCAGTTTCTTCAGCTTGACAGTTATCATTATGATTTCTTTTCTCTTAACAGTTTGTGTCCAAAGATGTTAAAACTACTTGACTTTCAGGTTGTTTCCATTTCTTGAGGGTAGTAATTTCTTTTTTCAGTTTGGATTTTGTAATACTTTATTTCAGCCTGAGTATATTTAAATTGTGTCACAAAGACAGATGTTACTTATTTTAATTGGAATTTTGTTTTTACCTTATGATGAATAATTTTAAGAAAACTAATCATTGTGGTCAATTTGAAATATATATGTATTTTCAATTGTAGATTAAGGTGCCTGTATCTGGAACGGGTACACAAGTAAATTTCCGCAAGCTGTTGCTTACTAAATGTCAGAAAGAATTTGAACAAGATAGAAGCGACGAGCTTAAGAATGAAGAAAAAATGAAAACTTTAGAAGCAGCTGATCCTGTAAGTTGTTAACAGAAGTTATTTGATTTAAACTTGTTTTAGCTAATGACAGAAAACTTACTATGTATGTATGAAAATTATTTATGTATGAAAAATATTTCATAAAAATATCTTACAAAGATTTCAATCCTGCATAATCTTTTGCAGGATAAAAGAAAAGAGCTGCAATTTGAATATGAAGAAGAAGAAAAAAAAATTAGGTATAGACAGTTAGGAAACATAAGGTAAGAATATCTGTCCTTTTCTTAGTTATACAATACAAATATAATATATTCTCTAAATAACGTTTTGATTTACAACTTTTTTAGGTTCATTGGAGAGTTATTTAAATTAGGTATGCTTATTGAACCAATTATGCATGAATGTATTAAAAAGCTATTAAGTCAAGGTGATGAAGAGTCTTTAGAATGTCTTTGTAGATTATTGAAGACTATCGGTAAAGAACTAGACGATACAAAGGCAACTAAAAATTCTAGGGACAACCAGGTATATATAACTTATTGTATTCTGTAATAAATGTTGCTTGAAATTTTTACTATTTGAATATATAATATGAGGTGTTTTTAAAATATCAATAACACATTACTGTGAATTTAACCTAATAAATTTCTAGAAAAAAATATAACATTGTTCATTTACGACATATTACGTAGTTAACTTTCAAATTTAACGGTAACTTTTAGTTCAAAATTAGCTATTTTAGAAAAATGATGTAATCCAGAACAAACCTTAACCTTGAATTTTAAATTGTAACAAGTTAATGAGTTCAGAGTAAAGTCAGTCTTCAAATCTGTGATCTTACTTCACATCTATACTTCAAGGAAAGAAAATTTTAACTTAAACACATTTTATCTTAAGTCAATCAGGAATAAGGTCAGACATCTGTCCATATGGAATAGACTTAGCATTAGAAAAGCTGATTACTTTCTTCCTTCTCATGCACAGTCAATGTATAGACTGGAGCTACAATATCATTCTTATCTAGAATGGGTATATCTCAGATCTTCAAATCTTCCATTCCTATTGAGGAGAGGCCCTATCAGAATTAATTACTACCTTACAATAAATAGTGGATCTTAACTGCACATGAACTTTAGTATCTGAAAAAAGTGCAAGTATCTATCATCATAAACAGGATCTCAAATAAAGTGGGTGTCCATCGTAAATTCAGATGAAGTTTCAGTTCGTATGTGTTACCATGTATGCTAAAAACCTCATTCTAAGGTTTTCTATACTTTAAAAAATGATTGGAACAAGATTTTTTTTAAAGGACTTAAATCAAATCTTATAATAGATATAGTTTTATACTTTACAGTGTATTTACAAAATTTTCAAAATGCCTTATGAAATTTATTTTTTTGTTTAACTCTTTCTACATGAGTGTCTAACAACAACAACAAAAAATGCTTTGAAAATAAGGACAACTTCAAATACTTCTATTTGCTTATCTGCCCTGAATTTGAAATTTGTTATATTGTAGTGACAATAATAATTAATATTATGCTTAATATCTTAATTGTATAGATGCTCTGAAAAATGCTTTAAATATTTACCATGTTAAATTTGGAAGTTCAGTTATTTGTACCATTTTTTAACTTAATTCATAAATATATAACATTATTACAAAACTTTATTATTTCTGGAAGATACCTTGGATGTTTAAAATAAAGCATGAAAAAATTTGCTTGAATAGTAAATGTCTAAATGAAGATCTGATCTAGAAAATGAAATTGTGAATATTGATTTATTGCATTGCAATTCTTCATGAATTTTCATTTAATATCATGATAATTTTTTTCTGATAAATTGAAAGTCGGTAAAATCTCTTCAGTTTTTTTTTTTTTTTTTTTTACCATTCAGTGGTTTAAAAAAATTCATTGAAAAATTGGCATGAAAATGTTCTCTAAGTGTTTAATCTTGCCTTTAAGAATTTGTTATTCTCACAATACTCAAAGCTTCATCCATTGAAAATTAGGTATCAATTTGTAAAAGGTGCTAGTAATCAATATGGGAAAGTGCATGAAATAAAAATTTAATCTGAAGAGCAACTTTTGTAGTAACAATACATATTTGAAACTTGATTCACTTGATAAATAAACAATTTATGAAGTAAATATTTTTTTTCTCCTCTTGTTAGATGTTTTAATTCAAGTTTTATCCATTTAAAAACTTCATTTTAGAAAATTAAAATCAAGCACAGTTATTTTATTATTTTGCAGTTAATTCTTTTTCTGCATGAATAGTTTCTTAATCAAAGGAATATAAGAATATAGAATTTAATTTATTTGTTTAAAAAGCTATGCAGTATTTTTAAAAGACTCCCGATTTATTTAAAGTACTGTAAAAACATAATTAAATTTTTAAAAATGATGACATAGTATTAGTGTTTTATTTTTCTAAATTCCATGATTTTTAATCTAAATAGTTTTTAAATGTCCTTAATAAAGCTGAGTGAAGAAATTCAACTAAGCATATACTGTAAGTTTATTACTGTATGATTGGACTAATTGTATTAATCTCATATTTAATTTAATTTTAGATGGATATGTATTTTGCCCAAATGAAATTAATTGTTGATAAGCGACTGACAAGCTCTAGAGTTAGGTTTATGTTACAAGATGTTATAGATCTAAAAAAAGTGAGTATATCTTTTGTATTTTTGTTTATTTTCATCTTTGAAATTATTTTTTTTATATAGTCTATTGTATATATGTTTTTTGAATTATTATGACAATGTTGATTATCTTAATTATATAACATAGATTCATTAACTTTTCTTTCTACAGAATAATTGGGTGCCCAGGAGAGATGAAAATAATCCTAAAACTATTGATCAAATTCACAAAGAAGCAGAACGCGAAGCTCGTGAACAGCAACAAGTTTATCAAAATATGACTAATTATCCAAAACGAATAGCCGATGATAGAGACCGGAGGAAAAATGCTGGTATGTGTATTTTCAAATTTAATTGAATAAGCTTTGAAATTCTGTTATAAATCTCTGTTAAATTCACAGAAGAGAAATTAACTTAAAATCATTCCTTTATCCTTCGCTAGCAGTACCCACACAGCATTGCCCATGGCATAACATCTAAGATGAAAAATTAGCTTTAACCTTAAGTCTAGCCTCTGCCCGTTATGACATGGGCATGTTACACAACATCATATAAACATAAAAAAATATATTTAGTAATCATCAAAAATAACTACAAAACTGTACTGGTTTCATTAAAGAGAAAATTTTTAAACACTTAAAATTTCTGAAACAAATATTTTTTCAGTGCCAAACATTTGAAAAAAGTAATGCTTAAAAATTTCTGAAAAATTATTAATTTAGTTTTAAAATAGTTAGGTGCTTTTGTTGTTGGCTGCAAATAATTATGACTGTTGTAACAAATTGAAATAATGCATGTACTCATTTAGTGAAAATATAGCATATAAAAGAAAATGAATTCAATTATTTGTAACGTAATTCTTTCTAAATTAAGCAGTAATAACAAATTCAAGTATATTGAGATGTGACCTATCAAAAACAGTGAGCTTTTTTTTTGTGTGTGTGTGCAAATACTTAGGAAGATGTTACACTTTTTAATATTTTATCATGGGCAAGCTCATATAGAAAATATTTTCTTGTAATAAAAGAATCAAATTTGAAAACCTAAAAGGATAATATTTCATAGCCAAATGAAGTATTTTAAATATTTTGAAAATTTACATGCCCTGACATCGCAAAGAGAATCAGATTGTCTGCAACAGGACAAATTAAAAAGATTTTTCTCTCTTTGAAAATCAAAAGATATGAAAAGAAATTCAACACACAAAAGGAAATGCTTTTACAAGATTGTCATGGCATAGGGAGAATTTAAAAATTATAATGCAAGGAAAGAAATAGAATTTTGAAATTTTCTTTAAAAAAACCTAGGGAAACTCCTGGAAATTTAAAATTTCTTTCTTCCTATCTAAAAAGTGTTTCTCTTTAAAATTGTAATATTAAATGTTGCCATAGCTTAAAAAAAATGATTATTAAATTGTGGAAGCTCATCCTTTTTCTACTCATTCTGTTTTCTTTTATATTTAACTTAATTTTGCTGAGTAAAACTAAATTATCACGAATTTTAGTGCAGCAAAGTGAATATTTGTGAAGAATAAATATTACAAAAATAAATAAATAATAATAATAATAATAAATAAATGCATGTACAAAAATTTTGCCTTTTTTTAGAAGCTGGGTCTTGTTAAAATCCACATTTTTTTTTTTTTTTTTTTTTAATGCAGTATTAAGTGAAAAGCAACTGATTGATTTGCTTCAACTTCTTTATTCCAATATACAATTTTCTGTTGCATGTAAGGATCTAAGAAATTTTCCTAAATGGTTTGAAAAGTGAAGTTCTATTAATTTGTTGGAGAATTTCATTTAGATGTCTATTCTAATATTTTAAAAGTCTAAAAATTTTCTGTTTTTTAGAAATTCTGAAAATAATTTTTGTATTGTCACATGGCAATGCAGCTGTGGAAACTGGATTAATTTTCAACAAGGATAATATCCTTGACGAAAATTTGAAAGATTTTTTCAATTGGTCTAAGAACTTTGCATTATGCCATAAACTTTTGTGAAGGTATCATACATGTATTGATCTCAAGAGATTCGCTACTGTAAGCAAAATTAGTGCACGAGAGGTATTGTGAAGCTTTAGAAGAAAAAAAAAAAGAGGAAAATATTTAGGGAAAGTTAAACAAATTGCATAAAGGATTAAAAACTTTAATTTCTACCTGTTTTTCTGCATGTAGTACATAGTAAGTTTTCTGTCTCTTTGGTAAAAATTATTTTTGCATTTTTAATGTTATGAAGTATACATTTGTGCTGAAAGCATTAATAGTGTACATTCTTCTGAAGCATTCATATTCAATAGATTTTCAGAATATCAAATTTTATATTTTTCACTTTAGTGTATTTTTATTTTAATTATTTATAAAGGCAAATTGCAATTTTTATTGTAATGCAGAAATTATGCAGCCAATTGTTTTTGTAACAAAAATAGTACATCAAATCATTATATTCCAAATCGCCTTAAGAATAGAGAATAGCCTTCAAAGAGTCCTTCAATTTTTATGAGATTGTGATAGCATTGACTTTTTTTAAATAGGTCGAATGGGACCATCTGAGGATGGTTGGACTTCATCTTCTAAAAGCAATAAAGGTAGCTACAGTGTGGTTGATCCTTCCAAACTGAAATTGACTAAGGTACTTAAAATTATCTTTTCTATTTCCTTATTATTAAAATAGAAAAATGTTTGTTAAAGTGGAGTGTCGTTTTTCTGTGCAATGCTGCTCTTATTCAGGCTTAGTTTTTACTTTCTTGTTTTTTAAGTAAAACTTCTGACTTTAAACTGGTCTGATGAAATTTGGTATATGATCTATGTGCCATATTTGTTGTGTTTTTCTGTGCCATTCTGAGAAAGTTTATCCAAATATAATTTAACATAATGACGAAATGAAGAAAGAGAACTCGATGAATCAAATGTGGTATACAGATTTAAATCTCAAGTGTAGATTCCATCAGATTTGGAATGTCATGCACTTTCTGTTTCACTTTGGAATGTTATGTTCCTACTATGATTTTATCAGATTTGTCATGTACTTTCATGAATATGTAAAACTGTTAGCTAAAAAATACAATGACTTAAATATAGGAAATTCGGTAACTGATTTTGCAACTATAATTGCAGTTCAGTGTCAAATTTTAGTTTTCAGTTTAGAAATAACATGCCTGAAGTGTAAATTTGATTTTCGATTGCCAGTTTGATTTCAGTTTAACACCAAAAAGTTGATCAAAGAAAACACAATAGATATGTCAAACTATTGAATTCTATCCATAGATCATTATTTTATAACTATTGCCCACTAATGTCGTGCATGACATTTGAGATCTTATCCAGGGTCCATATTTTATGGGGAGGGGGATACCTTAGAGAGTGCTGATTTATTTAGTGAAATATAATTTTTTGGAATCTTATGTTTGTTTTTTTGTGAAAAACAATTTATTATTCATTGTAGCCTGATGAAGTAGAGAGCATTCGCTTGGGTCCTGGTGGAAGAGGCCTTCAAAGTTGGGGTAGAGGCAGCAGTGGTGGCACTAAAACAACTGCTGATTCTGATAAAACTGCATTAACAAATAGGTAAATTACGTCTACTTTGGTATTATTTTGAAACATTTCTGTTTTGCAAATTTTATGCATTAAAATCTGAAAATGTGTTATTTTTCTGTTGAATTTTTATTTAAAAAACATTAAAGATTATTGTGAAAGCTGCTGAAATTTTTCAGTAACATGTTTTTTGATAAATTATAAATTCTTAACTTTAGGAGTAAATTTCTTAGAAAATTTTATGTTTACTGATTATTTCATTAGTACTACTATTAGATATTAAGGTAATCTTTCTACAAATTTAATTGCTGCAAGTACATTATTTTTCATGTTTTGGATATTAATTCTAGAATTCTTTAAATGCTGTTTTTGTCTTTGTTTTTCATAAATTAATGGTGACATCGATTTTGTATAGAAATTTCTTGTTGCATGGATAAACTTGAAATAAATTATTATCAGTATTTTCATAATACACCTACATAGGATAAAATATTCTCAAATGAAAAAATTATATATGAGCTACGGAAGGATCATTAAATAAATGCATTTGGTATCAGAAAGCATTAATGAAGTTTTAGAGTTCAATTCAATCTTCATCGTTCTTGCAGAGGAAACTACTGAATAATCCATTTAAATAATGGTAAAATGGTAATGGCAATATTTAGAGTTAGATAAATTCGCTGATAAGCCCAAAAATAGTGTTAAACTCAAAATTCAAAATCACTTGATTTGAAAAAAACTTTAAAATTCATTTTTTTTTTTTTTTTTTTTTTTTTTTTGCAATTTATATTATAGGAGATTCGCCTTTTTAGATATTACAAATGTTTTAAAGTGGTCTTGGTTTTTAATAGAATAAATTGTCTTTTGAAGGTTTTCTGCACTTTCGGAACAATCTCTATCATCTAACTATGAAGGAAGGAGAGGTTCTCAACGATCAGCAGCTTCCAGTCGTGAATCTAGTCGAGGCCGCAATAGTCAGTTGCCCCCTGCAATTAGAAAAACGCCGTCTACTTCAAAAGAGAGAGAGAATTTGCTTGAAACTGTTAAAGGCCTTACAAGGACATCTGAGGCTAAAGCTCCTGAAGTTAAGGCAGCTGCTGATGTTCATGTGAATGGAAAAGCAGTTGCAGCAGAAGGTAAAACTATTTTTAGAATATAATAAAATTCACCAGGGAATTGAGATTAGTATGACTGAGTGGAACTATGCTCTTAATCTTGCCTTGCAACTAAATAGTTTTTGTGAAAGAATGGAAAGATTATGCTCAAATTGAATTCAATGTCAAACACTTATCTTATTAAATAATAGTATATAATTTTATTCTATTATGGAATAAGAACATTATTTTGTTTAATGGGCCTTATTTTTCATCATTGCAAGGCCTAGGATTGTTTTAGGATTAGGTATTACTAGCCTGTTAAGCAAAATATATAATGCAAGAATAATTTTTTTTCAAGAAATTTTTGAATTAGGATTTATAACAGTAAATATATTTTTAAATTTGAATTTAGATTGCCATCTTATGAGTTTGGTTTTTGTTTTATTGGAAATGCTAGAAGTATTATATCTTGCATAAAATTAATTCAAATCCAGTCTTGTACTATATTTAATATATTAATATAGGGGTTTTATATTTAAATTTTTATTGGAATATTATTTAGTTTTACAATATAGTACAGTACAATAAGCATACAACTTAACCAACACCATTGCAACTTCTTTAATATTTTTCAGTAACACTTGATTATTTAGTCTTCTGTTTTTCGTTGTTTATTGAAATTGTTATTTAAGCATTTGATTGAAAATCTTGCACATTGCTATTCACAGATTGGTATTTATAAATCAAACGGTTTTCTCATCAAAAAAACATTATATTTTCAGATTTAGCTCTCAATGGCCCAGAATACAACGAAGATGACATGGAGAGGAAGACTAAGCCCCTTATTGATGAATTCCTTCACAATAATGATTTTGAGGTATGCATACATATTGTTCTTTATCTTTACATTAGTTAGGAATCTGTTTGCTTTATAAAACCAGTGCTGCTGATTTTTTGGAAAGTATGATTGGCATAGAATCATTTGTACTACTCGCAACATTAAATGTATCTTAATGTACATTATGTTTTAAATGTACATAATCATTAAATGTGCTGTGAGAAAATTTATCCTTTATGAAAGAATGGTGTAATTCATAAATGTATTAAATGCCATTGTTAAATCTTGGGTATTTTTTTTAAAGCTAATGTTGTTTATGGATAAAATATGTGCTAAATACATAATTGGGACATCTCATGTAATAATTTTTTTTTTATTAGGAAGCAATAAAATGTGTCACGGAGCTGGCTTCTCCAAATACTGTCCATATGTTCATCAATGCAGCAATTAATCAAGTTCTTGAACGGTCTAGTCAGGCTAGGTATTCTCTGGGCCAGTTATTATCTTCACTTCTGAAAAAGAAAATAATAACATTTGACCAGTATAAGAAAGGGTAAGTTTTCTAACCTAAATCTTTTATTATAACTTTTTTTTTTTCTTTTTTACAATAAAAAAAGATGTTTCCCTTTTGCAGCAATTGCATGTTCTTTATTCATTATTTCTGAATTTGACTCTTAATTTTTTTGAAGTTCATTATATAGCAGCCTTATCGATTCCATCCTTTTTGAAATTGGGTCAGTTAATATATCTAAATGTAATTTTTATAACTGGAAAAAAATTTGTTGGATATACTTTTCTGTTTTTGAAATTAAGAAAAATTTACTTAATGGAGGTGCGGTAAAATACTTTTAGCTAAATTGTAATCTTTTTAAAGTTGTTTCATTCCTTATGGGAAATGCTATCTTTTGTCAAAGCTTTGACGACTGTGGATTTTTCGGCAGATCTTTATTGCTACTTGTACTTAGAATCCATATTTATAAATGATATACGAAATAATGCTTTGCCATTGTCAAATCATGTGTTGTATAACTGGAATAATGTTGATCAGGTTTGAATGGTTGAGAAATAATGTTGCAAGGAGGGTGAAAATCTTAGTTTTAATTCATAGGTAAACCATATAACTAGGGGGAAAGGGGGCTGTAGAAATGGTGTAGGTTGTGCTGCATTTTTAATTCCTCCTCCTCCCATGTCATTTAGTATTGTTTCCTCATAATTTCCTTGCATGATAATGAAAGATGGAGAGAAAATTAAAGAAAGAAAACATTTGAATTGAGTGAAAAATTGCTTCAGTAAAACAAGTAACTTTTGTACTGAAAATTTTGCAATAATTTGCTAGTTTGTCGTTGAAGAATGTTTTTTCAAGTCCTCTAATTCTGATTCCTTTTTGGCGTAAATGTAGCATACTGCTGGAAAACTATAATTTTATTTTCATGTTAAAACATTTATTTGCTTAGAACAATGAATTTGGAAAATATTCATTTGAATTTGTATTTTGATTGCACATTCTAGTTAATATTAAGATGACACCATTGAGGTAATACAAAATTGCATATTTGAAACCTCTTTATATGTTACCTCTTCCATTATGTTTTAATTGTGTTATTATTATTATTATTATTATTTTTTTTTAATTTTATATGCAGTTTTGGTAAATATGAAATAATCAAAACATCTGCTTGGATAATTGCTGAATTAGAGCATGTTAACAATCTTTTATTTTATTTGTAGATTTGCTGGTGTCCTAGAAATTATTGATGATTATGCTTTGGATATTCCTTTAATTTGGGATTATATGGGAGAAATCCTGGAGCCAATGATTGAAGATATTGAAACTCCATTCAAGTTATTAAAAGAAGTATTGCAACCATGCATACCATCTGAGAAGGCTGGTATGCTGGTTTCATCCATACTTCACTGTGCTGCCAAGCGAAAAGTAAATATATTTTTTTTATTCTTGCACTTGCAAGAAATTATAACCATAATATTGAATCCATAATTTGTTGCCTGCTACTAGAATCTGTATAATTAAAGTCTGCAAGCCCTTGGTTACTTTTAATAGATAAGATTTGATTAATCAGCTTTATTTTTAACAGATATAAGATTCAATAAATTAATTAAACCTTTAATTATAAATGTATTAATTAAAATTAAAGACCTTTTGATACTTAAGCTGATCTCTGAAACCATATAGAAAGTTCATGAACTTGTGTATAAAAAAAATGAATTGATTTTAGAAGTGAATATGTAAATTTCATTACATTTCCGTCTGTGCTTCTCATTGTATATAAAAAAAAAAATCTGCATAATACTTATTTGGATTGTCATTGTTTTATTAATAACCCAACGAGAATGTTAGGGAACGCATGGTTTCACAATAAATAACAATTTTCTCATGGTTAATACTTTTAGAATAATTGTGAAATTTCATAATTGAAAGTTGTGGAAAGTGTTAAGACATATTTGTACGAAAATAAAAGCAAAATAGCAAATTAGGAATCTTAGTGTTACCTTTTAATAAAATATTTTTGCCTCAAAAGTCAATCCGCAGATTCAGCTGTGCAAAAATTTGTGATATCATTTGAATAGTTCTTAGTGCCCAGAAAATGCTGATATACGAATTAATTGGATAACTATAAACTGTTGTTAAATCTTAACACATGATTCAGCGGAAGAAAATTTATGTTGAAAGCAAAATTTGAGTATTGAAACACAGGCAAATGCTGACATTTGCCTGTTGTTGATTCGTTAATATTGTTGATTAAAAAGGCTTTCATGTGCTTGTCGATATAACAAAACTGATATAATTTTGGTATTTATTTGTATATAGGGCACAATAAAGCTTGGGGAAGTCTGGAGAGAATCTGGTGTCCAGTGGACTGATATCATTGGAACTGACAGGAATGTTTCTGAATTTATTGAAAAACATGTAATAAATGTACCTTTCTCTTTCTTTTTGTTCATTATTATTCATGATTATTGAGATTGATATTTTATTTATTTATTTTCTTATGTAGAAACTTGAATTTACTGTCAGTCCAACAAAAGTTAATCCACAAACTCAAATGTCAATGGAAGAAATGAAAAAACATCTATTGAGCCTGCTAGAAAAAAATTCTGAATTGGAAGAAGTTTTCGATTGGGTTGATGTAATTATTCATTTTTGTTTTTGTATATACTGCTTAAAAAAATTAAAAAAAAAAACTTTTGTGCCATTTATGTACCAAACTTAAAGTTTATTTTAATATGGAAAATTTTGTTTAGGCAAATATATCTGATACTAGTGGTCCAACCTTTGTTCGTGCCTTGGTAACAGCAGTTCATGAAAGTTGTTTAACAGGTAAGAAGTAATTTTGTTTATGCCCATCTTCTCCCTTAACGTTCTGTTCTCTCAGCTAAAATGTCAAATTTTTTGTCAGTTTGATGCTTTTCTTTAAAAAATGCATTACTCCTTTCAGGTTCCGGAACTACGTGGGAATTAAATACAAGTAAACTGAAATCAAGGATACCTCTCATATCCCGTTATGTATCCACTAATGAAAAATTGCAACTCCAAGCTTTGTATGCTGTGCAGGCTCTAATGAATCAATTAGGTCAACCTAGTGGTAAGTATTTGGATTGTTTGCTTCTGATTTTTATGTTTTAATTGACTGTTTTAAAAAAATGAATCTGCTAAAAAAATGACACAGTAAAATATAAGTATTAAAATTTTTCAAAATGTCAGATTGTTTTCTTAGAGATTCTGGGTTGTATAATTGTTTTTTTAAATTCAAATTATGGATGATACAAGATTTGATATGTACTTTACTAATGAACAAAGAAAATACCAGGGTCACAATTATGCAGTACTAAGTTTGGACATTAATGCATTAATATTAGAATATTCGTTCTAAAAGTAAACAATTTTTATTCAATTTATCTGTTAGGTGAAGTTCATATAAGTATTAAAATATTTTCAGTTTTGTTTCTAACAATTTGATATTAATACATTGCATAGCCAAATTTCTATTTTATAGTTTACCTGTGGTATTAGTAAAATTTGAGATATTAGAAGTGAATAAGTTGCTAATTGATGGCTTAGTTTATGAAAACTATTAATTAAAATTGTGCATGCTGAAATATTTTATGGTTTATAGATATTACAGACGCTTCTTTTTTCCTTCCAGGTCTTCTACATCAAATTTTCGATGTTTTATATGATGATGATGTCATTAGTGATGAATCTTTTAAAGAATGGGAGCAGAGTGATGATCCCAATGAGGCAGAAGGCAAGGGCGTTGCTGTTCATTCCGTGAAGTCTTTTTTCACTTGGTTACGAGAACCTGAGGAAGAAACTGAAGAAATGAACTCTGTGTGACTACCACTTTTACTTACAACAGACAATTGGACTTATTTCCAGTGACTGTGTATAAATACACAATAAAACTTTAAATACTTTTCACAGAATCAAGAATGAAATATAAATGATGCAAGAATGCTTGGATCTCCTTTCAGAGTTACTGTTGAAAATGATATGATGTTTGTGCAATTCTTTTTGTAAAAGAACTACTGAACAGTGAATAGCTCTTATAAAAAAATATTCCTGCGTTGATGAGTGAATGGCATTTGTATGTGTTCAGTTTTGTAAGAATGCAAGGTTTAGTTCAACTTCCTATGATTTAAATGCATGTATAATTTTTGGTATTAAATGGGATGGTCTTTACTACATTTTCTGTTACAAGAATGGTTGATAACTTTTAAATGCCTTTTAGCTCTTTTATAGAAACTAAATTGCATTGAATTGTTCTCTTCCAATCTTTAAAAAGTACGATTTTAGTTTCTTTAAATTAAATGTGTATAACTGGTTCTTTTTGTATATAATAAACCAGTCATTAATGTGGATAAAAAGAAATTATTTTTTCCCTCTTATGAAAGTTGTGTACGTATGTATATTGTCTTAAAGGTTGTGCCTTCTACTTTGTTTTCTGTCTTTTGCTCAAGACAAATATTCATTTTCATGTGGGAATGCTCTGAAAATTGTGGAGAATAAATTATTTTTAAATATTAATTTGCCCTGTATTGATATCTAGATAAAATGTGCCGACTTAAATTATGGTAATTTTTCTTTAACAATTTTGATACTTTTGTTTATATTAAAGCATTATAAAAAATGCTGTTCCTAGAAGTGGAAAGTTGTAAGTCTAATTGTGTGTAATTATACTTAAGCATTTTGTCACACAGGGACTGGGAAGAAAAATGTAAGTGGCTATCTTTAGGTAATTTCAAATTGTCCATTTGCATTTTTCTTTTCAATTGTGATAATCAAATTGTAAAATAAAAACAATTGCATTATACAGTCTCGTTGGAGAGTACATGGGATCTTCTCCCTTGTGTCAAATTTTTATTATTGTGTATATGCAATTCAATTGCAACTATATTTATTTGTGTAAAAACTATTTAGCAAATACAGAAAATTATTTTGAATCTGTAGAAAGCTGGATCATTTTGAACTGGCTTTTGTTTTCCTTGAATGATGCTGTAATAGAAACAAATAACAGCAAGTATATATATATATATATAATGTTTTATACATCATCAATGGAAACATAAAAAAAAGTTTTGTATCTACAGAAATTCAATGTTATAAAAACTTAAGATTTTTTTAATTGGTTACAATTTTTCTTTCTTCTTGTACATCACAACACTTATTTGAAAATACTTATTACAGATAAATATCTTTCTAATAGATATGCACAGCCGACAAAATAGGTATTTTTTAAAAACATTTCAGTGCATACAAACGAGGAATTTCAAATTCATTTAATAATTGTGCATGGTAGTAATACTTAGCTTCTTTGTTAGTATCTCTCCATTTATATGTTATATTAAGAAGGAAAGAAACATTTTTTGAAAAGGTGGAACAAATTTACCATAAATAATACAGCATAAAGGGAAAAATTTGTGGAAATGAAATGTATTGTCCATCAAAATATCAGAACACTTCTTTTTATTCCAAAATTATAAAATAGTAAATGTCTGTTGCTGTACAAATGTCTCTACAGTGACAGACTAATGAAAAGTCTGTCTCAATCAATATCTCATCAGATAAGGAGTTGTCTCCATAATTGTACTTTTTTTTTTTTTTTTTTTTTTTGGAATGCAACATACGATTTTTAAATGCATATGAATTCTCCAGATTAAAATAGCTCAAATACATATAACTTCTATATAATTATAAGCAATGAATTTAAATTCCTAATGTCTAATGAGATTTCCAATCTTTTCGATATATTTCACGAAATCTGTCAATAATTCTTTATTTACATTAAAATACTGAAGTTCTAAATTTTTAGACATCTGACTATATAATCTCAAATTTACGAGTAAAATTTTTTTTGAATGGAAACCCATAAAAGAATTTTTGCCTATTGAATTGCTTATTTTTAAAATATGCAATTACATAAAATGTGCATCAAAAGCTTTTAAAACATCACGTTTTTCACTTTTTTGTGGAAAGGGATGGGTATCTCATTTTTACAACAGCCTTTTCTGGTAGGAATAAAAAATTGCTTTGTTTACTGAAATGTTCTAACAATATCGTTCAGCGTTTCTTAAGATTGAGAATGCTTCCGCCTATCCCTATTAAAAAAATAAAATGAAACAGCTGATTCCATTCTGGTTACGTTTCAAGCGAAGTTTCGTTTATGACAAATGAGAGCCGGTTGCAGTTGTATAAATGGTTTGCGAGATATTTAATGAAAATCATAAAAGCAAAATTCTGTATTTAGTACAAAATGCATATAATGTGAAATATAATATAAAAATAAAACACTATTGATTGAAATGCATAAGTAATGCAGTCATCAGTATTCTTTCATAAAATATTTTTTAATTAAAACAAAAACTTTTAATCATTTGGTAATTATTTACTTTAATATGTTTTCTTGTGAAAAGCATAAAAAAATTCTTAAAATGGATGGTTTGGTGGAAACTTGAAACAAACGTATAACGTTTTTTTTTTTTTTTTTTTAATCGGGAATGTTTCTGAAAATAAACATCGGGTTTATTTTTCAGTAGTTCCAAAAACTTAATTTAAGCAATTTATATTAATTACTAAATTTATCAAAAATTTTAATTATTTCTCACGAATTATTGGAAATTAAGCATAAAAGTATGGATTTTCAATTGTTATTTAAACTTGTTTCATGCTAATAGTGTTATGCATAAAAACCAAGTTATGTTATCAACTGAAATGAAAACTTGAGTCAGAGAAAGTAGTTAAATCACATGTTGTGTATGGTTTATTGGCGCAAGAGCCATATGTGGCTATACTGAGCCAAGCATACGGTAAAATCAGAACAGGCATTTAAAACAACACGATTTTAAAAGCAAGTGTAAGCAATTAAGACCACATAAAATGCGTCGATACAAATATTAAACTTTTAATGTAAGACAATGATTAACGTAAATGCCAAATAATCATGTAAAGAGGACGCATTTAATATAAAAGGAAAAACAGACGAAAAAGGTGTTAAAGATGGTTGATAAAATCAATAGCTCTTAAAAATTTAAAAATATTTGGGTGGTATCTTGCAAGTGAAGGGAAGAAGAGTAGAAAAAATTACGATAAACATTAAAATCGGGGCATTCAATCAAAATATGTTTCACACTAAAAGCAATATGAAAGTGGGACACATTGGCACCCATTCACACAAGATGAAATTATGGTGAGTAAAACGGGTGTGTCCTATACAGAGGCGAGGCAATTTGACATCTACCTCTCGTACAGAGTGGACAGGCCATAAACCCATCTTAGGCTTGACGGAATGGAGTTTATTCTCGATTTACTGAGTCCATGCTAATTGCCAGGTTGAATAAATATTTTAATGAAAAATCTCTTAATGTCACAATATTGAAGCCTATGGGATAAAAAATAGTCGGCAGATTTTGCCGCTGAATCAGTCTCTTCATTCCCAGAAATGCTTACATGACTCGGGATTCAACTAAAAAGAATAGTAAAACCTTCATTTTGCAGGAGATGCCGAGTAGAATTCTAATCGCGATCGGATGCATTCGATTGCTGTAGTGAGAAAGTGTCTCCAACGCATTCATACTATCGGTATGAATAATAAAGTTACGTTCAGGAGAAGGCGAAATTTTCTGAAGGGCTCAGGAAATTGCCATCAACTCAACAGTAAATACTGAACAGCAATTATGTAAACGATATCAGGCGAAAGAATTATGCCACAATTGACATGTCCATCTGATTTTTAGCCATCCGTAAAAATTGCTACAAAAGAAGAATACCGATATCGATGATGCAAAAACAGGTGTTTAAAAATAGCTGGATCATTTGAAGATTTATCAAATCCTGCGAAGGGATTCGTGTAACAAAATTCTGGGATGTCCCACGGGGAAAAATATAAGGCCTGAGACATGCAAAAGTACTTTCGTTCTCTCACTAAATGGAAGAATGTGAGAAGAACGGGCATCATATAGTCTGCGAAGACTAACTGGTACCGTTATATAAGAAATGGGATGGCTAGAAAAAGATTTTGTGCAGAAATTATAACAGGCAGTATTTTGCGCCTTAAATCAAGAGGTAGTTGGTTGCAAATAGAGTAGAGGCACGAAACGCTCTGGAACACATCCTTAATGCAGGATGGTGAATAGTATCCAAGCGTCGCAGGAAAGAAGCACGAGCGGCACCATACACTATACACCCATAATCTATGCGAAAGAGGATGACTGCTTTGTAAATATGGAGCAGAGATGTCCTATCGGCACCCCAATATGTTTTAGAGAGTACCGTTGAAATATTTAGCGATTTCTCACATTTCTTTAGCAAGTTTAAAATATGTGGAAGAAAGGAGAGTTTTCTGTCAAAAATTACTCCCAGAAATTGTATTTCATCCACAGCTGCAATGAGTGTATCTCGTATATACAGGACATATGAGTGTGTCTCGTATATGACAGGATCTACATGAATATTTCTTTTCCTGCAGAAATTGACGCATCGGCTCTTTTCTGGAGAGATAGCATGTCCGTTGTTATCAAGCTAGCACTTTATTAATGGCATTTTACAATTGTCGTTCTATTACATTCATATTGCTGCCTTGGCATGATATCTGCAGATCATCAACATAAAGTGATCCCTGAACAGATAAAAGTAAATGAGTTAAAATTTGACTAATATTAACAATGAAAATTGTAACATTGAGGACACTTCCTTGCTTAACTCCCTCAGCTTCAATAAAAGAATCTGAATAAAAGTTGCTTATACGAACTTTAAAAGTCCGACGTGATAAAAAGTTCTTAAAGATATGGATGGTTTCCCCAAAGTTCTAAAATGTGGAAAGTATGCCATACCGCCATGTCCGGTCATATGCCTTCTCAATGTCAAAAAATATGGAGATAAGATTGTTCCTTCTAACAAATGTATTGCGTATCTGGGTTTCCAGTAAAACGAGGTTATCATAAATAGATCTATATCTTCGTAAACTCTGCAACGCTGAGATACATCCTTGTTTCCCCAATTCGTGTATGAGACGTGCATTGATGATTCTCTCAAAGGTTTTGCAGAGACAATTTGTCAAAGCAATTGGTCTGTAGTTCAGAGGATTGAATGCTTCCTTACAAGGTTTTAATATTGGGATCACAATAGCTTCGCGCCATTGTGAAGGTTGCTTCTGTTCAATCCATATTCTATTAAATAATAATGACAGATTCGAAAGGGAAGGTGCATTCAAATGGCGGAGCATGTTATATGTGATCCCATCTGGTCCAGGACTTGTACCATGGGCTGGGGGTTCGTGAAAGTATGTTTCCTCTTCGTTGTTTAGTGAACTGAGACAGTTATTGGTAATAAACTGCTCAATCTTTCTCCCACGATTGTTTGTACTATTTGAACTCCACAATGTATTATGTCCGTTGAAATCACCAAGCACCATAAAAGGCGAAGGAAGCTGGTCCACTAGATTGTCAAGAGCTTGCTGACGGATGACATCATGAGGCGGTAAGTCAATGTAGAAGACTGTGACTAATGTTCTTACGTGAACTTGCACAGCTACAGCCTGTAGATAAGTATATAAATTTAGTTGTGAGCTCGGATAAAGATTTGACGTGAAGATACAGACACCTCCAGAACTGTGAGATCCTGTGTCTGCATCTTTACGAATACAGGTATACTGCATCTTTACGAATGCAGGTATAACCGCGTAGTTTTATGGGATGTTTGATGTCAAAAAGGTTTCTTGAACACCGATGCAAGCAGGATGAAACTTTTTAATAATGGTCTTGATGTCATTCGATTTGCACCGAATGCCGTGACAATTCCAAGAGAAGAAGGTACCCATTAAGAAAGTCTTTTTGCAAGGGAAGATTTGAGAACAGTGTTCGGAGGTTGCATGACATCGCACCTCATTTCAAATTCACCCTCCTCCTCAGATGGATGGAGTGAGATGATTTCGGGACTTATTGATGCGCCACCGAAAATTGACGTTAAGTCCTTATGAGTGACATCTTTATCCGCAAGTTCTAGAGCAATGGAACTGCTTAAAGTTTTTTTTCTTTTTTTTTAAAGTTTACTGGCAAGATATTTAGTAGTCAGGCCACATTTGGAGAGCTTTAGCTCGAGAGATTTATTTGATTTCGGTTTTGGTTTAAGAGTGACAGTTTTACTATTATCAGGAGTACTAGTCATGCAAGTTTCAGTGTCAGAATCGGACAATCTTACCTGTATTTTTGTTTTGATGCCTTTTTTTTATGCAATTTGTGCAAGATCAATTTTCACAAAAGGAGTTTTGCACAGCGGATGCATAACTTAAAACAGGTTTTGGTGTTAATGCTACAATTTTCCATCTGGCATCAGGATAGGATATATTTTCTTTTATTTTAATGGTTGTAATTTGTTTTTCGAGTTACCAGCGTTTACAGGATCGAGAATAAGATGCATGCTTTCCACCACAGTTCACGCATTTTTCCTCTGCGTTGCGTTGTTGGCTTTCGTGGCCTTTTCATGCATAGCAGGCGCAAGTTAGGGTCCCGCGGCAATTAACTTCGGAATGCTCAAAACGCTGGCATTGAAAGCATCTCAACGGATTAGGTATGTACTGCCTAACCAGTAATTTTATATATCCTGAATATAAGAATTCAGGTAATTTGGTACTACGGAAGGTTAGAATGTAATGTTTTGCTGGTTGAGTTTGACTATCCTGTCAAATATTTATTTGACGTACCTGCGTTACTTCTTGAGGTTTAAGCTCTTTTGTTATTTCTTCAAGAGGGACATTGAACAATTCCGCGCATGTAATTACTCCCTTAGTATAGTTTAAGGAAATGTGAGAACTGACTGTCACAGGATATGTAGCCAAAGCTTTTATTTTAATGATTTGCTGTGCTTTGTTCTTAGAACTGACTTCCACCAGTAAATCACCTGGACGCATTTTTCGAATTGAAGACACGTCTCTGATAGTTACTGTAATAGTTTTTTGTACCAGAAAAGGCCTTAGTTTTTCCTTAAGTGACCATAGATATATACAAACAACAATAGCATCCCCTCTAGCTAACCAGTTCTACAAAAGATACTAGACATGCCATGGGAATCATCCTTGATTTCTCAATATGCTTGGTAAAGATATTTATTATTTAGAAAATAAATAGCAACAGCAAGAAATTCCAGAGAACTAAATGACACCCCAATAGTTTTTCAAAACACTACTATTAATGCCTGCAACAAAACCTTCAAGATTAAAAAACAGCTTTTGTTAACGAAACCAAACTAGTGGACAAAGAAATTAGAAATACATAAAAAGAAAGTAAGAGCACCAAGAAAGAGAGCACAGAGGGCACCAGAAATTGAAAAGCAGTGGAGATACCAGATCTTCAAGAAAGAAAAAATGGAGTATAAAAAGTATATTAAACAAGCAAAAAATACAGACTAGAGAAATTTCTGTTTAGTGTCCAACCCATATGGAAAGCATTACAAAGTCGCTTTCCGGAAATCAGTTTTCCCATCAAAAATCCCATACCTGATAAAGAGTGACCCAAAATGAAGTCCCAACTCCTGTAATTTCAACTAATTATAATTTAAACACTTCAACGCAGTCACTTGATCCTCCATATTCCCTCAAGAAATTTCAATGATAATAGACAACCTCCCGTCGGGTGAAGCTCCCGTTATTGATGGAATTGACAACCTCCTTCTTAAAATTATCCACAAGCGCTTTCATAATATCTTCCCAACTCTCTTCAATAAGTGCCTAGAATTAAATTGCTTCCCAGATTCCTTGAAAATAGGAAATATTATTTTATCCCAGAAACAAGGAAAAGATCAGAGACTGGCATCTTCAAATCGACCCATTTCTCTCCTGCCAACAATCGGGAAAGTGCTAGAGAAATTGATGACTCAAATGTTAACTTATCATCTTGAGACCACTAATAACCTCAGCGAGCATCGACATGGATTTTGGGCAGGCAAATCAGTAGACACAGCCATCCATGAGCTGATAAACAAAATTCAAGCTGCAAGAAGAGAGGGCAAGCATGTCTTAGTGCTCTCTATTGATATAAAAGGGGCCTTTGACAACTTGCAACACAAAGAAATTCTTAAGAGTCTGGATGAAAGTCCCTGTCCTTTAAACATCAATCGTCTCTTTCACAGCCTCCTCCAAAACAAGAAAGTTACAATAACGACTCCAGAAAGTAGGGCCATGAAAGATCAGAAACAAGGCTGCCTTCAGTGGTCCCGCTCTATAGAATCTGGTAGTCAACGAAATTCTCAAGCAGGTCTGGCCAGAAAATGTACATATCCAAGCTTTTGCATATGATTTTGTACTGGTTATCGAAGCGGACACAAAAAATAGCCTGAAAAGAGAAATTCAACTTGCAATAGCCAAATTTAACTCCTGGTGCTCAAATAATCAACTTTCCCTCTCGACTGAAAAAACAGCCCATATTTTATTCAGCAAAATGACGAGATGCCCAGAATCACATGGAATGGAGACATTATTAAGAGAACCAAATCTTTTAAATATCTAGAACCAAATTCTGTATACGTTGATGACCAATTAAACTGGCTGGAACACATAGAAAAACAAGGAGAAAAGGCCATTAAAATGCATCAGAGCCTCAAAAGAATCACTGGCAGCACATGGGGAATCTCTCAGAAACACAGAAGAGTTCTTTATAAGACAGTAGTTGAGAGAATGCTCGGCCATGATTCATCAGCAAGGTGTTTAAACACAACAAACAGAATGAAGAGGAAACTCTCCGCCATTCAGAGACCATTTCGTCTATATATTTCAGTTGCCTGCCGCACAACTTTCAGCAGCAGCGCTACAAATCATTCTCGACATTCCATCCCTGCACATGCAATTACAATTTCAAGTCAGACTAATGACAATATATTGCCTAAGAATCCCTCTTCCGCATAATATAACAGAGATACAACCAGAAAAGCTAGGGAAGAAAGCAACTGGTTGGTCTACACACAACTTCACAACATCTCAATCCCAACCAAATCTCATTGGAAGATGAAGGAATAAATTTATCTCAAATAAACAATATCAATATCTTCACAGATGGTTCAAAAACAGAATATAGAGTTGGAGCAGCCTTTTGTGTCCTGATTAATGATTCCTGGTCCTACCATTGGTCTGTCAAATTGAATGACAACAATACTGTTTTTCAAGCTGAACTCACAGCACTTCATGAAGCAGTAAAATATGCATCTAAGTTTTCAAACAACAGCACTTTTAAAATACATGTCGACAATAAAGTATCATGGCATCTTCTAATCCAACAGTACAAACCAAACAGCATGAGAAATTTTTGGTGTCCTGCTTTCAAAACCAACAGTAAAAGTCTCATGGGTTAAAGCACATGCAGGCAATATAGGAAATGAAAAATCAAACCAACTGGCGAAGGACGCAATTCGAAATGGGCAATTTTATATGCAAACTACGCTTCCTAAACCACATATATGCAAACTAAGCTTCCTAAACCACATATAAATGCCCTTCTCCGGAAAGACATGCTAGAGGAACGGCAAGGATATTGGATTAATAGTTTCACAGGCAGAAAAGTTTTTAATATCCTGCCTTCAGTCAACCTTTATCCCACTAACTGGATCAGAGAGGATATTATTTTCTTCTCAAACACTACCCTTTTCCTGCCTGCCTTAAAAATTTTAATCTGTCTGAGAGTGACCAGAGCAGTTGTGGTGGAATTGGCACCGCACTCCATTATGCTACGGAATGCATCCTCACAATCTCTTGGCATATGGAAAAACCATCACCAAGCCATGAACAGGAATGGTTGAAAAGAGTCACCACCAACTTCCTTTCCAGGCAAAAAATCTACAGTAAAATCAAATTTATAAGTGAAAATAGAGACCTATTCTTGCCTCCATAGCTCTCAACATCAAATCTCATACCAAGAAAGACTAAGGGAAAAAACAAGCACCGTAGTCTCTTATCATTTATTTCAATCAAACAGAGATTCTCTTCATTCCCATTAACCAAATTACTTTCCATCTGATTTTTTTTAACTGCATCCTGATCTACTATATCATAAAAATAAAATGAACACAGAATATATGTTTATTTTTACATATTTTATCTCTCAGCATATTATTATTTCAAATTATATTTCTAAGTTGAAAAATTTTGTAAATGGTTTCATCTACACATAATTTCTTATATACTTGTAAATTCTGTAAATAGTTATTTTTGTTTCGCTTTTTCTACTGTAAATATTTTCTTACTTAAATAAAATTTCCGTACCAGAATAGTCACGGATACGGGGGTATGAGATGGCTTTATGTTCTCTACCAGAAAAGGAGAGATGTTAAATGTTTCCTTTTTTTCTGACAAAAGTTTCATTATAAAAAAGGAATCGAAATGATGAACATTGGTGAAAAATTTAAGATCTTTATGATGCCCACTGAAGGAAGATTTCTTGGAGGATCCCATGTGATATATAGAGAAATTCTGGCCCGACGGCACCGTCCACCATGGAGCCTAACAAGGGAAGGCAATCACCGGCTCTGGCCATTCCAAGCCTCGGGGCTTACCTTAGTGCTAGCTGGAACCTATACGCTCATAGAAATATTTTGACAATAAATTTTATTTTAGTAGTATAAGATTTGGAAAAGTTTTTAGTAAGTTTGGGAATAATGGATAAAAATATCTAAAATAAATTTAAAAAAAAAAGAAAAGAAAAATATATTTAAAAACTTCTCATTTTCGAGACTCGAACAGAAGACCAGCAAAACTAAGTGGCTCGTGCTGCCGATCTGGCCACGAAGCTTCGTACCTGCAGAGCGTTTGAATGGTCTAAGACTCTCATTATGATTATCCACTAAAATTTTTAACATTGTGTCAATCTGGTCGAAAAGCACAATGTTTTGAATAGGAATGAATTCTGCGCATGTGTGTGAACTTGATTCCTGAAATTTCTCTTGTATATAGAAATATTTTGACAATAAATTTTATTTTAGTAGTATACGATTTGGAAAAGTTCTTAGTAAGTGTGGGAATAATGGATAAAAATATCTAAAATAAATTTTAAAAAAGAAAAGAAAAATATATTAAAAAAGTTCTCCTTTTCCAGACTTGAACATAAGACTAGCAAACCTAGGTGGCTCGTGCTGCCGATCTGGCCACGCAGCTTCGTACACGCAGAGCGTCTGAATGATCTCATTATGATTATCCACTAAAATTTTTAACATGGTGTCAATCTGGTCGAAAAGCACAACGTTTTGAATAGGAATGAATTCTGCGTATGTCCGTGAGCTTGACTCCTAAAATTTCTCTGCAATAGAGAAATATTTTGGCAATAAATTTTTTTTTAGTAATATATGATTTGGAAAACTTCGTAGTAAGTGTGGGAATAATGGATAAAAATATCTAAAATAAATTTGAAAGAAAAGAAAAGAAAATTATAATTAAAGAGTTCTCATTTTCGAGACTCGAACTGAAGACCAGCAAAACTAGGTGGCTCGTTTTTGCCTCCGGGTCACGAAGCTTCGTGCTTGAGGAGCGTCTGAATGGTTTAAGACTCTCATTATGATTATCCACTAAAAGTTTTAACAAGGTGTCAATCTGGTCTAAAAGCACTTTGTTTTGAATAGGAATGAATTCCGCGCATGCCCGGTAACTTGACTCCTAAAATTTCTATTGTATATAGAAATATTTTGACAATAAATTTTATTTTAGTAGTATAAGATTTGGAAAAGTTCGTAGTAAGTGTGGGAATAGTGGATAAGAATATCTAAAATAAATTTTAAAAAAAGAAAAGAAAAATATATTAAAAAAGTTCTCATTTTCCAGACTCGAACAGAAGACCAGCAAACCTAGGTGGCTCGTGCTGCCGATCTGGCCACGAAGCGCCGTATCCGCAGAGCGTCTGAATGGTCTCATAATGATTATCCACTAAAACTTTTAACATGGTGTCAATCTGGTCTAAAAGCACAATGTTTTGAATAGGAATGAATTCTGCGCATGTGCGTGAACTTGACTCCTAAAATTTCTCTTGAATATAGAAATATTTTCGCAATAAATTTTATTTTAGTAGTATAAGATTTTGAAAAGTTCGCAATTAAGTGTGGGAATAATGGAGAAAAAATATCTAAAATAAATTTAAAAAGAGAAAAGAAAAATATATTTAAAAAGTTCTCATTTTGGAGACTCGAACTGAAGACCAGCAAAACTAGGTGGCTCGTGCTGAGGATCTGTCCACTAAACTTCGTACTCTCAGAGCGTCTGAATGGTCTAAGACTCTCATAATGATTATCCATTAAAAGTTTTAACATGGTGTCAATCTGGTCTAAAAGCATTTTGTTTTGAATAGGAATGAATTCTGCGCATGTCCGTGAGCTTGACTCCTAAAATTTCTCTGCAATAGAGAAATATTTTGGCAATAAGTTTTTTTAATAGTATAAGATTTGGAAAAGTTCGTAGTAAGTGTGGGAATAATGGATAAAAATATCTAAAATAAATTTGAAAAAAAGAAAGAAAAGGAAACTATATTAAAAAAGTTTTCATTTTCGAGACTCGAACTGAAGACCAGCAAAACTAGGATACTCTTGCTGCCGATCTGGCCACGAAGTTTCGTACGCGCAGAGCATGTGAATGGTCTAAGACTCTCTTTATGATTATCCACTAAAATTTTTAACATGGTGTCAATCTGGTCGATAAGTACAATGTTTTGAATAGGAATGAATTCTGCGCATGTGCGTGAACTTGATTCCTGAAATTTCTCTTGTATATAGAAATATTTTGAACATAAATTTTATTTTAGTAGTATAAGATTTGGAAAGTTCTTAGTAAGTGTGGGAATAATATATAAAAATATCTAAAATAAATTTTGAAAAAGAAAAGAAAAATATATTAAAAAAGTTCTCCTTTTCCAGACTTGAACATAAGACCAGCAAACCTAGGTGGCTCGTGCTGCCGATCTGGCCACGCAGCTTCGTAACCGCAGAGCGTCTGAATGGTCTTTTGGTGCGTGGTTTAACACGCATTGCCAAATTTACATTAAATTAAAGTATTAGACATTTTTACTTAATAAAAACTGCCAGCCATTTAAATAACAAAAATAAATTTTAATTAGAAATTAAATTAACAAATATATATCATGATACATTGGCCGTAATTCCATCTACCAGCACGAGGCAGAAGTTCTAAGCCATCTGGCGAAGGCAGGAAGTGAGTCACTCCGTATCCGTTGGAGAGCAAAGTTCATCTCCAAAGGCATGATTGATGCTTATCGCGAACTGGCGAAACAAACAGTCATTTATCGCCTGTTTGGCCGCTGCACACTCCCTCCGCAGTCTCATTGGAAATGGACATAACGACGTGGGGGTCGAACTTGTCGCCCCGGTCAGTAGTAATTCTTACAGGACAACCAAATCTGGATATCCAGTGCTTAAAAAAATTTTGTGCTACTGTCTGTGCTGTCATGTCTGGAATTGGTACGGCTTCTGGCCATCTCGTGAACCTATCTGTCATTGTTATACTCTGTTTCACCCTAACTTGGCAGTATTGTAAAAGGTAGAAAATGTGACGCTCCGCGTTGAGAAAGAGTTCCCCATCAATTCCGACTTTAAAATAGTTAAAATGCGCAGAAATTTATCAAATAATATCATAAATTACAGAAATCCTTTTTTTATTAGTATGTATTTAAAATTATTCTCAAGTTAGAAGTGCTTATCTGTTAAGTTGTTTGTAAATAAAGCGAACGAATAAAGCTAAAAGATTGACATAATGAATTCCACTTTGGCTAGAACCGGTCTTCAAGGTCAAATATTTTGTGCTACTGTTTGTGCTGTCATGTCTGGAATTGGTACGGCTTCTGGCCATCTCGTGAACCTATCTATCATTGTTATACTCTGTTTCACCCTAACTTGGCAGTATTGTAAAAGGTAGAAAATGTGACGCTCCGCGTTGAGAAAGAGTTCCCCATCAATTCCGACTTTAAAATAGTTAAAATGCGCAGAAATTTATCAAATAATATCATAAATTACAGAAATCCTCTTTTTATTAGTATGTATTTAAAATTATTCTCAAGTTAGAAGTGCTTGTCTGTTAAGTTGTTTGTAAATAAAGCGAACGAATAAAGCTAAAAGATTGACATAATGAATTCCACTTTGGCTAGAACCGGTCTTCAAGGTCAAATATTTGGCGCGTTTTTCTTTTACGTCTCCGCCAACTCAGCTTCATTCAGTTCGCAACCGTTATAATCTTTCGTACTTTTTTATTCTCGCTTTTTTACCAGCTGATATTTTTGATACTATTAATCACATTAGTAGTTATTAGTTTTGATTGTTGAATATTTATTCGATTCGTTATTTTTATTCTCTTCTAAAATGTCTGAAAAAGAGAAAGTGTTATCACCGACTACGCTGTGCACACCTTCAAGACGAGTAAAACCAACAAAAAGTGCAGCATGCTTAAACATATTAAACGTTTATTCTCGACTCCGAAAAAACCCTCAAGATTCTATCAATCAAATCGTCGATAAAGTTTCGCACCTTACAGGTGTTTCGCAATGAACAGTTTTCCTTTTGAAAAAAGAAATAAAGGCATCTAGTTCTTTAAGTACACCTGGAAAGAAATGATCAGGCTCAGTAGGTAAACATTCAGGTCTTGTAAAATAGGATGATTTTACATTATCCCGTATTTGACGAAAAATCCATGCATATTTACGTAGAAATGAGATCCCAACATTAGATAAAGTTTTAAAAGATGTGAACGATGATACAGATATCTTTTCGAAAAACATTAGCCGAACTACGCTTTACCGAATATTGAAAGATTTAGGGTTTTCTTTTGAGAAACGATGAAACGAAATGAAATAACATTAATGTTTTATTAAAATAATGTATCGATAATATTGAAAAAATAATGAAAATAAGGAAACAATTAATTCTGCGATAAAGTGATAATATAATAAAGTAAATAAATATTTACTATTTGGCGAAAAATTTGGGAGATAAAGTTTCGCACGCGATCTACATTTCTAGTAACTTTGTACTTTAAAGTAACCCAGTTCCCCTGACAGCGACTGTGATTCGGCATGCCTAGAATATACACTACTGCAAAGTTAGGGTGAAACAGAGTATAAACAATAATAGTTTCCTTGAGAAGGAGGTAGAGGGCCAACAAGGTCCAGGTGCACATGTTCGAACCTCTGCGATTGGTCTACAAATTTACCTACTGGGGTCTTAGTATGGCGAATTACCTTCGATTTTTGACACGGGATGCAATGCTTAGCCCAATTGTTACAATCTTTTCGAATGGAAGGCCAAATAAAACGTGATCGAATTAATTTTGAAGTGCTGCGAATGCTAGGATGAGATAAATTATGCAGTAATGCAAAAATTTGTTGACGAAATGATTCAGGAATATAAGGTCGAGCTGTACCTGTTGATACATCACAATAAATGGGAGTTTCGCAATTTGGAAAAGCAATTCTTTTAAATTGTAATGTTGCAGAATTATAGATTAAATTTTTTAATTCAGAATCAATTTGTTATGCTTGTGCAATTTCGTTATAATCTATGGGATTTGGCATGTTTATTGCGTTTATCCTCGAAAGTGCATCTGCTAATATATTCTCAGAGCCTTTTATGTGGTGAATATCGGTGGTAAACTGAGATATAAAATCTAATTGTCTAGCCTGTCTCGGAGAGCATTTGTCCAAGCGCTGTTGGAAAGCGTAAGTTAACGGCTTATGATCCGTAAACAAAGAGAAATTTCTAGCTTCAAGCATATGCCTAAAGTGTTTGATGGCAGCATAAGCTGCTAATAACTCTCTGTCGAAAGCGCTATAGTTTCTTTCAGCTGGGGAGAGTTTCTGAGAAAAGAATGCGAGTGATTGCAATTCTTCATCAACTAATTGAGACAATGACCCACCGATTGCAAAGTCTGAAGCGTCGACTTGTAAAATTAATGTGGCATCTGGTTTTGGATGTGCCAACAAAACAGCATTTGCGATTAATTTTTTACAATTTTGGAATTCTTCTTCCGCTTTATCTGACCAGTCCAATTTCGTTTTATCATTCTTTTTCGCGCCTTTTAAATATGAAGTTAAATGTATCTGATGTTTTGCTATGTTCGGTAAAAATCTACGGAAAAAATTTAAAAAACCTAAAAATCTTTGAAGATCTTTAACTGTTTTTGGTTGTGGATATTTGAGAATCGGTTCAACTTTATTGGGTAAAGGTTTAGTTCCAGAACTAGTAATTAAATGACCTAAGAAAGGAATTTCTGAGACGCGAAATATGCATTTTGAAACATTTATGGTTAGTCCATATGTATTTAATCTCTCTAGTACGATTCGTAAATGAGCTTTATGCTCTTCTTGGCTGGAACTAAATATTAAAATATCATCCAAATAAACATAGCAAAATTTAATATCTCCCAGGATTTCATTCATGAATCGCTGAAAAGTTTGTGCTGCCCCACATAGTCCAAAATTTAAGAATGGGAATTCAAACAGTCCAAATGGTGTACAAACTGCTGTTTTTTGTATATGATCCGGATGCACTGGTATGTGAAAATAAGCACGGACTATATAAAGTTTCGAAAAAATATTTTTTCCGTGGAGTGCATTGGAAAAATCCTGGATATGGGGTATGGGGTAACGGTCCGGTACTGTACAGGCATTTAATCTTCTATAGTCACCCACAGGTCGAATGCTGCCTGAGCTTTTGGAAACGACATGCAGGGGAGATGACCAAGGTTATTTTGATGGTCGGCATATGCCTTGGTCCATCATGAATTGAAACTCTTTTTTGACGGCGTCATACATTTCTGGATTTAGTCTTCTAGGTTTACTATGGAAAGGCGGACCGGTTGTTTCGATAAAATGCACCGTATTATGTTTAACAGGTTTTAACCCAAATGTTAATTTTGTTAATTCTGGGAATTCTTCCAAAATTTTATGGTGCATTGATTCACCAGAAATAAGTTTTAGAGACGCATAATCTGTTGATTTTGAAATCATTCCGAAGCGGAAAATTCGGCTATAAGTCGAGCCTTTCATGCATCATATTTGTTGGTGTCGGGGGGTGCGAGTAAAATATCAGCAACCGCTGATAAAGTTTCCGGATCAATAGTTGCAATCAAATGATTGTATTTTGTAAGATCATTGGTTATTTTAGCTAGAGCGAAATTGCTTTCTACTTGGATGAACCATAATTTTATATTGTTCCTCCACAGCGGTGGTATTTTCACCGAAAGATGGGACACCTGCGACTCTGTCGGAGCGTCAGCATTGACAGTTTCGTTTTCAGAATTAAGCATTTTTGGTTTCTCGTTGTGGAAAACTAGTAATTTTTACAATATTTACGTTACGCAACGTTAGGGATCATAGCCGAGTAACATAGCCACTAGACAAAAGAGTACTCTCATCTCCGGAAGTTGTTATCTGGCTTATAATGTTACCACTACAGTCTCATTATGATTATCCACTAAAATTTTTAACATGGTGTCAATCTGGTCGAAAAGCACAACGTTTTGAATAGGAATGAATTCTGCGCATGTCCGTGAGCTTGACTCCTAAAATTTCTCTGCAATAGAGAAATATTTTGGCAATAAATGTTTTTTAGTAATATAAGATTTGGAAAACTTCGTAGTAAGTGTGGGAATAATGGATAAAAATATCTAAAATAAATTTGAAAGAAAAGAAAAGAAAATTATAGTTAAAGAGTTCTCATTTTCGAGACTCGAACTGAAGACCAGCAAAAAAAGGTGGCTCGTTTTTGCCACCGGGTCACGAAGCTTCGTGCTCGAAGAGCGTCTGAATGGTTTAAGACTCTCATTATGATTATCCACTAAAAGTTTTAACAAGGTGTCAATCTGGTCTAAAAGCACTTTGTTTTGAATAGGAATGAATTCCGCGCATGCCCGGGAACTTGATTCCTAAAATTTCTATTGGATATAGAAATATTTTGACAATAAATTTTATTTTAGTAGTATAAGATTTGGAAAAGTTCGTAGTAAGTGTGGGAATAATGGATAAGAATATCTAAAATAAATTTTAAAAAAAGAAAAGAAAAATATATTTAAAAAAATCTCATTTTCGAGACTCGAACTGAAGACCAGCAAAACCAAGTGCCTCGTTCTGCCTATCTTTTCACGATGCTCCGTATACGCTGAGCGTGTTAATGGTCTAGGACTCACATTATGATTATCCACTAAAAGTTTTAACATGGTTTCTATCTGGTCTAAAAGCACAATGTTTTGGATAGGAATGAATTCTGGGCATGAGCGTGAACTTGACTCCTAAAATTTCTCTTGAATTTAGAAATATTTTGACAAAAATATTATTTTAGTAGTATAAGATTTTGAAAATTCGCAATTAAGTGTGGGAATAATGGTGAAAAAATATCTAAAATAAATTTAAAAAAAAGAAAAGAAAAATATATTTAAAAAGTTCTCATTTTCGAGACTCGAACTGAAGACCAGCAAAACTAGGTGGCTCGTGCTGCCGATCTGTCCACTAAGCTTCGTACTCGCAGAGCGTCTGAATGGTCCAAGACTCTCATTATGATTATCCACTAAAATTTTTAACATGTTTTCAATCTGGTCTAAAAGCACAATGTTTTTAATAGGAATGAATTCCGCGCATGCCCGTGAACTTGATTCCTAAAATTTCTATTGTATATAGAAATATTTTGACAATAAATTTTATTTTAGTAGTATAAGATTTGGAAAAGTTCGTAGTAAGTGTGGGAATAATGGATAAGAATATCTAAAATAAATTTAAAAAAAAAGAAAAGAAAAATATATTTAAAATAATCTCATTTTCCAGATTCGAACTGAAGACCAGCAAAACCAGGTGCCTCGTTCTGCCGAGGCGGCCAGGATGCTCCGTATACACTGCGCGTGTTAATGGTCTAGGACTAACATTATGATTATCCACTAAAAGTTTTAACATGGTTTCAATCTGGTCTAAAAGCACAATGTTTTGGATAGGAATGAATTCTGCGCATGAGCCTGAACTTGACTCCTAAAATTACTCTTGAATATATTTTTAAAAATAAAAATAATAATAAATTAATTATTTTTCATAAATAAATGAAAAATTTTTAATAAAATAAATTTTTTAAAAAAGAAAAGAAAAATATATTTAAAAAGTTCTCATTTTCGAGACTCGAACTGAAGACCAGCAAAACTAGGTGGCTCATGCTGCCGATCTGTCCACTAAGCTTTGTACTCGCAGAGCGTCTGAATGGTCTAAGACTGTCATTATGATTATCCATTAAAAGTTTTAACTTGTTGTCAATCTGGTCTAAAAGCACTAAGTTTTGAATAGGAATGAATTCTGCGCATGTCCGTGAGCATGAGTCCTACAATTTCTCTTGAATATAGAAATATTTTGGCAATAAATTTTTTTTAGTAGTATAAGATTTGGAAAAGTTCTTAGTAAGTTTGGGAATAATGGATAAAAATATCTAAAATAAATTTTAAAAAAGAAACGAAAAATATATTAAAAAATTCCTCATTTTCCAGTCTTGAACATAAGACCAGCAAACCTAGGTGGCTCGTGCTGCCGATCTGGCCACGAAGCTTCGTACCCGCAGAGCGTCTGAATGGTCTCATTATGATTATAAACTAAAATTTTTTAACATGGTGTCAATCTGGTCGAAAAGCACAACGTTTGGAATAGGAATGAATTCTGCGCACGTGCGTGAACTTGATTCCTGAAATTTCTCTTGTATATAGAAATATTTTGACAATAAATGTTATTTTAGTAGTATAAGATTTGGAAAAAATCTTAGTAAGTGTGGGAATAATGGATAAAAATATCTAAAATAAATTTTAAAAAAGAAAAGAAAAATATATTAAAAAAGTTCTCATTTTCCAGACTCGAACAGAAGACCAGCAAACCTAGGTACCTCGTGCTGCCAATCTGGCCACGAAATTTCGTACCTGCAGAGCGTCTGAATGGTCTAAGACTCTCATTATGATTATCCACTAAAATTTTTAACATGGTGTCAATCTGGTCGAAAAGCACAATGTTTTGAATAGGGATGAATTCTGCGCATGTGCGTGAACTTAACTCCTAAAATTTCTCTTGAATATAGAAATATTTTCGCAGCAAATTTTATTTTAGTAGTATAAGATTTGGAAAAGTTCTTAGTAAGTGTGGGAATAATGGATAAAAATATGTAAAATAAATTTTTAAAAAAAGAAAAGAAAAATATATTTAAAAAGTTCTCATTTTCGAGACTCGAACTGAAGACCAGCAAAACTAGGTGGCTCGTGCTGCCAATCTGGCCACGAAGCTTCGTACCTGCAGAGCGTCTGAATGGTCTAAGACTCTCATTATGATTATCCACTAAAGATTTTAAAATGGTGTCAATCTGGTCGAAAAAGCACAATGTATTCAATAGGAATGAATTCTGTGCATGTGCGTGAACATGATTCCTAAAATTTCTCTTGTATATAAAAATATTTTGACAATAAATTTTATTTTAGTAGTATACGATTTGGAAAAGTTCTTAGTAAGTGTGGGAATAATGGATAAAAATATCTAAAATAAATTTTAAAAAAAGAAAAGAAAAATATATTAAAAAAGTCCTCATTTTCCAGACTTGAACATATGACCAGCAAACCTAGGTGGCTCGTGCTGCCGATCTGCCCACAAAGCGTCTTACTCGCAGAGCGTCTGAATGGTCTCATAATGATTATCCACTAAAAGTTTTTACATGGTTTCAATCTGGTCTAAAAGCACAATTTTTTAGATAGGAATGAATTCTGCGCATGAGCGTGAACTTGACTCCTAAAATTTCTCTTAAATATAGAAATATTTTGACAAAAATTTTATTTTAGTAGTATAAGATTTTGAAAAGTTCGCAATTAAGTGTGGGAATATTGGATAAAAAATATCTAAAATAAATTAAAAAAAAAGAAAAGAAAAATATTTTTAAAAAGTTCTCATTTTCGAGACTCGAACTGAAGACCAGCAAAACTAGGTGCCTCGTGCTGCCGATCTGTCCACTAAGCTTCGTACTCGCAGAGCGCCTGAATGGTCCAAGACTCTCATTATGATTATCCATTAAAAGTTTTAACATGGTGTCAATCTGGTCTAAAAGGACTTAGTTTTGAATAGGAATGAATTCTGCGCATGTCCGTGAGCTTGACTCCTAAAATTTCTCTTGAATATAGAAATATTTTGGCAATAAATTTTTTTTAGTAGTATAAGATTTGGAAAAGTTCGTAGTAAGTGTGGGAATAATGGATAAAAATATCTAAAATAAATTTAAAAAAAAAAGAAAAGAAAAATATATTTAAAAAGTTCTCATTTTCGAGACTAGAACTGAAGACCAGCAAAACCAAGTGCCTGGTTCTGCCGATCCGGCCACGGTGCTCCGTATACACTTAGCGTGTTGATGGTCTAGGACTCACATTATGATTATCCACTAAAAGTTTTAACATGGTTTCAATATGGTCTAAAACCACAATGTTTTGGATAGGACTGAATTCTGCGCATGTGCGTGAACTTGACTCCTAAAAGTTCTCTTGAATATAGAAATATTTTGACAAAAATTTTATTTTAGTAGTATAAGATTTGGAAAAATTCTTATTAAGTTTGGGAATAATATATAAAAATATCTAAAATAAATTTTAAAAAAGAAAAGAAAAATATATTTAAAAAAATCTCATTTTCGAGACTCGAACTGAAGACCAGCAAAACCAAGTGTCTCGTTCTGCCGATCCGGCCACGGTGCTCCTTATACACTGAGCGTGTTGATGGTCTAGGACTCACGTTATGATTATCCACTAAAAGTTTTAACATGGTGTCAATCTGGTCGAAAAGCACAATGTTTTGAATAGGAATGAATTCTGCGCATGTGCGTGAACTTGATTCCTGAAATTTCTCTTGTATATAGAAATATTTTCGCAATAAATTTTTTTTAGTAGTATAAGATTTGGAAAAGTTCTTAGTAAGTGTGGGAATAATGGATAAAAATATCTAAAATAAATTTTAAAAAAGAAAAGAAAAATGTATTAAAAAAGTTCTCATTTTCCAGACTCGAACAGAAGACCAGCAAACCTAGGTGGCTCGTGCTGCCGATCTGGCCACAAAGCGTCTTACCCGCAGAGCGTCTGATGGTCTCATAATGATTATCCACTAAAAGTTTTTACATGGTTTCAATCTGGTCTAAAAGCACTTAGTTTTGAATAGGAATGAATTCTGCGCATGTCTGTGAACTTGACTCCTAAAATTTCTTTTGAATATAGAAATATTTTGAGAAAATTTTTATTTTAGTAGTATAAGATTTTGAAAAGTTCGCAATTAAGTGTAGGAATATTGGATAAAAAATATCTAAAATAAATTTAAAAAAAAGAAAAGAAAAATATATTTAAAACGTTCTCATTTTCGAGACTCGAACAGAAGACCAGCAAACCTAGGTAGCTCGTGCTGCCAATCTGGCCACGAAATTTCGTACCTGCAGAGCGTCTGAATGGTCTAAGACTCTCATTATGATTATCCACTAAAGATTTTAAAATGGTGTCAATCTGGTCGAAAAAGCACAATGTATTCAATAGGAATGAATTCTGTGCATGTGCGTGAACATGATTCCTAAAATTTCTCTTGTATATAAAAATATTTTGACAATAAATTTTATTTTAGTAGTATACGATTTGAAAAAGTTCTTAGTAAGTGTGGGAATAATGGATAAAAATATCTAAAATAAATTTTAAAAAAGAAAAGAAAAATGTATTAAAAAAGTTCTCATTTTCCAGACTCGAACAGAAGACCAGCAAACCTAGGTGGCTCGTGCTGCCGATCTGGCCACAAAGCGTCTTACCCGCAGAGCGTCTGATGGTCTCATAATGATTATCCACTAAAAGTTTTTACATGGTTTCAATCTGGTCTAAAAGCACTTAGTTTTGAATAGGAATGAATTCTGCGCATGTCTGTGAACTTGACTCCTAAAATTTCTTTTGAATATAGAAATATTTTGAGAAAAATTTTATTTTAGTAGTATAAGATTTCGAAAAGTTCGCAATTAAGTGTAGGAATATTGGATAAAAAATATCTAAAATAAATTTAAAAAAAAGAAAAGAAAAATATATTTAAAACGTTCTCATTTTCGAGACTCGAACGGAAGACCAGTTAAACTAGGTGCCTCGTTCTGCCGATCAGGCCACGGTGCTCCGTATACACTGAGCGTGTTGATGGTCTAGGACTCACATTATGATTATCCACTAAAAGTTTTAACATGGTTTCAATATGGTCTAAAAGCACAATGTTTTGGATAGGAATGAATTCTGCGCATGTGCGTGAACTTGACTCCTAAAATTTCTCTGCAATAGAGAAATATTTTGGCAATAAATTTTTTTTAGTAATATAAGATTTGGAAAACTTCGTAGTAAGTGTGGGAATAATGGATAAAAATATCTAAAATAAATTTGAAAGAAAAGAAAAGAAAATTATAGTTAAAGAGTTCTCATTTTCGAGACTCGAACTGAAGACCAGCAAAAAAAGGTGGCTCGTTTTTGCCACCGGGTCACGAAGCTTCGTGCTCGAAGAGCGTCTGAATGGTTTAAGACTCTCATTATGATTATCCACTAAAAGTTTTAACAAGGTGTCAATCTGGTCTAAAAGCACTTTGTTTTGAATAGGAATGAATTCCGCGCATGCCCGGGAACTTGATTCCTAAAATTTCTATTGGATATAGAAATATTTTGACAATAAATTTTATTTTAGTAGTATAAGATTTGGAAAAGTTCGTAGTAAGTGTGGGAATAATGGATAAGAATATCTAAAATAAATTTTAAAAAAAGAAAAGAAAAATATATTTAAAAAAATCTCATTTTCGAGACTCGAACTGAAGACCAGCAAAACCAAGTGCCTCGTTCTGCCTATCTTTTCACGATGCTCCGTATACGCTGAGCGTGTTAATGGTCTAGGACTCACATTATGATTATCCACTAAAAGTTTTAACATGGTTTCTATCTGGTCTAAAAGCACAATGTTTTGGATAGGAATGAATTCTGCGCATGAGCGTGAACTTGACTCCTAAAATTTCTCTTGAATTTAGAAATATTTTGACAAAAATATTATTTTAGTAGTATAAGATTTTGAAAATTCGCAATTAAGTGTGGGAATAATGGTGAAAAAATATCTAAAATTAATTTAAAAAAAAGAAAAGAAAAATATATTTAAAAAGTTCTCATTTTCGAGACTCGAACTGAAGACCAGCAAAACTAGGTGGCTCGTGCTGCCGATCTGTCCACTAAGTTTCGTACTCGCAGAGCGTCTGAATGGTCCAAGACTCTCATTATGATTATCCACTAAAATTTTTAACATGTTTTCAATCTGGTCTAAAAGCACAATGTTTTTAATAGGAATGAATTCCGCGCATGCCCGTGAACTTGATTCCTAAAATTTCTATTGTATATAGAAATATTTTGACAATAAATTTTATTTTAGTAGTATAAGATTTGGAAAAGTTCGTAGTAAGTGTGGGAATAATGGATAAGAATATCTAAAATAAATTTAAAAAAAAAGAAAAGAAAAATATATTTAAAATAATCTCATTTTCGAGACTCGAACTGAAGACCAGCAAAACCATGTGCCTCGTTCTGCCGAGGCGGCCAGGATGCTCCGTATACACTGCGCGTGTTAATGGTCTAGGACTAACATTATGATTATCCACTAAAAGTTTTAACATGGTTTCAATCTGGTCTAAAAGCACAATGTTTTGGATAGGAATGAATTCTGCGCATGAGCCTGAACTTGACTCCTAAAATTACTCTTGAATATATTTTTAAAAATAAAAATAATAATAAATTAATTATTTTTCATAAATAAATGAAAAATTTTTAATGAAATAAATTTTTTAAAAAAGAAAAGAAAAATATATTTAAAAAGTTCTCATTTTCGAGACTCGAACTGAAGACCAGCAAAACTAGGTGGCTCATGCTGCCGATCTGTCCACTAAGCTTCGTACTCGCAGAGCGTCTGAATGGTCTAAGACTGTCATTATGATTATCCATTAAAAGTTTTAACATGTTGTCAATCTGGTCTAAAAGCACTAAGTTTTGAATAGGAATGAATTCTGCGCATGTCCGTGAGCATGAGTCCTACAATTTCTCTTGAATATAGAAATATTTTGGCAATAAATTTTTTTTAGTAGTATAAGATTTGGAAAAGTTCTTAGTAAGTTTGGGAATAATGGATAAAAATATCTAAAATAAATTTTAAAAAAGAAACGAAAAATATATTAAAAAATTCCTCATTTTCCAGTCTTGAACATAAGACCAGCAAACCTAGGTGGCTCGTGCTGCCGATCTGGCCACGAAGTTTCGTACCCGCAGAGCGTCTGAATGGTCTCATTATGATTATAAACTAAAATTTTTTAACATGGTGTCAATCTGGTCGAAAAGCACAACGTTTGGAATAGGAATGAATTCTGCGCACGTGCGTGAACTTGATTCCTGAAATTTCTCTTGTATATAGAAATATTTTGACAATAAATGTTATTTTAGTAGTATAAGATTTGGAAAAAATCTTAGTAAGTGTGGGAATAATGGATAAAAATATCTAAAATAAATTTTAAAAAAGAAAAGAAAAATATATTAAAAAAGTTCTCATTTTCCAGACTCGAACAGAAGACCAGCAAACCTAGGTAGCTCGTGCTGCCAATCTGGCCACGAAACTTCGTACCTGCAGAGCGTCTGAATGGTCTAAGACTCTCATTATGATTATCCACTAAAATTTTTAACATGGTGTCAATCTGGTCGAAAAGCACAATGTTTTGAATAGGAATGAATTCTGCGCATGTGCGTGAACTTAACTCCTAAAATTTCTCTTGAATATAGAAATATTTTCGCAGCAAATTTTATTTTAGTAGTATAAGATTTGGAAAAGTTCTTAGTAATTGTGGGAATAATGGATAAAAATATGTAAAATAAATTTTTAAAAAAAGAAAAGAAAAATATATTTAAAAAGTTCTCATTTTCGAGACTCGAACTGAAGACCAGCAAAACTAGGTGGCTCATGCTGCCGATCTGTCCACTAAGCTTCGTACTCGCAGAGCGTGTGAATGGTCTAAGACTGTCATTATGATTATCCATTAAAAGTTTAAACATGTTGTCAATCTGGTCTAAAAGCACTAAGTTTTGAATAGGAATGAATTCTGCGCATGTCCGTGAGCATGAGTCCTACAATTTCTCTTGAATATAGAAATATTTTGGCAATAAATTTTTTTTAGTAGTATAAGATTTGGAAAAGTTCTTAGTAAGTTTGGGAATAATGGATAAAAATATCTAAAATAAATTTTAAAAAAGAAACGAAAAATATATTAAAAAAGTCCTCATTTTCCAGTCTTGAACATAAGACCAGCAAACCTAGGTGGCTCGTGCTGCCGATCTGGCCACGAAGCTTCGTACCCGCAGAGCGTCTGAATGGTCTCATTATGATTATAAACTAAAATTTTTTAACATGGTGTCAATCTGGTCGAAAAGCACAACGTTTTGAATAGGAATGAATTCTGCGCACGTGCGTGAACTTGATTCCTGAAATTTCTCTTGTATATAGAAATATTTTGACAATAAATGTTATTTTAGTAGTATAAGATTTGGAAAAAATCTTAGTAAGTGTGGGAATAATGGATAAAAATATCTAAAATAAATTTTAAAAAAGAAAAGAAAAATATATTAAAAAAGTTCTCATTTTCCAGACTCGAACAGAAGACCAGCAAACCTAGGTACCTCGTGCTGCCAATCTGGCCACGAAATTTCGTACCTGCAGAGCGTCTGAATGGTCTAAGACTCTCATTATGATTATCCACTAAAATTTTTAACATGGTGTCAATCTGGTCGAAAAGCACAATGTTTTGAATAGGGATGAATTCTGCGCATGTGCGTGAACTTAACTCCTAAAATTTCTCTTGAATATAGAAATATTTTCGCAGCAAATTTTATTTTAGTATTATAAGATTTGGAATAGTTCTTAGTAAGTGTGGGAATAATGGATAAAAATATGTAAAATAAATTTTTAAAAAAAGAAAAAAAAAAATATATTTAAAAAGTTCTCATTTTCGAGACTCGAACTGAAGACCAGCAAAACTAGGTGGCTCGTGCTGCCAATCTGGCCACGAAGCTTCGTACCTGCAGAGCGTCTGAATGGTCTAAGACTCTCATTATGATTATCCACTAAAGATTTTAAAATGGTGTCAATCTGGTCGAAAAAGCACAATGTATTCAATAGGAATGAATTCTGTGCATGTGCGTGAACATGATTCCTAAAATTTCTCTTGTATATAAAAATATTTTGACAATAAATTTTATTTTAGTAGTATACGATTTGGAAAAGTTCTTAGTAAGTGTGGGAATAATGGATAAAAATATCTAAAATAAATTTTAAAAAAAGAAAAGAAAAATATATTAAAAAAGTCCTCATTTTCCAGACTTGAACATATGACCAGCAAACCTAGGTGGCTCGTGCTGCCGATCTGCCCACAAAGCGTCTTACTCGCAGAGCGTCTGAATGGTCTCATAATGATTATCCACTAAAAGTTTTTTCATGGTTTCAATCTGGTCTAAAAGCACAATTTTTTAGATAGGAATGAAATCTGCGCATGAGCGTGAACTTGACTCCTAAAATTTCTCTTAAATATAGAAATATTTTGACAAAAATTTTATTTTAGTAGTATAAGATTTTGAAAAGTTCGCAATTAAGTGTGGGAATATTGGATAAAAAATATCTAAAATAAATTTAAAAAAAAGAAAAGAAAAATATTTTTAAAAAGTTCTCATTTTCGAGACTCGAACTGAAGAATAGCAAAACTAGGTGCCTCGTGCTGCCGATCTGTCCACTAAGCTTCGCACTCGCAGAGCGCCTGAATGGTCCAAGACTCTCATTATGATTATCCATTAAAAGTTTTAACATGGTGTCAATCTGGTCTAAAAGGACTTAGTTTTGAATAGGAATGAATTCTGCGCATGTCCGTGAGCTTGACTCCTAAAATTTCTCTTGAATATAGAAATATTTTGGCAATAAATTTTTTTTAGTAGTATAAGATTTGGAAAAGTTCGTAGTAAGTGTGGGAATAATGGATAAAAATATCTAAAATAAATTTAAAAAAAAAAGAAAAGAAAAATATATTTAAAAAGTTCTCATTTTCGAGACTAGAACTGAAGACCAGCAAAACCAAGTGCCTGGTTCTGCCGATCCGGCCGCGGTGCTCCGTATACACTGAGCGTGTTGATGGTCTAGGACTCACATTATGATTATCCACTAAAAGTTTTAACATGGTTTCAATATGGTCTAAAACCACAATGTTTTGGATAGGACTGAATTCTGCGCATGTGCGTGAACTTGACTCCTAAAAGTTCTCTTGAATATAGAAATATTTTGACAAAAATTTTATTTTAGTAGTATAAGATTTGGAAAAATTCTTATTAAGTTTGGGAATAATATATAAAAATATCTAAAATAAATTTTAAAAAAGAAAAGAAAAATATATTTAAAAAAATCTCATTTTCGAGACTCGAACTGAAGACCAGCAAAACCAAGTGCCTCGTTCTGCCGATCCGGCCACGGTGCTCCTTATACACTGAGCGTGTTGATGGTCTAGGACTCACGTTATGATTATCCACTAAAAGTTTTAACATGGTGTCAATCTGGTCGAAAAGCACAATGTTTTGAATAGGAATGAATTCTGCGCATGTGCGTGAACTTGATTCCTGAAATTTCTCTTGTATATAGAAATATTTTCGCAATAAATTTTTTTTAGTAGTATAAGATTTGGAAAAGTTCTTAGTAAGTGTGGGAATAATGGATAAAAATATCTAAAATAAATTTTAAAAAAGAAAAGAAAAATGTATTAAAAAAGTTCTCATTTTCCAGACTCGAACAGAAGACCAGCAAACCTAGATGGCTCGTGCTGCCGATCTGGCCACAAAGCGTCTTACCCGCAGAGCGTCTTATGGTCTCATAATGATTATCCACTAAAAGTTTTTACATGGTTTCAATCTGGTCTAAAAGCACTTAGTTTTGAATAGGAATGAATTCTGCGCATGTCTGTGAACTTGACTCCTAAAATTTCTTTTGAATATAGAAATATTTTGAGAAAAATTTTATTTTAGTAGTATAAGATTTTGAAAAGTTCGCAATTAAGTGTAGGAATATTGGATAAAAAATATCTAAAAAAAATTTAAAAAAAAGAAAAGAAAAATATATTTAAAACGTTCTCATTTTCGAGACTCGAACAGAAGACCAGCAAACCTAGGTAGCTCGTGCTGCCAATCTGGCCACGAAATTTCGTACATGCAGAGCGTCTGAATGGTCTAAGACTCTCATTATGATTATCCACTAAAGATTTTAAAATGGTGTCAATCTGGTCGAAAAAGCACAATGTATTCAATAGGAATGAATTCTGTGCATGTGCGTGAACATGATTCCTAAAATTTCTCTTGTATATAAAAATATTTTGACAATAAATTTTATTTTAGTAGTATACGATTTGAAAAAGTTCTTAGTAAGTGTGGGAATAATGGATAAAAATATCTAAAATAAATTTTAAAAAAGAAAAGAAAAATGTATTAAAAAAGTTCTCATTTTCCAGACTCGAACAGAAGACCAGCAAACCTAGGTGGCTCGTGCTGCCGATCTGGCCACAAAGCGTCTTACCCGCAGAGCGTCTGATGGTCTCATAATGATTATCCACTAAAAGTTTTTACATGGTTTCAATCTGGTCTAAAAGCACTTAGTTTTGAATAGGAATGAATTCTGCGCATGTCTGTGAACTTGACTTCTAAAATTTCTTTTGAATATAGAAATATTTTGAGAAAAATTTTATTTTAGTAGTATAAGATTTCGAAAAGTTCGCAATTAAGTGTAGGAATATTGGATAAAAAATATCTAAAATAAATTTAAAAAAAAGAAAAGAAAAATATATTTAAAACGTTCTCATTTTCGAGACTCGAACGGAAGACCAGTTAAACTAGGTGCCTCGTTCTGCCGATCAGGCCACGGTGCTCCGTATACACTGAGCGTGTTGATGGTCTAGGACTCACATTATGATTATCCACTAAAAGTTTTAACATGGTTTCAATATGGTCTAAAAGCACAATGTTTTGGATAGGAATGAATTCTGCGCATGTGCGTGAACTTGACTCCTAAAATTTCTCTGCAATAGAGAAATATTTTGGCAATAAATTTTTTTTAGTAATATAAGATTTGGAAAACTTCGTAGTAAGTGTGGGAATAATGGATAAAAATATCTAAAATAAATTTGAAAGAAAAGAAAAGAAAATTATAGTTAAAGAGTTCTCATTTTCGAGACTCGAACTGAAGACCAGCAAAAAAAGGTGGCTCGTTTTTGCCACCGGGTCACGAAGCTTCGTGCTCGAAGAGCGTCTGAATGGTTTAAGACTCTCATTATGATTATCCACTAAAAGTTTTAACAAGGTGTCAATCTGGTCTAAAAGCACTTTGTTTTGAATAGGAATGAATTTCGCGCATGCCCGGGAACTTGATTCCTAAAATTTCTATTGGATATAGAAATATTTTGACAATAAATTTTATTTTAGTAGTATAAGATTTGGAAAAGTTCGTAGTAAGTGTGGGAATAATGGATAAGAATATCTAAAATAAATTTTAAAAAAAGAAAAGAAAAATATATTTAAAAAAATCTCATTTTCGAGACTCGAACTGAAGACCAGCAAAACCAAGTGCCTCGTTCTGCCTATCTTTTCACGATGCTCCGTATACGCTGAGCGTGTTAATGGTCTAGGACTCACATTATGATTATCCACTAAAAGTTTTAACATGGTTTCTATCTGGTCTAAAAGCACAATGTTTTGGATAGGAATGAATTCTGCGCATGAGCTTGAACTTGACTCCTAAAATTTCTCTTGAATTTAGAAATATTTTGACAAAAATATTATTTTAGTAGTATAAGATTTTGAAAATTCGCAATTAAGTGTGGGAATAATGGTGAAAAAATATCTAAAATAAATTTAAAAAAAAGAAAAGAAAAATATATTTAAAAAGTTCTCATTTTCGAGACTAGAACTGAAGACCAGCAAAACCAAGTGCCTGGTTCTGCCGATCCGGCCACGGTGCTCCGTATACACTGAGCGTGTTGATGGTCTAGGACTCACATTATGATTATCCACTAAAAGTTTTAACATGGTTTCAATATGGTCTAAAACCACAATGTTTTGGATAGGACTGAATTCTGCGCATGTGCGTGAACTTGATTCCTGAAATTTCTCTTGTATATAGAAATATTTTCGCAATAAATTTTTTTTAGTAGTATAAGATTTGGAAAAGTTCTTAGTAAGTGTGGGAATAATGGATAAAAATATCTAAAATAAATTTTAAAAAAGAAAAGAAAAATGTATTAAAAAAGTTCTCATTTTCCAGACTCGAACAGAAGACCAGCAAACCTAGGTGGCTCGTGCTGCCGATCTGGCCACAAAGCGTCTTACCCGCAGAGCGTCTTATGGTCTCATAATGATTATCCACTAAAAGTTTTTACATGGTTTCAATCTGGTCTAAAAGCACTTAGTTTTGAATAGGAATGAATTCTGCGCATGTCTGTGAACTTGACTCCTAAAATTTCTTTTGAATATAGAAATATTTTGAGAAAAATTTTATTTTAGTAGTATAAGATTTTGAAAAGTTCGCAATTAAGTGTAGGAATATTGGATAAAAAATATCTAAAATAAATTTAAAAAAAAGAAAAGAAAAATATATTTAAAACGTTCTCATTTTCGAGACTCGAACAGAAGACCAGCAAACCTAGGTAGCTCGTGCTGCCAATCTGGCCACGAAATTTCGTACCTGCAGAGCGTCTGAATGGTCTAAGACTCTCATTATGATTATCCACTAAAGATTTTAAAATGGTGTCAATCTGGTCGAAAAAGCACAATGTATTCAATAGGAATGAATTCTGTGCATGTGCGTGAACATGATTCCTAAAATTTCTCTTGTATATAAAAATATTTTGACAATAAATTTTATTTTAGTAGTATACGATTTGAAAAAGTTCTTAGTAAGTGTGGGAATAATGGATAAAAATATCTAAAATAAATTTTAAAAAAGAAAAGAAAAATGTATTAAAAAAGTTCTCATTTTCCAGACTCGAACAGAAGACCAGCAAACCTAGGTGGCTCGTGCTGCCGATCTGGCCACAAAGCGTCTTACCCGCAGAGCGTCTGATGGTCTCATAATGATTATCCACTAAAAGTTTTTACATGGTTTCAATCTGGTCTAAAAGCACTTAGTTTTGAATAGGAATGAATTCTGCGCATGTCTGTGAACTTGACTCCTAAAATTTCTTTTGAATATAGAAATATTTTGAGAAAAATTTTATTTTAGTAGTATAAGATTTCGAAAAGTTCGCAATTAAGTGTAGGAATATTGGATAAAAAATATCTAAAATAAATTTAAAAAAAAGAAAAGAAAAATATATTTAAAACGTTCTCATTTTCGAGACTCGAACGGAAGACCAGTTAAACTAGGTGCCTCGTTCTGCCGATCAGGCCACGGTGCTCCGTATACACTGAGCGTGTTGATGGTCTAGGACTCACATTATGATTATCCACTAAAAGTTTTAACATGGTTTCAATATGGTCTAAAAGCACAATGTTTTGGATAGGAATGAATTCTGCGCATGTGCGTGAACTTGACTCCTAAAATTTCTCTGCAATAGAGAAATATTTTGGCAATAAATTTTTTTTAGTAATATAAGATTTGGAAAACTTCGTAGTAAGTGTGGGAATAATGGATAAAAATATCTAAAATAAATTTGAAAGAAAAGAAAAGAAAATTATAGTTAAAGAGTTCTCATTTTCGAGACTCGAACTGAAGACCAGCAAAAAAAGGTGGCTCGTTTTTGCCACCGGGTCACGAAGCTTCGTGCTCGAAGAGCGTCTGAATGGTTTAAGACTCTCATTATGATTATCCACTTAAAGTTTTAACAAGGTGTCAATCTGGTCTAAAAGCACTTTGTTTTGAATAGGAATGAATTTCGCGCATGCCCGGGAACTTGATTCCTAAAATTTCTATTGGATATAGAAATATTTTGACAATAAATTTTATTTTAGTATTATAAGATTTGGAAAAGTTCGTAGTAAGTGTGGGAATAATGGATAAGAATATCTAAAATAAATTTTAAAAAAAGAAAAGAAAAATATATTTAAAAAAATCTCATTTTCGAGACTCGAACTGAAGACCAGCAAAACCAAGTGCCTCGTTCTGCCTATCTTTTCACGATGCTCCGTATACGCTGAGCGTGTTAATGGTCTAGGACTCACATTATGATTATCCACTAAAAGTTTTAACATGGTTTCTATCTGGTCTAAAAGCACAATGTTTTGGATAGGAATGAATTCTGCGCATGAGCTTGAACTTGACTCCTAAAATTTCTCTTGAATTTAGAAATATTTTGACAAAAATATTATTTTAGTAGTATAAGATTTTGAAAATTCGCAATTAAGTGTGGGAATAATGGTGAAAAAATATCTAAAATAAATTTAAAAAAAAGAAAAGAAAAATATATTTAAAAAGTTCTCATTTTCGAGACTCGAACTGAAGACCAGCAAAACTAGGTGGCTCGTGCTGCCGATCTGTCCACTAAGCTTCGTACTCGCAGAGCGTCTGAATGGTCCAAGACTCTCATTATGATTATCCACTAAAATTTTTAACATGTTTTCAATCTGGTCTAAAAGCACAATGTTTTTAATAGGAATGAATTCCTCGCATGCCCGTGAACTTGATTCCTAAAATTTCTATTGTATATAGAAATATTTTGACAATAAATTTTATTTTAGTAGTATAAGATTTGGAAAAGTTCGTAGTAAGTGTGGGAATAATGGATAAGAATATCTAAAATAAATTTAAAAAAAAAGAAAAGAAAAATATATTTAAAATAATCTCATTTTCGAGACTCGAACTGAAGACCAGCAAAACCATGTGCCTCGTTCTGCCGAGGCGGCCAGGATGCTCCGTATACACTGCGCGTGTTAATGGTCTAGGACTAACATTATGATTATCCACTAAAAGTTTTAACATGGTTTCAATCTGGTCTAAAAGCACAATGTTTTGGATAGGAATGAATTCTGCGCATGAGCCTGAACTTGACTCCTAAAATTACTCTTGAATATATTTTTAAAAATAAAAATAATAATAAATTAATTATTTTTCATAAATAAATGAAAAATTTTTAATAAAATAAATTTTTTAAAAAAGAAAAGAAAAATATATTTAAAAAGTTCTCATTTTCGAGACTCGAACTGAAGACCAGCAAAACTAGGTGGCTCATGCTGCCGATCTGTCCACTAAGCTTCGTACTCGCAGAGCGTCTGAATGGTCTAAGACTGTCATTATGATTATCCATTAAAAGTTTTAACATGTTGTCAATCTGGTCTAAAAGCACTAAGTTTTGAATAGGAATGAATTCTGTGCATGTCCGTGAGCATGAGTCCTACAATTTCTCTTGAATATAGAAATATTTTGGCAATAAATTTTTTTTAGTAGTATAAGATTTGGAAAAGTTCTTAGTAAGTTTGGGAATAATGGATAAAAATATCTAAAATAAATTTTAAAAAAGAAACGAAAAATATATTAAAAAATTCCTCATTTTCCAGTCTTGAACATAAGACCAGCAAACCTAGGTGGCTCGTGCTGCCGATCTGGCCACGAAGTTTCGTACCCGCAGAGCGTCTGAATGGTCTCATTATGATTATAAACTAAAATTTTTTAACATGGTGTCAATCTGGTCGAAAAGCACAACGTTTGGAATAGGAATGAATTCTGCGCACGTGCGTGAACTTGATTCCTGAAATTTCTCTTGTATATAGAAATATTTTGACAATAAATGTTATTTTAGTAGTATAAGATTTGGAAAAAATCTTAGTAAGTGTGGGAATAATGGATAAAAATATCTAAAATAAATTTTAAAAAAGAAAAGAAAAATATATTAAAAAAGTTCTCATTTTCCAGACTCGAACAGAAGACCAGCAAACCTAGGTAGCTCGTGCTGCCAATCTGGCCACGAAACTTCGTACCTGCAGAGCGTCTGAATGGTCTAAGACTCTCATTATGATTATCCACTAAAATTTTTAACATGGTGTCAATCTGGTCGAAAAGCACAATGTTTTGAATAGGAATGAATTCTGCGCATGTGCGTGAACTTAACTCCTAAAATTTCTCTTGAATATAGAAATATTTTCGCAGCAAATTTTATTTTAGTAGTATAAGATTTGGAAAAGTTCTTAGTAATTGTGGGAATAATGGATAAAAATATGTAAAATAAATTTTTAAAAAAAGAAAAGAAAAATATATTTAAAAAGTTCTCATTTTCGAGACTCGAACTGAAGACCAGCAAAACTAGGTGGCTCATGCTGCCGATCTGTCCACTAAGCTTCGTACTCGCAGAGCGTGTGAATGGTCTAAGACTGTCATTATGATTATCCATTAAAAGTTTAAACATGTTGTCAATCTGGTCTAAAAGCACTAAGTTTTGAATAGGAATGAATTCTGCGCATGTCCGTGAGCATGAGTCCTACAATTTCTCTTGAATATAGAAATATTTTCGCAATAAATTTTTTTTAGTAGTATAAGATTTGGAAAAGTTCTTAGTAAGTGTGGGAATAATGGATAAAAATATCTAAAATAAATTTTAAAAAAGAAAAGAAAAATGTATTAAAAAAGTTCTCATTTTCCAGACTCGAACAGAAGACCAGCAAACCTAGGTGGCTCGTGCTGCCGATCTGGCCACAAAGCGTCTTACCCGCAGAGCGTCTGATGGTCTCATAATGATTATCCACTAAAAGTTTTTACATGATTTCAATCTGGTCTAAAAGCACTTAGTTTTGAATAGGAATGAATTCTGCGCATGTCTGTGAACTTGACTTCTAAAATTTCTTTTGAATATAGAAATATTTTGAGAAAAATTTTATTTTAGTAGTATAAGATTTTGAAAAGTTCGCAATTAAGTGTAGGAATATTGGATAAAAAATATCTAAAATAAATTTAAAAAAAAGAAAAGAAAAATATATTTAAAACGTTCTCATTTTCGAGACTCGAACAGAAGACCAGCAAACCTAGGTAGCTCGTGCTGCCAATCTGGCCACGAAATTTCGTACCTGCAGAGCGTCTGAATGGTCTAAGACTCTCATTATGATTATCCACTAAAGATTTTAAAATGGTGTCAATCTGGTCGAAAAAGCACAATGTATTCAATAGGAATGAATTCTGTGCATGTGCGTGAACATGATTCCTAAAATTTCTCTTGTATATAAAAATATTTTGACAATAAATTTTATTTTAGTAGTATACGATTTGAAAAAGTTCTTAGTAAGTGTGGGAATAATGGATAAAAATATCTAAAATAAATTTTAAAAAAGAAAAGAAAAATGTATTAAAAAAGTTCTCATTTTCCAGACTCGAACAGAAGACCAGCAAACCTAGGTGGCTCGTGCTGCCGATCTGGCCACAAAGCGTCTTACCCGCAGAGCGTCTGATGGTCTCATAATGATTATCCACTAAAAGTTTTTACATGGTTTCAATCTGGTCTAAAAGCACTTAGTTTTGAATAGGAATGAATTCTGCGCATGTCTGTGAACTTGACTCCTAAAATTTCTTTTGAATATAGAAATATTTTGAGAAAAATTTTATTTTAGTAGTATAAGATTTTGAAAAGTTCGCAATTAAGTGTAGGAATATTGGATAAAAAATATCTAAAATAAATTTAAAAAAAAGAAAAGAAAAATATATTTAAAACGTTCTCATTTTCGAGACTCGAACGGAAGACCAGTTAAACTAGGTGCCTCGTTCTGCCGATCAGGCCACGGTGCTCCGTATACACTGAGCGTGTTGATGGTCTAGGACTCACATTATGATTATCCACTAAAAGTTTTAACATGGTTTCAATATGGTCTAAAAGCACAATGTTTTGGATAGGAATGAATTCTGCGCATGTGCGTGAACTTGACTCCTAAAATTTCTCTTGTATATAGAAATATTTTGACAATAAATGTTATTTTAGTAGTATAAGATTTGGAAAAAATCTTAGTAAGTGTGGGAATAATGGATAAAAATATCTAAAATAAATTTTAAAAAAGAAAAGAAAAATATATTAAAAAAGTTCTCATTTTCCAGACTCGAACAGAAGACCAGCAAACCTAGGTAGCTCGTGCTGCCAATCTGGCCACGAAATTTCGTACCTGCAGAGCGTCTGAATGGTCTAAGACTCTCATTATGATTATCCACTAAAATTTTTAACATGGTGTCAATCTGGTCGAAAAGCACAATGTTTTGAATAGGGATGAATTCTGCGCATGTGCGTGAACTTAACTCCTAAAATTTCTCTTGAATATAGAAATATTTTCGCAGCAAATTTTATTTTAGTAGTATAAGATTTGGAAAAGTTCTTAGTAAGTGTGGGAATAATGGATAAAAATATGTAAAATAAATTTTTAAAAAAAGAAAAGAAAAATATATTTAAAAAGTTCTCATTTTCGAGACTCGAACTGAAGACCAGCAAAACTAGGTGGCTCGTGCTGCCAATCTGGCCACGAAGCTTCGTACCTGCAGAGCGTCTGAATGGTCTAAGACTCTCATTATGATTATCCACTAAAGATTTTAAAATGGTGTCAATCTGGTCGAAAAAGCACAATGTATTCAATAGGAATGAATTCTGTGCATGTGCGTGAACATGATTCCTAAAATTTCTCTTGTATATAAAAATATTTTGACAATAAATTTTATTTTAGTAGTATACGATTTGGAAAAGTTCTTAGTAAGTGTGGGAATAATGGATAAAAATATCTAAAATAAATTTTAAAAAAAGAAAAGAAAAATATATTAAAAAAGTCCTCATTTTCCAGACTTGAACATATGACCAGCAAACCTAGGTGGCTCGTGCTGCCGATCTGCCCACAAAGCGTCTTACTCGCAGAGCGTCTGAATGGTCTCATAATGATTATCCACTAAAAGTTTTTTCATGGTTTCAATCTGGTCTAAAAGCACAATTTTTTAGATAGGAATGAAATCTGCGCATGAGCGTGAACTTGACTCCTAAAATTTCTCTTAAATATAGAAATATTTTGACAAAAATTTTATTTTAGTAGTATAAGATTTTGAAAAGTTCGCAATTAAGTGTGGGAATATTGGATAAAAAATATCTAAAATAAATTTAAAAAAAAGAAAAGAAAAATATTTTTAAAAAGTTCTCATTTTCGAGACTCGAACTGAAGACCAGCAAAACTAGGTGCCTCGTGCTGCCGATCTGTCCACTAAGCTTCGTACTCGCAGAGCGCCTGAATGGTCCAAGACTCTCATTATGATTATCCATTAAAAGTTTTAACATGGTGTCAATCTGGTCTAAAAGGACTTAGTTTTGAATAGGAATGAATTCTGCGCATGTCCGTGAGCTTGACTCCTAAAATTTCTCTTGAATATAGAAATATTTTGGCAATAAATTTTTTTTAGTAGTATAAGATTTGGAAAAGTTCGTAGTAAGTGTGGGAATAATGGATAAAAATATCTAAAATAAATTTTAAAAAAAAAAGAAAAGAAAAATATATTTAAAAAGTTCTCATTTTCGAGACTAGAACTGAAGACCAGCAAAACCAGGTGCCTCGTTCTGCCGATCCGGCCACGGTGCTCCGTATACACTGAGCGTGTTGATGGTCTAGGACTCACATTATGATTATCCACTAAAAGTTTTAACATGGTTTCAATATGGTCTAAAACCACAATGTTTTGGATAGGACTGAATTCTGCGCATGTGCGTGAACTTGACTCCTAAAAGTTCTCTTGAATATAGAAATATTTTGACAAAAATTTTATTTTAGTAGTATAAGATTTGGAAAAATTCTTATTAAGTTTGGGAATAATATATAAAAATATCAAAAATAAATTTTAAAAAAGAAAAGAAAAATATATTTAAAAAAATCTCATTTTCGAGACTCGAACTGAAGACCAGCAAAACCAAGTGCCTCGTTCTGCCGATCCGGCCACGGTGCTCCTTATACACTGAGCGTGTTGATGGTCTAGGACTCACGTTATGATTATCCACTAAAAGTTTTAACATGGTGTCAATCTGGTCGAAAAGCACAATGTTTTGAATAGGAATGAATTCTGCGCATGTGCGTGAACTTGATTCCTGAAATTTCTCTTGTATATAGAAATATTTTCGCAATAAATTTTTTTTAGTAGTATAAGATTTGGAAAAGTTCTTAGTAAGTGTGGGAATAATGGATAAAAATATCTAAAATAAATTTTAAAAAAGAAAAGAAAAATGTATTAAAAAAGTTCTTATTTTCCAGACTCGAACAGAAGACCAGCAAACCTAGGTGGCTCGTGCTGCCGATCTGGCCACAAGGCGTCTTACCCGCAGAGCGTCTGATGGTCTCATAATGATTATCCACTAAAAGTTTTTACATGGTTTCAATCTGGTCTAAAAGCACTTAGTTTTGAATAGGAATGAATTCTGCGCATGTCTGTGAACTTGACTCCTAAAATTTCTTTTGAATATAGAAATATTTTGAGAAAAATTTTATTTTAGTAGTATAAGATTTTGAAAAGTTCGCAATTAAGTGTAGGAATATTGGATAAAAAATATCTAAAATAAATTTAAAAAAAAGAAAAGAAAAATATATTTAAAACGTTCTCATTTTCGAGACTCGAACGGAAGACCAGTTAAACTAGGTGCCTCGTTCTGCCGATCAGGCCACGGTGCTCCGTATACACTGAGCGTGTTGATGGTCTAGGACTCACATTATGATTATCCACTAAAAGTTTTAACATGGTTTCAATATGGTCTAAAAGCACAATGTTTTGGATAGGAATGAATTCTGCGCATGTGCGTGAACTTGACTCCTAAAATTTCTCTTGTATATAGAAATATTTTGACAATAAATGTTATTTTAGTAGTATAAGATTTGGAAAAAATCTTAGTAAGTGTGGGAATAATGGATAAAAATATCTAAAATAAATTTTAAAAAAGAAAAGAAAAATATATTAAAAAAGTTCTCATTTTCCAGACTCGAACAGAAGACCAGCAAACCTAGGCAGCTCGTGCTGCCAATCTGGCCACGAAATTTCGTACCTGCCGAGCGTCTGAATGGTCTAAGACTCTCATTATGATTATCCACTAAAATTTTTAACATGGTGTCAATCTGGTCGAAAAGCACAATGTTTTGAATAGGAATGAATTCTGCGCATGTGCGTGAACTTGACTCCTAAAATTTCTCTTGAATATAGAAATATTTTGGAAATAAATTTTATTTTAGTAATATAAGATTTGGAAAACTTCGTAGTAAGTGTGGGAATAATGGATAAAAATATCTAAAATAAATTTAAAAAAAAGAAAAGAAAAATATATTTAAAAAAATCTCATTTTCGAGACTCGAACTGAAGACCAGCAAAAACAAGTGCCTCGTTCTGCCGATACGGCCACGGTGCTCCGTATACACTGAGCGTGTTGATGGTCTAGGACTCACGTTATGATTATCCACTAAAAGTTTTAACATGGTGTCAAACTGGTCGAAAAGCACAATGTTTTGAATAGGAATGAATTCTGCGCATGTGCGTGAACTTGATTCCTGAAATTTCTCTTGTATATAGAAATATTTTCGCAATAAATTTTATTTTAGTAGTTTAAGATTTGGAAAAGTTCTTAGTAAGTTTGGGAATAATATATAAAAATATCTTAAATAAATTTTAAAAAGAAAAAATATATATTAAAAAAGTTCACATTTTCCAGACTCGAACAAAAGACCAGCAAACCTATGTGGCTTGTTCTGCCGATCTGACCACGAAGCTTCGTACCTGCAGACCGTCTGAATGGTCCGAGACTCTCATTATGATTATCCACTAAAATTTTTAACATGTTTTCAATCTGGTCTAAAAGCACAATGTTTTTAATAGGAATGAATTCCGCGCATGCCCGTGAACTTGATTCCTAAAATTTCTATTGTATATAGAAATATTTTGACAATAAATTTTATTTTAGTAGTATAAGATTTGGAAAAGTTCGTAGTAAGTGTGGGAATAATGGATAAGAATATCTAAAATAAATTTAAAAAAAAGAAAAGAAAAATATATTTAAAATAATCTCATTTTCGCGACTCGAACTGAAGACCAGCAAAACTAGGTGGCTCATGCTGCCGATCTGTCCACTAAGCTTCGTAATCGCAGAGCGTCTGAATGGTCTAAGACTGTCATTATGATTATACATTAAAAGTTTTAACATGTTGTCAATCTGGTCTAAAAGCACTTAGTTTTGAATAGGAATGAATTCTGCGCATGTCCGTGAGCATGAGTCCTACAATTTCTCTTGAATATAGAAATATTTTGGCAATAAATTTTTTTTAGTAGTATAAGATTTGGAAAAGTTCTTAGTAAGTTTGGGAATAATGGATAAAAATATCTAAAATAAATTTTAAAAAAGAAAAGAAAAATATATTAAAAAAGTCCTCATTTTCCAGTCTTGAACATAAAACAAGCAAACCTAGGTGGCTCGTGCTGCCGATCTGGCCACGAAGCTTCGTACCCGCAGAGCGTCTGAATGGTCTCATTATGATTATAAACTAAAATTTTTTAACATGGTGTCAATCTGGTCGAAAAAGCACAATGTATTCAATAGGAATGAATTCTGTGCATGTGCGTGAACATGATTCCTAAAATTTCTCTTGTATATAAAAATATTTTGACAATAAATTTTATTTTAGTAGTATACGATTTGAAAAAGTTCTTAGTAAGTGTGGGAATAATGGATAAAAATATCTAAAATAAATTTTAAAAAAAGAAAAAAAATATATTAAAAAAGTCCTCATTTTCCAGTCTTGAACATATGACCAGCAAACCTAGGTGGCTCGTGCTGCCGATCTGCCCACAAAGCGTCTTACCCGCAGAGCGTCTGATGGTCTCATAATGATTATCCACTAAAAGTTTTTACATGGTTTCAATCTGGTCTAAAAGCACTTAGTTTTGAATAGGAATGAATTCTGCGCATGTCTGTGAACTTGACTCCTAAAATTTCTTTTGAATATAGAAATATTTTGAGAAAAATTTTATTTTAGTAGTATAAGATTTTGAAAAGTTCGCAATTAAGTGTAGGAATATTGGATAAAAAATATCTAAAATAAATTTAAAAAAAAGAAAAGAAAAATATATTTAAAACGTTCTCATTTTCGAGACTCGAACGGAAGACCAGTTAAACTAGGTGCCTCCTTCTGCCGATCAGGCCACGGTGCTCCGTATACACTGAGCGTGTTGATGGTCTAGGACTCATATTATGATTATCCACTAAAAGTTTTAACATGGTTTCAATATGGTCTAAAAGCACAATGTTTTGGATAGGAATGAATTCTGCGCATGTGCGTGAACTTGACTCCTAAAATTTCTCTTGTATATAGAAATATTTTGACAATAAATGTTATTTTAGTAGTATAAGATTTGGAAAAAATCTTAGTAAGTGTGGGAATAATGGATAAAAATATCTAAAATAAATTTTAAAAAAGAAAAGAAAAATATATTAAAAAAGTTCTCATTTTCCAGACTCGAACAGAAGACCAGCAAACCTAGGTAGCTCGTGCTGCCAATCTGGCCACGAAATTTCGTACCTGCAGAGCGTCTGAATGGTCTAAGACTCTCATTATGATTATCCACTAAAATTTTTAACATGGTGTCAATCTGGTCGAAAAGCACAATGTTTTGAATAGGAATGAATTCTGCGCATGTGCGTGAACTTGATTCCTGAAATTTCTCTTGTATATAGAAATATTTTCGCAATAAATTTTATTTTAGTGGTTTAAGATTTGGAAAAGTTCTTAGTAAGTTTGGGAATAATATATAAAAATATCTTAAATAAATTTTAAAAAGAAAAAAAAATCTATATATTAAAAAAGTTCACATTTTCCAGACTCGAACAGAAGACCAGCAAACCTATGTGGCTCGTGCTTCCGATCTGGCCACGAAGCGTCTTACCCACAGAGCGTCTGAATGGTCTCATAATGATTATCCACTAAAAGTTTTAACATGATGTCAATCTGGTCTAAAAGCACAATGTTTTGAATAGGAATGAATTCTGCGCATGTGCGTGAACATGATTCCTAAAATTTCTCTTGTATATAAAAATATTTTGACAATAAATTTTATTTTAGTAGTATACGATTTGGAAAAGTTCTTAGTAAGTGTGGGAATAATGGATAAAAATATCTAAAATAAATTTTAAAAAAAGAAAAGAAAAATATATTAAAAAAGTCCTCATTTTCCAGTCTTGAACATAAAACAAGCAAACCTAGGTGGCTCGTGCTGCCGATCTGTCCACGAAGCTTCGTACCCGCAGAGCGTCTGAATGGTCTCATTATGATTATAAACTAAAATTTTTTAACATGGTGTCAATCTGGTCGAAAAAGCACAATGTATTCAATAGGAATGAATTCTGTGCATGTGCGTGAACATGATTCCTAAAATTTCTCTTGTATATAAAAATATTTTGACAATAAATTTTATTTTAGTAGTATACGATTTGAAAAAGTTCTTAGTAAGTGTGGGAATAATGGATAAAAATATCTAAAATAAATTTTAAAAAAAGAAAAAAAATATATTAAAAAAGTCCTCATTTTCCAGACTTGAACATATGACCAGCAAACCTAGGTGGCTCGTGCTGCCGATCTGCCCACAAAGCGTCTTACCCGCAGAGCGTCTGATGGTCTCATAATGATTATCCACTAAAAGTTTTTACATGGTTTCAATCTGGTCTAAAAGCACTTAGTTTTGAATAGGAATGAATTCTGCGCATGTCTGTGAACTTGACTCCTAAAATTTCTTTTGAATATAGAAATATTTTGAGAAAAATTTTATTTTAGTAGTATAAGATTTTGAAAAGTTCGCAATTAAGTGTAGGAATATTGGATAAAAAATATCTAAAATAAATTTAAAAAAAAGAAAAGAAAAATATATTTAAAACGTTCTCATTTTCGAGACTCGAACGGAAGACCAGTTAAACTAGGTGCCTCGTTCTGCCGATCAGGCCACGGTGCTCCGTATACACTGAGCGTGTTGATGGTCTAGGACTCACATTATGATTATCCACTAAAAGTTTTAACATGGTTTCAATATGGTCTAAAAGCACAATGTTTTGGATAGGAATGAATTCTGCGCATGTGCGTGAACTTGACTCCTAAAATTTCTCTTGTATATAGAAATATTTTGACAATAAATGTTATTTTAGTAGTATAAGATTTGGAAAAAATCTTAGTAAGTGTGGGAATAATGGATAAAAATATCTAAAATAAATTTTAAAAAAGAAAAGAAAAATATATTAAAAAAGTTCTCATTTTCCAGACTCGAACAGAAGACCAGCAAACCTAGGTAGCTCGTGCTGCCAATCTGGCCACGAAATTTCGTACCTGCAGAGCGTCTGAATGGTCTAAGACTCTCATTATGATTATCCACTAAAATTTTTAACATGGTGTCAATCTGGTCGAAAAGCACAATGTTTTGAATAGGAATGAATTCTGCGCATGTGCGTGAACTTGATTCCTGAAATTTCTCTTGTATATAGAAATATTTTCGCAATAAATTTTATTTTAGTGGTTTAAGATTTGGAAAAGTTCTTAGTAAGTTTGGGAATAATATATAAAAATATCTTAAATAAATTTTAAAAAGAAAAAAAAATCTATATATTAAAAAAGTTCACATTTTCCAGACTCGAACAGAAGACCAGCAAACCTATGTGGCTCGTGCTTCCGATCTGGCCACGAAGCGTCTTACCCACAGAGCGTCTGAATGGTCTCATAATGATTATCCACTAAAAGTTTTAACATGATGTCAATCTGGTCTAAAAGCACAATGTTTTGAATAGGAATGAATTCTGCGCATGTGCGTGAACTTGACTCCTAAAATTTCTCTGCAATAGAGAAATATTTTGGCAATAAATTTTTTTTAGTAATATAAGATTTGGAAAACTTCGTAGTAAGTGTGGGAATAATGGATAAAAATATCTAAAATAAATTTGAAAGAAAAGAAAAGAAAATTATAGTTAAAGAGTTCTCATTTTCGAGACTCGAACTGAAGACCAGCAAAAAAAGGTGGCTCGTTTTTGCCACCGGGTCACGAAGCTTCGTGCTCGAAGAGCGTCTGAATGGTTTAAGACTCTCATTATGATTATCCACTAAAAGTTTTAACAAGGTGTCAATCTGGTCTAAAAGCACTTTGTTTTGAATAGGAATGAATTCCGCGCATGCCCGGGAACTTGATTCCTAAAATTTCTATTGGATATAGAAATATTTTGACAATAAATTTTATTTTAGTAGTATAAGATTTGGAAAAGTTCGTAGTAAGTGTGGGAATAATGGATAAGAATATCTAAAATAAATTTTAAAAAAAGAAAAGAAAAATATATTTAAAAAAATCTCATTTTCGAGACTCGAACTGAAGACCAGCAAAACCAAGTGCCTCGTTCTGCCTATCTTTTCACGATGCTCCGTGTACGCTGAGCGTGTTAATGGTGTAGGACTCACATTATGATTATCCACTAAAATTTTTAACATGGTGTCAATCTGGTCGAAAAGCACAATGTTTTGAATAGGAATGAATTCTGCGCATGTGCGTGAACTTGATTCCTGAAATTTCTCTTGTATATAGAAATATTTTCGCAATAAATTTTATTTTAGTGGTTTAAGATTTGGAAAAGTTCTTAGTAAGTTTGGGAATAATATATAAAAATATCTTAAATAAATTTTAAAAAGAAAAAAAAATCTATATATTAAAAAAGTTCACATTTTCCAGACTCGAACAGAAGACCAGCAAACCTATGTGGCTCGTGCTTCCGATCTGGCCACGAAGCGTCTTACCCACAGAGCGTCTGAATGGTCTCATAATGATTATCCACTAAAAGTTTTAACATGATGTCAATCTGGTCTAAAAGCACAATGTTTTGAATAGGAATGAATTCTGCGCATGTGCGTGAACTTGACTCCTAAAATTTCTCTGCAATAGAGAAATATTTTGGCAATAAATTTTTTTTAGTAATATAAGATTTGGAAAACTTCGTAGTAAGTGTGGGAATAATGGATAAAAATATCTAAAATAAATTTGAAAGAAAAGAAAAGAAAAATATATTTAAAATAATCTCATTTTCGAGACTCGAACTGAAGACCAGCAAAACCAAGTGCCTCGTTCTGCCTATCTTTTCACGATGCTCCGTGTACGCTGAGCGTGTTAATGGTGTAGGACTCACATTATGATTATCCACTAAAATTTTTAACATGGTGTCAATCTGGTCGAAAAGCACAATGTTTTGAATAGGAATGAATTCTGCGCATGAGCGTGAACTTGACTCCTAAAATTTCTCTTGAATTTAGAAATATTTTGACAAAAATATTATTTTAGTAGTATAAGATTTTGAAAATTCGCAATTAAGTGTGGGAATAATGGTGAAAAAATATCTAAAATAAATTTAAAAAAAAGAAAAGAAAAATATATTTAAAAAGTTCTCATTTTCGAGACTCGAACTGAAGACCAGCAAAACTAGGTGGCTCGTGCTGCCGATCTGTCCACTAAGCTTCGTACTCGCAGAGCGTCTGAATGGTCCAAGACTCTCATTATGATTATCCACTAAAATTTTTAACATGTTTTCAATCTGGTCTAAAAGCACAATGTTTTTAATAGGAATGAATTCCGCGCATGCCCGTGAACTTGATTCCTAAAATTTCTATTGTATATAGAAATATTTTGACAATAAATTTTATTTTAGTAGTATAAGATTTGGAAAAGTTCGTTGTAAGTGTGGGAATAATGGATAAGAATATCTAAAATAAATTTAAAAAAAAAGAAAAGAAAAATATATTTAAAATAATCTCATTTTCGAGACTCGAACTGAAGACCAGCAAAACCAGGTGCCTCGTTCTGCCGAGGCGGCCAGGATGCTCCGTATACACTGCGCGTGTTAATGGTCTAGGACTAACATTATGATTATCCACTAAAAGTTTTAACATGGTTTCAATCTGGTCTAAAAGCACAATGTTTTGGATAGGAATGAATTCTGCGCATGAGCCTGAACTTGACTCCTAAAATTACTCTTGAATATATTTTTAAAAATAAAAATAATAATAAATTAATTATTTTTCATAAATAAATGAAAAATTTTTAATAAAATAAATTTTTTAAAAAAGAAAAGAAAAATATATTTAAAAAGTTCTCATTTTCGAGACTCGAACTGAAGACCAGCAAAACTAGGTGGCTCATGCTGCCGATCTGTCCACTAAGCTTCGTACTCGCAGAGCGTCTGAATGGTCTAAGACTGTCATTATGATTATCCATTAAAAGTTTTAACATATTGTCAATCTGGTCTAAAAGCACTAAGTTTTGAATAGGAATGAATTCTGCGCATGTCCGTGAGCATGAGTCCTACAATTTCTCTTGAATATAGAAATATTTTGGCAATAAATTTTTTTTAGTAGTATAAGATTTGGAAAAGTTCTTAGTAAGTTTGGGAATAATGGATAAAAATATCTAAAATAAATTTTAAAAAAGAAACGAAAAATATATTAAAAAATTCCTCATTTTCCAGTCTTGAACATAAGACCAGCAAACCTAGGTGGCTCGTGCTGCCGATCTGGCCACGAAGCTTCGTACACGCAGAGCGTCTGAATGGTCTCATTATGATTATAAACTAAAATTTTTTAACATGGTGTCAATCTGGTCGAAAAGCACAACGTTTGGAATAGGAATGAATTCTGCGCACGTGCGTGAACTTGATTCCTGAAATTTCTCTTGTATATAGAAATATTTTGACAATAAATGTTATTTTAGTAGTATAAGATTTGGAAAAAATCTTAGTAAGTGTGGGAATAATGGATAAAAATATCTAAAATAAATTTTAAAAAAGAAAAGAAAAATATATTAAAAAAGTTCTCATTTTCCAGACTCGAACAGAAGACCAGCAAACCTAGGTAGCTCGTGCTGCCAATCTGGCCACGAAACTTCGTACCTGCAGAGCGTCTGAATGGTCTAAGACTCTCATTATGATTATCCACTAAAATTTTTAACATGGTGTCAATCTGGTCGAAAAGCACAATGTTTTGAATAGGAATGAATTCTGCGCATGTGCGTGAACTTAACTCCTAAAATTTCTCTTGAATATAGAAATATTTTCGCAGCAAATTTTATTTTAGTAGTATAAGATTTGGAAAAGTTCTTAGTAATTGTGGGAATAATGGATAAAAATATGTAAAATAAATTTTTTAAAAAAGAAAAGAAAAATATATTTAAAAAGTTCTCATTTTCGAGACTCGAACTGAAGACCAGCAAAACTAGGTGGCTCATGCTGCCGATCTGTCCACTAAGCTTCGTACTCGCAGAGCGTCTGAATGGTCTAAGACTGTCATTATGATTATCCATTAAAAGTTTAAACATGTTGTCAATCTGGTCTAAAAGCACTAAGTTTTGAATAGGAATGAATTCTGCGCATGTCCGTGAGCATGAGTCCTACAATTTCTCTTGAATATAGAAATATTTTGGCAATAAATTTTTTTTAGTAGTATAAGATTTGGAAAAGTTCTTAGTAAGTTTCGGAATAATGGATAAAAATATCTAAAATAAATTTTAAAAAAGAAACGAAAAATATATTAAAAAAGTCCTCATTTTCCAGTCTTGAACATAAGACCAGCAAACCTAGGTGGCTCGTGCTGCCGATCTGGCCACGACGCTTCGTACCCGCAGAGCGTCTGAATGGTCTCATTATGATTATAAACTAAAATTTTTTAACATGGTGTCAATCTGGTCGAAAAGCACAACGTTTTGAATAGGAATGAATTCTGCGCACGTGCGTGAACTTGATTCCTGAAATTTCTCTTGTATATAGAAATATTTTGACAATAAATGTTATTTTAGTAGTATAAGATTTGGAAAAAATCTTAGTAAGTGTGGGAATAATGGATAAAAATATCTAAAATAAATTTTAAAAAAGAAAAGAAAAATATATTAAAAAAGTTCTCATTTTCCAGACTCGAACAGAAGACCAGCAAACCTAGGTACCTCGTGCTGCCAATCTGGCCACGAAATTTCGTACCTGCAGAGCGTCTGAATGGTCTAAGACTCTCATTATGATTATCCACTAAAATTTTTAACATGGTGTCAATCTGGTCGAAAAGCACAATGTTTTGAATAGGGATGAATTCTGCGCATGTGCGTGAACTTAACTCCTAAAATTTCTCTTGAATATAGAAATATTTTCGCAGCAAATTTTATTTTAGTAGTATAAGATTTGGAAAAGTTCTTAGTAAGTGTGGGAATAATGGATAAAAATATGTAAAATAAATTTTTAAAAAAAGAAAAGAAAAATATATTTAAAAAGTTCTCATTTTCGAGACTCGAACTGAAGACCAGCAAAACTAGGTGGCTCGTGCTGCCAATCTGGCCACGAAGCTTCGTACCTGCAGAGCGTCTGAATGGTCTAAGACTCTCATTATGATTATCCACTAAAGATTTTAAAATGGTGTCAATCTGGTCGAAAAAACACAATGTATTCAATAGGAATGAATTCTGTGCATGTGCGTGAACATGATTCCTAAAATTTCTCTTGTATATAAAAATATTTTGACAATAAATTTTATTTTAGTAGTATACGATTTGGAAAAGTTCTTAGTAAGTGTGGGAATAATGGATAAAAATATCTAAAATAAATTTTAAAAAAAGAAAAGAAAAATATATTAAAAAAGTCCTCATTTTCCAGACTTGAACATATGACCAGCAAACCTAGGTGGCTCGTGCTGCCGATCTGCCCACAAAGCGTCTTACTCGCAGAGCGTCTGAATGGTCTCATAATGATTATCCACTAAAAGTTTTTTCATGGTTTCAATCTGGTCTAAAAGCACAATTTTTTAGATAGGAATGAATTCTGCGCATGAGCGTGAACTTGACTCCTAAAATTTCTCTTAAATATAGAAATATTTTGACAAAAATTTTATTTTAGTAGTATAAGATTTTGAAAAGTTTGCAATTAAGTGTGGGAATATTGGATGAAAAATATCTAAAATAAATTTAAAAAAAAGAAAAGAAAAATATTTTTAAAAAGTTCTCATTTTCGAGACTCGAACTGAAGACCAGCAAAACTAGGTGCCTCGTGCTGCCGATCTGTCCACTAAGCTTCGTACTCGCAGAGCGCCTGAATGGTCCAAGACTCTCATTATGATTATCCATTAAAAGTTTTAACATGGTGTCAATCTGGTCTAAAAGGACTTAGTTTTGAATAGGAATGAATTCTGCGCATGTCCGTGAGCTTGACTCCTAAAATTTCTCTTGAATATAGAAATATTTTGGCAATAAATTTTTTTTAGTAGTATAAGATTTGGAAAAGTTCGTAGTAAGTGTGGGAATAATGGATAAAAATATCTAAAATAAATTTAAAAAAAAAGAAAAGAAAAATATATTTAAAAAGTTCTCATTTTCGAGACTAGAACTGAAGACCAGCAAAACCAAGTGCCTGGTTCTGCCGATCCGGCCACGGTGCTCCGTATACACTGAGCGTGTTGATGGTCTAGGACTCACATTATGATTATCCACTAAAAGTTTTAACATGGTTTCAATATGGTCTAAAACCACAATGTTTTGGATAGGACTGAATTCTGCGCATGTGCGTGAACTTGACTCCTAAAAGTTCTCTTGAATATAGAAATATTTTGACAAAAATTTTATTTTAGTAGTATAAGATTTGGAAAAATTCTTATTAAGTTTGGGAATAATATATAAAAATATCTAAAATAAATTTTAAAAAAGAAAAGAAAAATATATTTAAAAAAATCTCATTTTCGAGACTCGAACTGAAGACCAGCAAAACCAAGTGCCTCGTTCTGCCGATCCGGCCACGGTGCTCCTTATACACTGAGCGTGTTGATGGTCTAGGACTCACGTTATGATTATCCACTAAAAGTTTTAACATGGTGTCAATCTGGTCGAAAAGCACAATGTTTTGAATAGGAATGAATTCTGCGCATGTGCGTGAACATGATTCCTAAAATTTCTCTTGTATATAAAAATATTTTGACAATAAATTTTATTTTAGTAGTATACGATTTGAAAAAGTTCTTAGTAAGTGTGGGAATAATGGATAAAAATATCTAAAATAAATTTTAAAAAAGAAAAGAAAAATGTATTAAAAAAGTTCTCATTTTCCAGACTCGAACAGAAGACCAGCAAACCTAGGTGGCTCGTGCTGCCGATCTGGACACAAAGCGTCTTACCCGCAGAGCGTCTGATGGTCTCATAATGATTATCCACTAAAAGTTTTTACATGGTTTCAATCTGGTCTAAAAGCACTTAGTTTTGAATAGGAATGAATTCTGCGCATGTCTGTGAACTTGACTCCTAAAATTTCTTTTGAATATAGAAATATTTTGAGAAAAATTTTATTTTAGTAGTATAAGATTTTGAAAAGTTCGCAATTAAGTGTAGGAATATTGGATAAAAAATATCTAAAATAAATTTAAAAAAAAGAAAAGAAAAATATATTTAAAACGTTCTCATTTTCGAGACTCGAACGGAAGACCAGTTAAACTAGGTGCCTCGTTCTGCCGATCAGGCCACGGTGCTCCGTATACACTGAGCATGTTGATGGTCTAGGACTCACATTATGATTATCCACTAAAAGTTTTAACATGGTTTCAATATGGTCTAAAAGCACAATGTTTTGGATAGGAATGAATTCTGCGCATGTGCGTGAACTTGACTCCTAAAATTTCTCTTGTATATAGAAATATTTTGACAATAAATGTTATTTTAGTAGTATAAGATTTGGAAAAAATCTTAGTAAGTGTGGGAATAATGGATAAAAATATCTAAAATAAATTTTAAAAAAGAAAAGAAAAATATATTAAAAAAGTTCTCATTTTCCAGACTCGAACAGAAGACCAGCAAACCCAGGTAGCTCGTGCTGCCAATCTGGCCACGAAATTTCGTACCTGCAGAGCGTCTGAATGGTCTAAGACTCTCATTATGATTATCCATTAAAATTTTTAACATGGTGTCAATCTGGTCGAAAAGCACAATGTTTTGAACAGGGATGAATTCTGCGCATGTGCGTGAACTTAACTCCTAAAATTTCTCTTGAATATAGAAATATTTTCGCAGCAAATTTTATTTTAGTAGTATAAGATTTGGAAAAGTTCTTAGTAAGTGTGGGAATAATGGATAAAAATATGTAAAATAAATTATTAAAAAAAGAAAAGATAAATATATTTAAAAAGTTCTCATTTTCGAGACTCGAACTGAAGACCAGCAAAACTAGGTGGCTCGTGCTGCCAATCTGGCCACGAAGCTTCGTACCTGCAGAGCGTCTGAATGGTCTAAGACTCTCATTATGATTATCCACTAAAGATTTTAAAATGGTGTCAATCTGGTCGAAAAAGCACAATGTATTCAATAGGAATGAATTCTGTGCATGTGCGTGAACATGATTCCTACAATTTCTCTTGAATATAGAAATATTTAGGCAATAAATTTTTTTTAGTAGTATAAGATTTGGAAAAGTTCTTAGTAAGTTTGGGAATAATGGATAAAAATATCTAAAATAAATTTTAAAAAAGAAACGAAAAATATATTAAAAAATTCCTCATTCTCCAGTCTTGAACATAAGACCAGCAAACCTAGGTGGCTCGTGCTGCCGATCTGGCCACGAAGCGTCGTACCCGCAGAGCGTCTGAATGGTCTCATTATGATTATAAACTAAAATTTTTTAACATGGTGTCAATCTGGTCGAAAAGCACAACGTTTGGAATAGGAATGAATTCTGCGCACGTGCGTGAACTTGATTCCTGAAATTTCTCTTGTATATAGAAATATTTTGACAATAAATGTTATTTTAGTAGTATAAGATTTGGAAAAAATCTTAGTAAGTGTGGGAATAATGTATAAAAATATCTAAAATAAATTTTAAAAAAGAAAAGAAAAATATATTAAAAAAGTTCTCATTTTCCAGACTCGAACAGAAGACCAGCAAACCTAGGTAGCTCGTGCTGCCAATCTGGCCACGAAACTTCGTACCTGCAGAGCGTCTGAATGGTCTAAGACTCTCATTATGATTATCCACTAAAATTTTTAACATGGTGTCAATCTGGTCGAAAAGCACAATGTTTTGAATAGGAATGAATTCTGCGCATGTGCGTGAACTTAACTCCTAAAATTTCTCTTGAATATAGAAATATTTTCGCAGCAAATTTTATTTTAGTAGTATAAGATTTGGAAAAGTTCTTAGTAATTGTGGGAATAATGGATAAAAATATGTAAAATAAATTTTTTAAAAAAGAAAAGAAAAATATATTTAAAAAGTTCTCATTTTCGAGACTCGAACTGAAGACCAGCAAAACTAGGTGGCTCATGCTGCCGATCTGTCCACTAAGCTTCGTACTCGCAGAGCGTCTGAATGGTCTAAGACTGTCATTATGATTATCCATTAAAAGTTTAAACATGTTGTCAATCTGGTCTAAAAGCACTAAGTTTTGAATAGGAATGAATTCTGCGCATGTCCGTGAGCATGAGTCCTACAATTTCTCTTGAATATAGAAATATTTTGGCAATAAATTTTTTTTAGTAGTATAAGATTTGGAAAAGTTCTTAGTAAGTTTGGGAATAATGGATAAAAATATCTAAAATAAATTTTAAAAAAGAAACGAAAAATATATTAAAAAAGTCCTCATTTTCCAGTCTTGAACATAAGACCAGCAAACCTAGGTGGCTCGTGCTGCCGATCTGGCCACGAAGCTTCGTACCCGCAGAGCGTCTGAATGGTCTCATTATGATTATAAACTAAAATTTTTTAACATGGTGTCAATCTGGTCGAAAAGCACAACGTTTTGAATAGGAATGAATTCTGCGCACGTGCGTGAACTTGATTCCTGAAATTTCTCTTGTATATAGAAATATTTTGACAATAAATGTTATTTTAGTAGTATAAGATTTGGAAAAAATCTTAGTAAGTGTGGGAATAATGGATAAAAATATCTAAAATAAATTTTAAAAAAGAAAAGAAAAATATATTAAAAAAGTTCTCATTTTCCAGACTCGAACAGAAGACCAGCAAACCTAGGTACCTCGTGCTGCCAATCTGGCCACGAAATTTCGTACCTGCAGAGCGTCTGAATGGTCTAAGACTCTCATTATGATTATCCACTAAAATTTTTAACATGGTGTCAATCTGGTCGAAAAGCACAATGTTTTGAATAGGGATGAATTCTGCGCATGTGCGTGAACTTAACTCCTAAAATTTCTCTTGAATATAGAAATATTTTCGCAGCAAATTTTATTTTAGTAGTATAAGATTTGGAAAAGTTCTTAGTAAGTGTGGGAATAATGGATAAAAATATGTAAAATAAATTTTTAAAAAAAGAAAAGAAAAATATATTTAAAAAGTTCTCATTTTCGAGACTCGAACTGAAGACCAGCAAAACTAGGTGGCTCGTGCTGCCAATCTGGCCACGAAGCTTCGTACCTGCAGAGCGTCTGAATGGTCTAAGACTCTCATTATGATTATCCACTAAAGATTTTAAAATGGTGTCAATCTGGTCGAAAAAGCACAATGTATTCAATAGGAATGAATTCTGTGCATGTGCGTGAACATGATTCCTAAAATTTCTCTTGTATATAAAAATATTTTGACAATAAATTTTATTTTAGTAGTATACGATTTGGAAAAGTTCTTAGTAAGTGTGGGAATAATGGATAAAAATATCTAAAATAAATTTAAAAAAAAAAGAAAAGAAAAATATATTTAAAAAGTTCTCATTTTCGAGACTAGAACTGAAGACCAGCAAAACCAAGTGCCTGGTTCTGCCGATCCGGCCACGGTGCTCCGTATACACTGAGCGTGTTGATGGTCTAGGACTCACATTATGATTATCCACTAAAAGTTTTAACATGGTTTCAATATGGTCTAAAACCACAATGTTTTGGATAGGACTGAATTCTGCGCATGTGCGTGAACTTGACTCCTAAAAGTTCTCTTGAATATAGAAATATTTTGACAAAAATTTTATTTTAGTAGTATAAGATTTGGAAAAATTCTTATTAAGTTTGGGAATAATATATAAAAATATCTAAAATAAATTTTAAAAAAGAAAAGAAAAATATATTTAAAAAAATCTCATTTTCGAGACTCGAACTGAAGACCAGCAAAACCAAGTGCCTCGTTCTGCCGAGCCGGCCACGGTGCTCCTTATACACTGAGCGTGTTGATGGTCTAGGACTCACGTTATGATTATCCACTAAAAGTTTTAACATGGTGTCAATCTGGTCGAAAAGCACAATGTTTTGAATAGGAATGAATTCTGCGCATGTGCGTGAACTTGATTCCTGAAATTTCTCTTGTATATAGAAATATTTTCGCAATAAATTTTTTTTAGTAGTATAAGATTTGGAAAAGTTCTTAGTAAGTGTGGGAATAATGGATAAAAATATCTAAAATAAATTTTAAAAAAGAAAAGAAAAATGTATTAAAAAAGTTCTCATTTTCCAGACTCGAACAGAAGACCAGCAAACCTAGGTGGCTCGTGCTGCCGATCTGGCCACAAAGCGTCTTACCCGCAGAGCGTCTGATGGTCTCATAATGATTATCCACTAAAAGTTTTTACATGGTTTCAATCTGGTCTAAAAGCACTTAGTTTTGAATAGGAATGAATTCTGCGCTTGTCTGTGAACTTGACTCCTAAAATTTCTTTTGAATATAGAAATATTTTGAGAAAAATTTTATTTTAGTAGTATAAGATTTTGAAAAGTTCGCAATTAAGTGTAGGAATATTGGATAAAAAATATCTAAAATAAATTTAAAAAAAAGAAAAGAAAAATATATTTAAAACGTTCTCATTTTCGAGACTCGAACAGAAGACCAGCAAACCTAGGTAGCTCGTGCTGCCAATCTGGCCACGAAATTTCGTACCTGCAGAGCGTCTGAATGGTCTAAGACTCTCATTATGATTATCCACTAAAGATTTTAAAATGGTGTCAATCTGGTCGAAAAAGCACAATGTATTCAATAGGAATGAATTCTGTGCATGTGCGTGAACATGATTCCTAAAATTTCTCTTGTATATAAAAATATTTTGACAATAAATTTTATTTTAGTAGTATACGATTTGAAAAAGTTCTTAGTAAGTGTGGGAATAATGGATAAAAATATCTAAAATAAATTTTAAAAAAGAAAAGAAAAATGTATTAAAAAAGTTCTCATTTTCCAGACTCGAACAGAAGACCAGCAAACCTAGGTGGCTCGTGCTGCCGATCTGGCCACAAAGCGTCTTACCCGCAGAGCGTCTGATGGTCTCATAATGATTATCCACTAAAAGTTTTTACATGGTTTCAATCTGGTCTAAAAGCACTTGGTTTTGAATAGGAATGAATTCTGCGCATGTCTGTGAACTTGACTCCTAAAATTTCTTTTGAATATAGAAATATTTTGAGAAAAATTTTATTTTAGTAGTATAAGATTTTGAAAAGTTCGCAATTAAGTGTAGGAATATTGGATAAAAAATATCTAAAATAAATTTAAAAAAAAGAAAAGAAAAATATATTTAAAACGTTCTCATTTTCGAGACTCGAACGGAAGACCAGTTAAACTACGTGCCTCGTTCCGCCGATCAGGCCACGGTGCTCCGTATACACTGAGCATGTTGATGGTCTAGGACTCACATTATGATTATCCACTAAAAGTTTTAACATGGTTTCAATATGGTCTAAAAGCACAATGTTTTGGATAGGAATGAATTCTGCGCATGTGCGTGAACTTGACTCCTAAAATTTCTCTTGTATATAGAAATATTTTGACAATAAATGTTATTTTAGTAGTATAAGATTTGGAAAAAATCTTAGTAAGTGTGGGAATAATGGATAAAAATATCTAAAATAAATTTTAAAAAAGAAAAGAAAAATATATTAAAAAAGTTCTCATTTTCCAGACTCGAACAGAAGACCAGCAAACCCAGGTAGCTCGTGCTGCCAATCTGGCCACGAAATTTCGTACCTGCAGAGCGTCTGAATGGTCTAAGACTCTCATTATGATTATCCACTAAAATTTTTAACATGGTGTCAATCTGGTCGAAAAGCACAATGTTTTGAATAGGGATGAATTCTGCGCATGTGCGTGAACTTAACTCCTAAAATTTCTCTTGAATATAGAAATATTTTCGCAGCAAATTTTATTTTAGTAGTATAAGATTTGGAAAAGTTCTTAGTAAGTGTGGGAATAATGGATAAAAATATGTAAAATAAATTATTAAAAAAAGAAAAGAAAAATATATTTAAAAAGTTCTCATTTTCGAGACTCGAACTGAAGACCAGCAAAACTAGGTGGCTCGTGCTGCCAATCTGGCCACGAAGCTTCGTACCTGCAGAGCGTCTGAATGGTCTAAGACTCTCATTATGATTATCCACTAAAGATTTTAAAATGGTGTCAATCTGGTCGAAAAAGCACAATGTATTCAATAGGAATGAATTCTGTGCATGTGCGTGAACATGATTCCTAAAATTTCTCTTGTATATAAAAATATTTTGACAATAAATTTTATTTTAGTAGTATACGATTTGGAAAAGTTCTTAGTAAGTGTGGGAATAATGGATAAAAATATCTAAAATAAATTTTAAAAAAAGACAAAAATATATTAAAAAAGTCCTCATTTTCCAGACTTGAACATATGACCAGCAAACCTAGGTGGCTCGTGCTGCCGATCTGCCCACAAAGCGTCTTACTCGCAGAGCGTCTGAATGGTCTCATAATGATTATCCACTAAAAGTTTTTACATGGTTTCAATCTGGTCTAAAAGCACAATTTTTTAGATAGGAATGAATTCTGCGCATGAGCGTGAACTTGACTCCTAAAATTTCTCTTAAATATAGAAATATTTTGACAAAAATTTTATTTTAGTAGTATAAGATTTTGAAAAGTTCGCAATTAAGTGTGGGAATATTGGATAAAAAATATCTAAAATAAATTTAAAAAAAAGAAAAGAAAAATATTTTTAAAAAGTTCTCATTTTCGAGACTCGAACTGAAGACCAGCAAAACTAGGTGCCTCGTGCTGCCGATCCGGCCACGGTGCTCCGTATACACTGAGCGTGTTGATGGTCTAGGACTCACATTATGATTATCCACTAAAAGTTTTAACATGGTTTCAATATGGTCTAAAACCACAATGTTTTGGATAGGACTGAATTCTGCGCATGTGCGTGAACTTGACTCCTAAAAGTTCTCTTGAATATAGAAATATTTTGACAAAAATTTTATTTTAGTAGTATAAGATTTGGAAAAATTCTTATTAAGTTTGGGAATAATATATAAAAATATCTAAAATAAATTTTAAAAAAGAAAAGAAAAATATATTTAAAAAAATCTCATTTTCGAGACTCGAACTGAAGACCAGCAAAACCAAGTGCCTCGTTCTGCCGATCCGGCCACGGTGCTCCTTATACACTGAGCGTGTTGATGGTCTAGGACTCACATTATGATTATCCACTAAAAGTTTTAACATGGTTTCAATCTGGTCGAAAAGCACAATGTTTTGAATAGGAATGAATTCTGCGCATGTGCGTGAACTTGACTCCTAAAATTTCTCTTGAATATAGAAATATTTTGGAAATAAATTTTATTTTAGTAATATAAGATTTGGAAAACTTCGTAGTAAGTGTGGGAATAATGGATAAAAATATCTAAAATAAATTTAAAAAAAAGAAAAGAAAAATATATTTAAAAAAATCTCATTTTCGAGACTCGAACTGAAGACCAGCAAAAACAAGTGCCTCGTTCTGCCGATACGCCCACGGTGCTCCGTATACACTGAGCGTGTTGATGGTCTAGGACTCACGTTATGATTATCCACTAAAAGTTTTAACATGGTGTCAATCTGGTCGAAAAGCACAATGTTTTGAATAGGAATGAATTCTGCGCATGTGCGTGAACTTGATTCCTGAAATTTCTCTTGTATATAGAAATATTTTCGCAATAAATTTTATTTTAGTAGTTTAAGATTTGGAAAAGTTCTTAGTAAGTTTGGGAATAATATATAAAAATATCTTAAATAAATTTTAAAAAGAAAAAATATATATTAAAAAAGTTCACATTTTCCAGACTCGAACAGAAGACCAGCAAACCTATGTGGCTAGTTCTGCCGATCTGACCACGAAGCTTCGTACCTGCAGACCGTCTGAATGGTCCGAGACTCTCATTATGATTATCCACTAAAATTTTTAACATGTTTTCAATCTGGTCTAAAAGCACAATGTTTTTAATAGGAATGAATTCCGCGCATGCCCGTGAACTTGATTCCTAAAATTTCTATTGTATATAGAAATATTTTGACAATAAATTTTATTTTAGTAGTATAAGATTTGGAAAAGTTCGTAGTAAGTGTGGGAATAATGGATAAGAATATCTAAAATAAATTTAAAAAAAAGAAAAGAAAAATATATTTAAAATAATCTCATTTTCGCGACTCGAACTGAAGACCAGCAAAACTAGGTGGCTCATGCTGCCGATCTGTCCACTAAGCTTCGTAATCGCAGAGCGTCTGAATGGTCTAAGACTGTCATTATGATTATACATTAAAAGTTTTAACATGTTGTCAATCTGGTCTAAAAGCACTTAGTTTTGAATAGGAATGAATTCTGCGCATGTCCGTGAGCATGAGTCCTACAATTTCTCTTGAATATAGAAATATTTTGGCAATAAATTTTTTTTAGTAGTATAAGATTTGGAAAAGTTCTTAGTAAGTTTGGGAATAATGGATAAAAATATCTAAAATAAATTTTAAAAAAGAAAAGAAAAATATATTAAAAAAGTCCTCATTTTCCAGTCTTGAACATAAAACAAGCAAACCTAGGTGGCTCGTGCTGCCGATCTGGCCACGAAGCTTCGTACCCGCAGAGCGTCTGAATGGTCTCATTATGATTATAAACTAAAATTTTTTAACATGGTGTCAATCTGGTCGAAAAAGCACAATGTATTCAATAGGAATGAATTCTGTGCATGTGCGTGAACATGATTCCTAAAATTTCTCTTGTATATAAAAATATTTTGACAATAAATTTTATTTTAGTAGTATACGATTTGAAAAAGTTCTTAGTAAGTGTGGGAATAATGGATAAAAATATCTAAAATAAATTTTAAAAAAAGAAAAAAAATATATTAAAAAAGTCCTCATTTTCCAGACTTGAACATATGACCAGCAAACCTAGGTGGCTCGTGCTGCCGATCTGCCCACAAAGCGTCTTACCCGCAGAGCGTCTGATGGTCTCATAATGATTATCCACTAAAAGTTTTTACATGGTTTCAATCTGGTCTAAAAGCACTTAGTTTTGAATAGGAATGAATTCTGCGCATGTCTGTGAACTTGACTCCTAAAATTTCTTTTGAATATAGAAATATTTTGAGAAAAATTTTATTTTAGTAGTATAAGATTTTGAAAAGTTCGCAATTAAGTGTAGGAATATTGGATAAAAAATATCTAAAATAAATTTAAAAAAAAGAAAAGAAAAATATATTTAAAACATTCTCATTTTCGAGACTCGAACGGAAGACCAGTTAAACTAGGTGCCTCGTTCTGCCGATCAGGCCACGGTGCTCCGTATACACTGAGCGTGTTGATGGTCTAGGACTCACATTATGATTATCCACTAAAAGTTTTAACATGGTGTCAATCTGGTCGAAAAGCACAATGTTTTGAATAGGAATGAATTCTGCGCATGTGCGTGAACTTGATTCCTGAAATTTCTCTTGTATATAGAAATATTTTCGCAATAAATTTTATTTTAGTGGTTTAAGATTTGGAAAAGTTCTTAGTAAGTTTGGGAATAATATATAAAAATATCTAAAATAAATTTTAAAAAAGAAAAGAAAAATATATTAAAAAAGTTCTCATTTTCCAGACTCGAACAGAAGACCAGCAAACCTAGGTAGCTCGTGCTGCCAATCTGGCCACGAAATTTCGTACCTGCAGAGCGTCTGAATGGTCTAAGACTCTCATTATGATTATCCACTAAAATTTTTAACATGGTGTCAATCTGGTCGAAAAGCACAATGTTTTGAATAGGAATGAATTCTGCGCATGTGCGTGAACTTGACACCTAAAATTTCTCTTGAATATAGAAATATTTTGGAAATAAATTTTATTTTAGTAATATAAGATTTGGAAAACTTCGTAGTAAGTGTGGGAATAATGGATAAAAATATCTAAAATAAATTTAAAAAAAAGAAAAGAAAAATATATTTAAAAAAATCTCATTTTCGAGACTCGAACTGAAGACCAGCAAAAACAAGTGCCTCGTTCTGCCGATACGCCCACGGTGCTCCGTATACACTGAGCGTGTTGATGGTCTAGGACTCACGTTATGATTATCCACTAAAAGTTTTAACATGGTGTCAATCTGGTCGAAAAGCACAATGTTTTGAATAGGAATGAATTCTGCGCCAGTGCGTGAACTTGATTCCTGAAATTTCTCTTGTATATAGAAATATTTTCGCAATAAATTTTATTTTAGTAGTTTAAGATTTGGAAAAGTTCTTAGTAAGTTTGGGAATAATATATAAAAATATCTTAAATAAATTTTAGAAAGAAAAAATATATATTAAAAAAGTTCACATTTTCCAGACTCGAACAGAAGACCAGCAAACCTATGTGGCTAGTTCTGCCGATCTGACCACGAAGCTTCGTACCTGCAGACCGTCTGAATGGTCCGAGACTCTCATTATGATTATCCACTAAAAATTTTAACATGTTTTCAATCTGGTCTAAAAGCACAATGTTTTTAATAGGAATGAATTCCGCGCATGCCCGTGAACTTGATTCCTAAAATTTCTATTGTATATAGAAATATTTTGACAATAAATTTTATTTTAGTAGTATAAGATTTGGAAAAGTTCGTAGTAAGTGTGGGAATAATGGATAAGAATATCTAAAATAAATTTAAAAAAAAGAAAAGAAAAATATATTTAAAATAATCTCATTTTCGCGACTCGAACTGAAGACCAGCAAAACTAGGTGGCTCATGCTGCCGATCTGTCCACTAAGCTTCGTAATCGCAGAGCGTCTGAATGGTCTAAGACTGTCATTATGATTATACATTAAAAGTTTTAACATGTTGTCAATCTGGTCTAAAAGCACTTAGTTTTGAATAGGAATGAATTCTGCGCATGTCCGTGAGCATGAGTCCTACAATTTCTCTTGAATATAGAAATATTTTGGCAATAAATTTTTTTTAGTAGTATAAGATTTGGAAAAGTTCTTAGTAAGTTTGGGAATAATGGATAAAAATATCTAAAATAAATTATAAAAAAGAAAAGAAAAATATATTAAAAAAGTCCTCATTTTCCAGTCTTGAACATAAAACAAGCAAACCTAGGTGGCTCGTGCTGCCGATCTGGCCACGAAGCTTCGTACCCGCAGAGCGTCTGAATGGTCTCATTATGATTATAAACTAAAATTTTTTAACATGGTGTCAATCTGGTCGAAAAAGCACAATGTATTCAATAGGAATGAATTCTGTGCATGTGCGTGAACATGATTCCTAAAATTTCTCTTGTATATAAAAATATTTTGACAATAAATTTTATTTTAGTAGTATACGATTTGAAAAAGTTCTTAGTAAGTGTGGGAATAATGGATAAAAATATCTAAAATAAATTTTAAAAAAAGAAAAAAAATATATTAAAAAAGTCCTCATTTTCCAGACTTGAACATATGACCAGCAAACCTAGGTGGCTCGTGCTGCCGATCTGCCCACAAAGCGTCTTACCCGCAGAGCGTCTGATGGTCTCATAATGATTATCCACTAAAAGTTTTTACATGGTTTCAATCTGGTCTAAAAGCACTTAGTTTTGAATAGGAATGAATTCTGCGCATGTCTGTGAACTTGACTCCTAAAATTTCTTTTGAATATAGAAATATTTTGAGAAAAATTTTATTTTAGTAGTATAAGATTTTGAAAAGTTCGCAATTAAGTGTAGGAATATTGGATAAAAAATATCTAAAATAAATTTAAAAAAAAGAAAAGAAAAATATATTTAAAACATTCTCATTTTCGAGACTCGAACGGAAGACCAGTTAAACTAGGTGCCTCGTTCTGCCGATCAGGCCACGGTGCTCCGTATACACTGAGCGTGTTGATGGTCTAGGACTCACATTATGATTATCCACTAAAAGTTTTAACATGGTGTCAATCTGGTCGAAAAGCACAATGTTTTGAATAGGAATGAATTCTGCGCATGTGCGTGAACTTGATTCCTGAAATTTCACTTGTATATAGAAATATTTTCGCAATAAATTTTATTTTAGTGGTTTAAGATTTGGAAAAGTTCTTAGTAAGTTTGGGAATAATATATAAAAATATCTTAAATAAATTTTAAAAAGAAAAAAAAAAACTATATATTAAAAAAGTTCACATTTTCCAGACTCGAACAGAAGACCAGCAAACCTATGTGGCTCGTGCTTCCGATCTGGCCACGAAGCGTCTTACCCACAGAGCGTCTGAATGGTCTCATAATGATTATCCACTAAAAGTTTTAACATGATGTCAATCTGGTCTTAAAGCACAATGTTTTGAATAGGAATGAATTCTGCGCATGTGCGTGAACTTGATTCCTGAAATTTCTGTTGTATATAGAAATATTTTGACAATAAATTTTTTTTAGTAGTATACGATTTGGAAAAGTTCTTAGTAAGTGTGGGAATAATGGATAAAAATATCTAAAATAAATTTTAAAAAAGAAAACAAAAATGTATTAAAAAAGTTCTCATTTTCCAGACTCGAACAGAAGACCAGCAAACCTATGTGGCTCGTGCTGCCGATCTGGCCACAAAGCGTCTTACCCGCAGCGCGTCTGAATGGTCTCATAATGATTATTCACTAAAAGTTTTTACATGGTTTCAATCTGGTCTAAAAGCACTTAGTTTTGAATAGGAAAGAATTCTGCGCATGTCTGTGAACTTGACTCCTAAAATTTCTCTTGAATATAGAAATATTTTGAACAATATTTTATTTTAGTAGTATAAGATTTTGAAAAGTTCGCAATTAAGTGTGGGAATAATGGATAAACATATCTAAAATAAATTTAAAAAAAGAAAAGAAAAATATATTAAAAAAGTTCTCATTTTCGAGACTCGAACTGAAGACCAGCAAAACTAGGTGGCTCGTTTATCCGATCGGGCGACAAATCGGGTACTCGCAGAGCACCTGAATAGTCTAAGTCTCTCATTATTATTATCCACTAAAACTTTTAACATGGTGTCAATCTGGTCCGAAAGCACTTTGTTTTGAATAGGAATAAATTCTGCGCATGTCCGTGAGCTTGACTCCTAAAATTTCTCTTGAATATAGAAATATTTTCGCAATAAATTTTATTTTAGTAGTATAAGATTTGGAAAAGTTCTTAGTAAGTGTGGGAATAATGGATAAAAATATCAAAAATAAATTTAAAAAAAAAAGAAAAGAAAAATATATTTAAAAAGTTCTCTTTTTCGAGACTCGAACTGAAGACCAGCAAAACTAGGTGGCTCGTTCTGCCGATCTGACCACGAAGCGTCGTACCTGCAGACCGTCTGAATGGTCTAAGACTCTCATTATGATTATCCACTAAAATTTTTAACATGGTGTCAATCTGGTCGAAAAGCACAATGTTTTAAATAGGAATGAATTCTGCACATGTGCGTGAACTTGATTCCTGAAATTTCTCTTGTACATAGAAATATTTTGACAATAAATTTTATTTTAGTAGTATACGATTTGGAAAAGTTCTTAGTAAGTGTGGGAATAATGGATAAACATATCTAAAATAAATTTAAAAAAAGAAAAGAAAAATATATTAAAAAAGTTCTCATTTTCGAGACTCGAACTGAAGACCAGCAAAACTAGATGGCTCGTTTTTCCGATCGGGCGACAAATCGGGTACTCGCAGAGCACCTGAATAGTCTAAGTCTCTCATTATTATTATCCACTAAAACTTTTAACATGGTGTCAATTTGGTCCGAAAGCACTTTGTTTTGAATAGGAATAAATTCTGCGCATGTCCGTGAGCTTGACTCCTAAAATTTCTCTTGAATATAGAAATATTTTCGCAATAAATTTTATTTTAGAGTATAAGATTTGGAAAAGTTCTTAGTAAGTGTGGGAATAATGGATAAAAATATCAAAAATAAATTAAAAAAAAAAAGAAAAGAAAAATATATTTAAAAAGTTCTCTTTTTCGAGACTCGAACTGAAGACCAGCAAAACTAGGTGGCTCGTTCTGCCGATCTGACCACGAAGCGTCGTACCTGCAGACCGTCTGAATGGTCTAAGACTCTCATTATGATTATCCACTAAAATTTTTAACATGGTGTCAATCTGGTCGAAAAGCACAATGTTTTAAATAGGAATGAATTCTGCACATGTGCGTGAACTTGATTCCTGAAATTTCTCTTGTACATAGAAATATTTTGACAATAAATTTTATTTTAGTAGTATACGATTTGGAAAAGTTCTTAGTAAGTGTGGGAATAATGGATAAACATATCTAAAATAAATTTAAAAAAAGAAAAGAAAAATATATTAAAAAAGTTCTCATTTTCGAGACTCGAACTGAAGACCAGCAAAACTAGGTGGCTCGTTTTTCCGATCGGGCGAAAATCGGGTACTCGCAGAGCACCTGAATAGTCTAAGTCTCTCATTATTATTATCCACTAAAACTTTTAACATGGTGTCAATTTGGTCCGAAAGCACTTTGTTTTGAATAGGAATAAATTCTGCGCATGTCCGTGAGCTTGACTCCTAAAATTTCTCTTGAATATAGAAATATTTTCGCAATAAATTTTATTTTAGTAGTATAAGATTTGGAAAAGTTCTTAGTAAGTGTGGGAATAATGGATAAAAAATATCTAAAATAAATTTTAAAAAAAGGAAAGAAAAATATATTTATAAAGTTCTCATTTTCGAGACTCGAACTGAAGACCAGCAAACCTAGTTGGCTCGTGCTGACGATCTGACCACAAAGCTTCGTACCCGCAAAGTGTCTGAATGGTCTCATTTTGATTATCCACTAAAAGTTTTAATATGGTTTCAATCTGGTCTAAAAGCAGAATGTTTTGGATAGAAAGGAATTCTGCACATGTGCGTGAACTTGATTCCTGAAATTTCTCTTGTATATAGAAATATTTTGACAATAAATTTTATTTTAGTAGTATACGATTTGGAAAAGTTCTTAGTAAGTGTGTGAATAATGGATCAAAATATCTAAAATAAATTTTAAAAAAGAAAAGAAAAATATATTTAAAAAGTTCTCATTTTCGAGACTCGAACTGAAGACCAGCAAAACCAGTTGCCTCGTTCTGCCGATCCGGCCACGATGCGCCGTATACGCTGAGCGTGTTAATGGTCTAGGACTCACATTATGATTATCCACTAAAAGTTTTAACATGGTTTCAATCTGGTCTAAAAGCAAAATGTTTTGGATACAAATGAATTCTGCTTATGGACGTGAACTTGACTCCTAAAATTTCTCTTGAATATAGAAATATTTTGACAAAAATTTTATTTTAGTAGTATATGATTTTGAAAAGTTCGCAATTAAGTGTGTCAATAATGGATAAAAAATATCTAAAATAAATTTTAAAAAAAGGAAAGAAAAATATATTTAAAAAGTTCTCATTTTCGAGACTCGAACTGAAGACGAGCAAAACTAAGTGGCTCGTTCTGCCGATCACGCCAGGAAGCTTCGTATCTGCAGAGCGTCTGAATGGTCTAAGACTCTCATTATGATTATCCACTAAAACTTTTAACATATTGTCAATCTGGTCGAAAAGCACAACGTTTTGAATAGGAATGAATTCTGCGTATGTGCGTGAACTTGATTCCTGAAATTTCTCTTGTATATAGAAATATTTGGACAATAAATTTTATTTTAGTAGTATACGGTTTGGAAAAGTTCTTAGTAAGTGTGGGAATAATGGATAAAAATATCTAAAATAAATTTTAAAAAAGAAAAGAAAAATATATTAAAAACAGTTCTCATTTTCCAGATTCGAACAGAAGACCAGCAAACCTAGTTGGCTCGTGCTGCCGATCTAGCCACGAAGCTTCGTACCCGAAGAGTGTCTGAATGGTCTCATTATGATTATCCACTAAAATTTTTAACATGGTGTCAATCTGGTTGAAAAGCACAATGTTTTGAATAGGAATGAATTCTGTGCATGTGCGTGAACTTGATTCCTAAAATTTCTATTGATATAGAAATATTTTGACAATAAAATTTATTTTAGTAGTATAATATTTGGAAAAGTTGTTAGTAAGTGTGGGAATAATGAATAAAAATATCTAAAATAAATTTTAAAAAAGAAAAGAAAAATATATTTAAAAAGTTCTCATTTTCTAGACTCGAACTGAAGACCAGGAAATCTAGGTGGCTCGTTTTTCCGATCGGGCCACAAAGCTTCGTACTCGCAGAGCGTCTGAATAGTCTAAGACTCTCATTATGATTATCCACTAAAAGTTTTAACATGGTGTCAATCTGGTCGAAAAGCACAATGTTTTGATGAGGAATGAATTCTGCGCATGTGCGTGAATTTGATTCCTGAAATTTCTCTTGTATATAGAAATATTTTGACAATAAATTTTTTTTAGTAGTATACGATTTGGAAAAGTTCTTAGTAAGTGTGGGAATAATGGATAAAAATATCTAAAATAAATTTTAAAAAAGAAAACAAAAATGTATTAAAAAAGTTCTCATTTTCCAGACTCGAACAGAAGACCAGCAAACCTATGTGGCTCGTGCTGCCGATCTGGCCACAAAGCGTCTTACCCGCAGCGCGTCTGAATGGTCTCATAATGATTATCCACTAAAAGTTTTTACATGGTTTCAATCTGGTCTAAAAGCACTTAGTTTTGAATAGGAAAGAATTCTGCGCATGTCTGTGAACTTGACTCCTAAAATTTCTCTTGAATATAGAAATATTTTGAACAATATTTTATTTTAGTAGTATAAGATTTTGAAAAGTTCGCAATTAAGTGTGGGAATATTGGATAAAAAATATCTAAAATAAATTTTAAAAAAAGAAAAGAAAAATATATTTAAAAAGTTCTCTTTTTCGAGACTCGAACTGAAGACCAGCAAAACTAGGTGGCTCGTTCTGCCGATCTGACCACGAAGCTACGTACCTGCAGACCGTCTGAATGGTCTAAGACTCTCATTATGATTATCCACTAAAATTTTTAACATGGTGTCAATCTGGTCGAAAAGCACAATGTTTTAAATAGGAATGAATTCTGCACATGTGCGTGAACTTGATTCCTGAAATTTCTCTTGTACATAGAAATATTTTGACAATAAATTTTATTTTAGTAGTATACGATTTGGAAAAGTTCTTAGTAAGTGTGGGAATAATGGATAAACATATCTAAAATAAATTTAAAAAAAGAAAAGAAAAATATATTAAAAAAGTTCTCATTTTCGAGACTCGAACTGAAGACCAGCAAAACTAGGTGGCTCGTTTTTCCGATCGGGCGACAAATCGGGTACTCGCAGAGCACCTGAATAGTCTAAGTCTCTCATTATTATTATCCACTAAAACTTTTAACATGGTGTCAATCTGGTCCGAAAGCACTTTGTTTTGAATAGGAATAAATTCTGCGCATGTCCGTGAACTTGACTCCTAAAATTTCTCTTGAATATAGAAATATTTTCGCAATAAATTTTATTTTAGTAGTATAAGATTTGGAAAAGTTCTTAGTAAGTGTGGGAATAATGGATAAAAAATATCTAAAATAAATTTTAAAAAAAGGAAAGAAAAATATATTTAAAAAGTTCTCATTTTCGAGACTCGAACTGAAGACCAGCAAACCTAGTTGGCTCGTGCTGACGATCTGACCACAAAGCTTCGTACCCGCAAAGTGTCTGAATGGTCTCATTTTGATTATCCACTAAAAGTTTTAATATGGTTTCAATCTGGTCTAAAAGCAGAATGTTTTGGATAGAAAGGAATTCTGCACATGTGCGTGAACTTGATTCCTGAAATTTCTCTTGTATATAGAAATATTTTGACAATAAATTTTATTTTAGTAGTATACGATTTGGAAAAGTTCTTAGTAAGTGTGGGAATAAAGGATCAAAATATCTAAAATAAATTTTAAAAAAGAAAAGAAAAATATATTTAAAAAGTTCTCATTTTCGAGACTTGAACTGAAGACCAGCAAAACCAGTTGCCTCGTTCTGCCGATCCGGCCACGATGCGCCGTATACGCTGAGCGTGTTAATGGTCTAGGACTCACATTATGAGTATCCACTAAAAGTTTTAACATGGTTTCAATCTGGTCTAAAAGCAAAATGTTTTGGATAGAAATGAATTCTGCGCATGGACGTGAACTTGACTCCTAAAATTTCTCTTGAATATAGAAATATTTTGACAATAAATTTTATTTTAGTAGTATACGGTTTGGAAAAGTTCTTAGTAAGTGTGGGAATAATGGATAAAAATATCTAAAATAAATTTTAAAAAAGAAAAGAAAAATATATTAAAAAAAGTTCTCATTTTCCAGATTCGAACAGAAGACCAGCAAACCTAGTTGGCTCGTGCTGCCGATCTAGCCACGAAGTTTCGTACCCGAAGAGTGTCTGAATGGTCTCATTATGATTATCCACTAAAAGTTTTAATATGGTGTCAATCTGGTCGAAAAGCACAATGTTTTGAATAGGAATGAATTCTGCACATGTGCGTGAACTTGATTCCTGAAATTTCTCTTGTATATAGAAATATTTTGACAATAAATTTTATTTTAGTAGTATACGATTTGGAAAAGTTCTTAGTAAGTGTGTGAATAATGGATCAAAATATCTAAAATAAATTTTAAAAAAGAAAAGAAAAATATATTTAAAAAGTTATCATTTTCGAGACTCGAACTGAAGACCAGCAAAATTAGGTGGCTCGTTCTGCCGATCTGGCCACGAAGCTTCGTACCTGTAGAGCATTTGAATGGTCTAAGACTCTCATTATGATTATCCACTAAAATTTTTAACATGGTGTCAATCTGGTCGAAAAGCACAATGTTTTGAATAGGAATGAATTCTGTGCATGTGCGTGAACTTGATTCCTAAAATTTCTAATGTATATAGAAATATTTTGACAATAAAATTTATTTTAGTAGTATAAGATTTGGAAAAGTTGTTAGTAAGTGTGGGAATAATGAATAAAAATATCTAAAATAAATTTTAAAATAGAAAAGAAAAATGTATTTAAAAAGTTCTCATTTTCTAGACTCGAACTGAAGACCAGCAAATCTAGGTGGCTCGTTTTTCCGATCGGGCCACGAAATTTCGTACCTGCAGAGCGTCCGAATGGTCTAAGACTCTCATTATGATTATCCACTAAAATTTTTAACATGGTGTCAATCTGGTCGAAAAGCACAATGTTTTGAATAGGGATGAATTCTGCGCATGTGCGTGAACTTAACTCCTAAAATTTCTAATGTATATAGAAATATTTTGACAATAAATTTTATTTTAGTTGTATAAGATTTTGGAAAAGTTCGTAGTAAGTGTGGGAATAATAGATAAGAATATCTAAAATAAATTTTAAAAAAAGAAAAGAAAAATATATTTAAAAAATCTCATTTTCGAGACTCGAACTGAAGACCAGCAAAACCAGGTGCCTCGTTCTGCCGATCCGGCCACGATGCGCCGTATACACTGAGCGTGTAAATGGTCTAGGACTCACATTATGATTATCCACTAAAAGTTTTAACATGGTTTCAATCTGGTCGAAAAGCACAATGTTTTGGATAGAAATGAATTCTGCGCATGGACGTGAACTTGACTCCTAAAATTTCTCTTGAATATAGAAATATTTTGACAAAAATTTTATTTTAGTAGTATAAGATTTGGAAAAGTTCTTAGTAAGTGTGGGAATAATGGATTAAAAATATCTAAAATAAATTTTAAAAAAAGGAAAGAAAAATATATTTAAAAAGTTCTCATTTTCGAGACTCGAACTGAAGACCAGCAAACCTAGTTGGCTCGTGCTGACGATCTGACCACGAAGCTTCGTACCCGCAAAGTGTCTGAATGGTCTCATTTTGATTATCCACTAAAAGTTTTAATATGGTTTCAATCTGGTCTAAAAGCAGAATGTTTTGGATAGAAATGAATTCTGCGCATGGACGTGAACTTGACTCCTAAAATTTCTCTTGAATATAGAAATATTTTCGCAATAAATTTTATTTTAGTAGTATAAGATTTGGAAAAGTTCTTAGTAAGTGTGGGAAAAATGGATAAACGTATCTAAAATAAATTTAAAAAAAAAGAAAAGAAAAATATATTTAAAAAGTTCTCATTTTCGAGACTCGAACTGAAGACCAGCAAAACTAGGTGGCTCGTTCTGCCGATCTGGCCACGAAGCTTCGTACCTGCAGAGCGTCTGAATGGTCTAAAACTCTCATTATGATTATCCACTAAAATTTTTAACATGGTGTCAATCTGGTCGAAAAGCACAATGTTTTGATGAGGAATGAATTCTGCGCATGTGCGTGAACTTGATTCCTAAAATTTCTAATGTATATAGAAATATTTTGACAATAAATTTTATTTTAGTTGTATAAGATTTTGGAAAAGTTCGTAGTAAGTGTGGGAATAATAGATAAGAATATCTAAAATAAATTTAAAAAAAAGAAAAGAAAAATATATTTAAAAAAATCTCATTTTCGAGACTCGAACTGAAGACCAGCAAAACCAGGTGCCTCGTTCTGCCGATCCGGCCACGATGCGCCGTATACACTGAGCGTGTTAATGGTCTAGGACTCAATTATGATTATCCACTAAAAGTTTTAACATGGTTTCAATCTGGTCGAAAAGCACAATGTTTTGAATAGGAATGAATTCTGTGCATGTGCGTGAACTTGATTCCTAAAATTTCTAATGTATATAGAAATATTTTGACAATAAATTTTATTTTAGTAGTATAAGATTTGGAAAAGTTCGTAGTAAGTGTGGGAATAATGGATGAAAATATCTAAAAAAAATTTAAAAAAGAAAAGAAAAATATATTAAAAAAGTTCTCATTTCCGAGACACGAACTGAAGACCAGCAAAACTAGGTGGCTCGTTTTTTCGTGCGGGCCACAAAGCTTCGTACTCGCAGAGCGTCTGAATAGTCTAAGACTCTCATTATGATTATCCACTAAAAGTTTCAACATGGTTTCAATCTGGTCTAAAAGCACAATGTTTTGGATAGAAATGAATTTTGCGCATGGACGTGAACTTGACTCGTAAAATTTCTCTTGAATATAGAAATATTTTGACAAAAATTTTATTTTAGTAGTATAAGATTTTGAAAAGTTCGCAATTAAGTATGGGAATAATGGATAAAAAATATCTAAAATAAATTTTAAAAAAAGGAAAAAAAATATATTTAAAAAGTTCTCATTTTCGAGACTCGAACTGAAGACCAGCAAAACTAGGTGGGTCGGGCTGCCGATCTGGCCACGAAACTACGTACCTGCTCAGCGTCTGAATTGTCTAAGACTCTCATTATGATTATCCAGCAAAATTTTTAACATGGTGTCAATCTGGTCGAAAAGCACAATGTTTTGAATAGGAATGAATTCCGCGCATGCCCGTGAACATGATTCCTAAAATTTCTATTGTATATAGAAATATTTTGACAATAAATTTTATTTTAGTAGTATAAGATTTGGAAAAGTTCTTAGTAAGTGTGGGAAAAATGGATAAACTTATCTAAAATAAATTTAAAAAAAAAGAAAAGAAAAATATATTTAAAAAAATCTCATTTTCGAGACTCGAAGTGAAGACCAGCAAAACCAGTTGCCTCGTTCTGCCGATCCGGCCACGAAGCTTCGTACCCGCAGAGCGTCTGAATGGTCTAAAACTCTCATTATGATTATCCACTAAAATTTTTAACATGGTGTCAATCTGGTCGAAATGCACAATGTTTTGAATAGGAATGAATTCTGCATATGTGCGTGAACTTGATACCGGAAATTTCTCTTGTGTATAGAAATATTTTGACAATAAATTTTATTTTATTAGTATACGATTTGGAAAAGTTCTTAGTAAGTGTGGGAATAATGGATCAAAATATCTAAAATAAATTTTAAAAAAGAAAAGAAAAATATATTTAAAAAGTTCTCATTTTCGAGACTCAAACTGAAGACCAGCAAAACTAGGTGGCTCGTTCTACCGATCTGGCCACGAAGCTTCGTACCTGCAGAGCGTCTGAATGGTCTAAGACTCTCATTATGATTATCCACTAAAATTTTTAACATGGTGTCAATCTGGTCGAAAAGCACAATGTTTTGAATAGGAATGAATTCTGTGCATGTGCGTGAACTTGATTCCTAAATTTTCTAATGTATATAGAAATATTTTGACAATAAATTTTATTTTAGTAGTATAAGATTTGGAAAAGTTCGTAGTAAGTGTGGGAATAATGGATAAGAATATTTTTAAAAAAAGAAAAGAAAAATATATTAAAAAACTTCTCATTTTCGAGACTCGAACTGAAGACCAGCAAAACTAGGCGGCTCGTTCTGCCGATCTGGCCACGAAGCTTCGTCCCTTTAGAGCGTCTGAATGGTCTAAGACTCACATTTTGATTATCCACTAAAATTTTTAACATGGTGTCAATCTGGTCGAAAAGCAGAACGTTTTGAATAGGAATGAATTCTGCGCATGTGCGTGAACTTGATTCCTGAAATTTCTCTTGTATATAGAAATATTTTGACAATAAATTTTATTTTAGTAGTATAAGATTTGGAAAAGTTCTTAGTTAGTGTGGGAATAATATATAAAAATATCTAAAATAAATTTTAAAGAAGAAAAGAAAAATATATTAAAAAAACTTCTCATTTTCGAGACTCGAACTGAAGACCAGCAAAACTAGGTGGCTCGTGCTGCCGATCTGGCCACGAAGCTTCGTACCCGCAGAGTGTCTGAATGGTCTCATTATGATTATCCACTAAAAAGTTTTAACATGGTGTCAATCTGGTCGAAAAGCACAATGTTTTGATGAGGAATGAATTCTGCGCATGTGCGTGAACTTGATTCCTAAAATTTCTAATGTATATAGAAATATTTTGACAATAAATTTTATTTTAGTTGTATAAGATTTTGGAAAAGTTCGTAGTAAGTGTGGGAATAATGGATAAGAATATCTAAAATAAATTTAAAAAAAAGAAAAGAAAAATATATTTAAAAGAATCTCATTTTCGAGACTCGAACTGAAGACCAGCAAAACCAGGCGCCTCGTTCTGCCGATCCGGCCACGATGCGCCGTATACACTGAGCGTGTTAATGGTCTAGGACTCACATTATGATTATCCACTAAAAGTTTTAACATGGTTTCAATCTGGTCGAAAAACACAATATTTTGGATAGAAATGAATTCTGCGCATGGACGTGAACTTGACTCCTAAAATTTCTCTTGAATATAGAAATATTTTGAAAAATTATATTTTAGTAGTATAAGATTTTGAAAAGTTCGATATTAAGTGTGGGAATAATGGATAAAAAATATCTAAAATAAATTTAAAAAAAAGGAAAGAAAAATATATTTAAAAAGTTCTCATTTTCGAGACTCGAACTGAAGACCAGCAAACCTAGTTGGCTCGTGCTGACGATCTGACCACGAAGCTTTGTACCCGCGGAGTGTCTGAATGGTCTCATTTTGATTATCAACTAAAAGTTTTTATATGGTTTCAATCTGGTCTAAAAGCAGAATGTATTGGATAGAAATGAATTCTGCGCATGGACGTGAACTTGACTCCTAAAATTTCTCTTGAATATAGAAATATTTTCGCAATAAATTTTATTTTAGTAGTATAAGATTTGGAAAAGTTCTTAGTAAGTGTGGAAAAAATGGATAAACTTATCTAAAATAAATTTAAAAAAAAAGAAAAGAAATATATATTTAAAAAGTTCTCATTTTCGAGACTCGAACTGAAGACCAGCAAAACTAGGTGGCTCGTTCTGCCGATCTGGCCACGAAGCTTCGTACCTGCAGAGCGTCTGAATGGTCTAAAACTCTCATTATGATTATCCACTAAAATTTTTAACATGGTGTCAATCTGGTCGAAATGCAAAATGTTTTGAATAGGAATGAATTCTGCACATGTGCGTGAACTTGATACCGGAAATTTCTCTTGTATATAGAAATATTTTGACAATAAATTTTATTTTAGTAGTATACGATTTGGAAAAGTTCTTAGTAAGTGTGGGAATAAATGATAAAAATATCTAAAATAAATTTTAAAAAAGAAAAGAAAAATATATTTAAAAACTTCTGATTTTCGAGACTCGAACTGAAGAAAAGCAAACCCAAGTGCCTCGTTCTGCCGATCCGGCCACGGTGCTCCGTATACACTGAGCGTGTTGATGGTCTAGGACTCACATTATGATTATCCACTAAAAGTTTTAACATGGTTTCAATATGGTCTAAAAGCACAATGTTTTGGATAGGAATGAATTCTGCGCATGTGCGTGAACTTGATTCCTAAAATTTCTAATGTATATAAAAATATTTTGACAATAAATTTTATTTTCTTAGTATAAGATTTGGAAAAGTTCGTAGTAAGTGTGGGAATAATGGATGAAAATATCTAAAATAAATTTTAAAAAGAAAAGAAAAATATATTAAAAAAGTTCTCATTTCCGAGACACGAACTGAAGACCAGCAAACCTAGGTGGCTCGTTCTGCCGATCTGGCCGCGAAGCTTCGTACCAGCAGAGCGTCTGAATGGTCTCATTATGATTATCCACTTAAAGTTTTAACATGGTGTCAATCTGGTCTAAAAGCACACTGTTTTGAATAGGAATGTATTCTGCGCATGGACGTTAACTTGACCCCTAAAATTTCTCTTGAATATAGAAATATTTTCGCAATAAATTTTATTTTAGTAGTATAAGATTTTGAAAAGTTCGCAATTAAGTATGGGAATAATGGATAAAAAATATCTAAAACAAATTTTAAAAAAAGGAAAGAAAAATATATTTAAAAAGTTCTCATTTTCGAGACTCGAACCGAAGACCAGCAAAACTAGGTGGGTCGGGCTGCCGATCTGGCCACGAAACTACGTAGCTGCTCAGCGTCTGAATTGTCTAAGACTCTCATTATGATTATCCAGCAAAATTTTTAACATGGTGTCAATGTGGTCGAAAAGCACAATGTTTTGAATAGGAATGAATTCCGCGCATGCCCGTGAACATGATTCCTAAAATTTCTATTGTATATAGAAATATTTTGACAATAAATTTTATTTTAGTAGTATAAGATTTGGAAAAGTTCTTAGTAAGTGTGGGAATAATGGATAAAAATATCTAAAATAAATTTGAAAGAAAAAAAAAAGAAAATTATAATTAAAAAGTTCTCATTTTCGAGACTCGAACTGAAGACCAACAAAACTTGGTGGGTCGGGCTGCCGATCTGGCCACGAAGCTACGTACCTGCTCAGCGTCTGAATTGTCTAAGACTCTCATTATGATTATCCACCAAAATTTTTAACATGGTCTCAATCTGGTCGAAAAGCACAATGTTTTGAATAGGAATGAATTCCGCGCATGCCCGTGAACATGATTCCTAAAATTTCTATTGTATATAGAAATATTTTGACAATAATTTTTTTTTAGTAGTATAAGATTTGGAAAAGTTCGTAGTAAGTGTGGGAATAATGGATAAAAATATCTAAAATAAATTTGTAAGAAAAGAAAAGAAAATTATAATTAAAAATTTCTCATATTCGAGACTCGAACTGAAGACCAGCAAAACTAGGTGGCTCGTTTTCCCGATCGGGCCTCGAAGCTTCGTATTCGCAGAGCGTCTGAATGGTCTAAGACTCTCATTATGATTATCCACTAAAAGTTTTAACATGGTGTCAATCTGGTCTAAAAGCACTTTGTCTTGAATAAGAATTAGTTCCGCGCATGTGCGTGAACTTGATACCTAAAATTTCTATTGTATATAGAAATATTTTGACAATAAATTTTTTTTTAGTAGTATAAGATTTGGAAAAGTTCGTAGTAAGTGTGGGAATAATGGATAAAAATATCTAAAATAAATTTAAAAAAAAAGAAGAAAAATATATTAAAAAAGTTCTCATTTTTGAGAGTCGAACAGAAGACCGGCAAAACTAGGTGGCTCGTGCTGATGATCTGACCACGAAGCCTCGGACTCGCAGAGCGTCTGAATGGTCTCATTAAGATTATTCACTAAAAGTTTTAACATGGTGACAATCTGGTCTAAAAGCACTTTGTTTTGAATTGGAATGAATTCTGCGCATGTTCGTGAACTTGACTCCTAAAATTTCTCTTGAATATAGAAATATTTTGACAATAAATTTTATTTTCTTAGTATAAGATTTGGAAAAGTTCGTAGTAAGTGTGGGAATAATGGATGAAAATATCTAAAATAAATTTTAAAAAGAAAAGAAAAATATATTAAAAAAGTTCTCATTTCCGAGACACGAACTGAAGACCAGCAAACCTAGGTGGCTCGTGCTGCCGATCTGGCCGCGAAGCTTCGTACCAGCAGAGCGTCTGAATGGTCTCATTATGATTATCCACTTAAAGTTTTAACATGGTGTCAATCTGGTCTAAAAGCACAATGTTTTGAATAGGAATGAATTCTGCGCATGGACGTTAACTTGACCCCTAAAATTTCTCTTGAATATAGAAATATTTTCGCAATAAATTTTATTTTAGTAGTATAAGATTTGGAAAAGTTCTTAGTAAGTGTGGGAATAATGGATAAAAATATCTAAAATAAATTTGAAAGAAAAAAAAAAGAAAATTATAATTAAAAAGTTCTCATTTTCGAGACTCGAACTGAAGACCAGCAAAACTAGGTGGCTCGTTTTTCCGTGCGGGCCACAAAGCTTCGTACTCGCAGAGCGTCTGAATAGTCTAAGACTCTCATTATGATTATCCACTAAAAGTTTCAACATGGTTTCAATCTGGTCTAAAAGCACAATGTTTTTGATAGAAATGAATTCTGCGCATGGACGTGAACTTGACTCCTAAAATTTCTCTTGAATATAGAAATATTTTGACAAAAATTTTATTTTAGTAGTATAAGATTTTGAAAAGTTCGCAATTAAGTATGGGAATAATGGATAAAAAATATCTAAAATAAATTTTAAAAAAAGGAAAGAAAAATATATTTAAAAAGTTCTCATTTTCGAGACTCGAACTGAAGACCAGCAAAACTAGGTGGGTCGGGCTGCCGATCTGGCCACGAAACTACGTAGCTGCTCAGCGTCTGAATTGTCTAAGACTCTCATTATGATTATCCAGCAAAATTTTTAACATGGTGTCAATGTGGTCGAAAAGCACAATGTTTTGAATAGGAATGAATTCCGCGCATGCCCGTGAACATGATTCCTAAAATTTCTATTGTATATAGAAATATTTTGACAATAAATTTTATTTTAGTAGTATAAGATTTGGAAAAGTTCTTAGTAAGTGTGGGAATAATGGATAAAAATATCTAAAATAAATTTGAAAGAAAAAAAAAGAAAATTATAATTAAAAAGTTCTCATTTTCGAGACTCGAACTGAAGACCAGCAAAACTAGGTGGGTCGGGCTGCCGATCTGGCCACGAAGCTACGTACCTGCTCAGCGTCTGAATTGTCTAAGACTCTCATTATGATTATCCACCAAAATTTTTAACATGGTCTCAATCTGGTCGAAAAGCACAATGTTTTGAATAGGAATGAATTCCGCGCATGCCCGTGAACATGATTCCTAAAATTTCTATTGTATATAGAAATATTTTGACAATAATTTTTTTTTAGTAGTATAAGATTTGGAAAAGTTCGTAGTAAGTGTGGGAATAATGGATAAAAATATCTAAAATAAATTTGTAAGAAAAGAAAAGAAAATTATAATTAAAAATTTCTCATATTCGAGACTCGAACTGAAGACCAGCAAAACTAGGTGGCTCGTTTTCCCGATCGGGCCTCGAAGCTTCGTATTCGCAGAGCGTCTGAATGGTCTAAGACTCTCATTATGATTATCCACTAAAAGTTTTAACATGGTGTCAATCTGGTCTAAAAGCACTTTGTCTTGAATAAGAATTAGTTCCGCGCATGTGCGTGAACTTGATACCTAAAATTTCTATTGTATATAGAAATATTTTGACAATAAATTTTTTTTAGTAGTATAAGATTTGGAAAAGTTCGTAGTAAGTGTGGGAATAATGGATAAAAATATCTAAAATAAATTTTAAAAAAAAGAAGAAAAATATATTAAAAAAGTTCTCATTTTTGAGAGTCGAACAGAAGACCGGCAAAACTAGGTGGCTCGTGCTGATGATCTGACCACGAAGCCTCGGACTCGCAGAGCGTCTGAATGGTCTCATTAAGATTATTCACTAAAAGTTTTAACATGGTGACAATCTGGTCTAAAAGCACTTTGTTTTGAATTGGAATGAATTCTGCGCATGTTCGTGAACTTGACTCCTAAAATTTCTCTTGAATATAGAAATATTTTGACAATAAATTTTATTTTCTTAGTATAAGATTTGGAAAAGTTCGTAGTAAGTGTGGGAATAATGGATGAAAATATCTAAAATAAATTTTAAAAAGAAAAGAAAAATATATTAAAAAAGTTCTCATTTCCGAGACACGAACTGAAGACCAGCAAACCTAGGTGGCTCGTGCTGCCGATCTGGCCGCGAAGCTTCGTACCAGCAGAGCGTCTGAATGGTCTCATTATGATTATCCACTTAAAGTTTTAACATGGTGTCAATCTGGTCTAAAAGCACAATGTTTTGAATAGGAATGAATTCTGCGCATGGACGTTAACTTGACCCCTAAAATTTCTCTTGAATATAGAAATATTTTCGCAATAAATTTTATTTTAGTAGTATAAGATTTGGAAAAGTTCTTAGTAAGTGTGGGAATAATGGATAAAAATATCTAAAATAAATTTGAAAGAAAAAAAAAAGAAAATTATAATTAAAAAGTTCTCATTTTCGAGACTCGAACTGAAGACCAGCAAAACTAGGTGGCTCGTTTTTCCGTGCGGGCCACAAAGCTTCGTACTCGCAGAGCGTCTGAATAGTCTAAGACTCTCATTATGATTATCCACTAAAAGTTTCAACATGGTTTCAATCTGGTCTAAAAGCACAATGTTTTTGATAGAAATGAATTCTGCGCATGGACGTGAACTTGACTCCTAAAATTTCTCTTGAATATAGAAATATTTTGACAAAAATTTTATTTTAGTAGTATAAGATTTTGAAAAGTTCGCAATTAAGTATGGGAATAATGGATAAAAAATATCTAAAATAAATTTTAAAAAAAGGAAAGAAAAATATATTTAAAAAGTTCTCATTTTCGAGACTCGAACTGAAGACCAGCAAAACTAGGTGGGTCGGGCTGCCGATCTGGCCACGAAACTACGTAGCTGCTCAGCGTCTGAATTGTCTAAGACTCTCATTATGATTATCCAGCAAAATTTTTAACATGGTGTCAATGTGGTCGAAAAGCACAATGTTTTGAATAGGAATGAATTCCGCGCATGCCCGTGAACATGATTCCTAAAATTTCTATTGTATATAGAAATATTTTGACAATAAATTTTATTTTAGTAGTATAAGATTTGGAAAAGTTCTTAGTAAGTGTGGGAATAATGGATAAAAATATCTAAAATAAATTTGAAAGAAAAAAAAAAGAAAATTATAATTAAAAAGTTCTCATATTCGAGACTCGAACTGAAGACCAGCAAAACTAGGTGGCTCGTTTTCCCGATCTGGCCTCGAAGCTTCGTATTCGCAGAGCGTCTGAATGGTCTAAGACTCTCATTATGATTATCCACTAAAAGTTTTAACATGGTGTCAATCTGGTCTAAAAGCACTTTGTCTTGAATAAGAATTAGTTCCGCGCATGTGCGTGAACTTGATACCTAAAATTTCTATTGTATATAGAAATATTTTGACAATAAATTTTTTTTTAGTAGTATAAGATTTGGAAAAGTTCGTAGTAAGTGTGGGAATAATGGATAAAAATATCTAAAATAAATTTTAAAAAAAAGAAGAAAAATATATTAAAAAAGTTCTCATTTTTGAGAGTCGAACAGAAGACCGGCAAAACTAGGTGGCTCGTGCTGATGATCTGACCACGAAGCCTCGGACTCGCAGAGCGTCTGAATGGTCTCATTAAGATTATTCACTAAAAGTTTTAACATGGTGACAATCTGGTCTAAAAGCACTTTGTTTTGAATTGGAATGAATTCTGCGCATGTTCGTGAACTTGACTCCTAAAATTTCTCTTGAATATAGAAATATTTTGCAATAAATTTTATTTTAGTTGTATAAGATTTGGAAAAGTTCGTAGTAAGTGTGGGAATAATGGATAAAAATATCTAAAATAAATTTAAAAAAAAAGAAAAGAAAAAGATATTTAAAAGGTTTTTATTTTCGAGACTCGAACTGAAGGCCAGCAAATCAAGGTGGCTCGTGCTGCTGATCTGGCCACGAAGCTTCGTACTCGCAGAGCGTCTGAATGGTCTAAGACTCTCATTATGATTATCAACTAAAATTTTTAACATGGTGTCAATCTGGTCGAAAAGCACAATGTTTTGAATAGGAATGAATTCTGCGCATGTGCGTGGACTAGACTCCTAAAATTTCTATTTAATATAGAAATATTTTGCAATAAATTTTATTTTAGTTGTATAAGATTTGGAAAAGTTCGTAGTAAGTGTGGGAATAATGGATAAAAATATCTAAAATAAATTTTTTAAAAAAAGAAAAGAAAAATATATTTATAAAGTTGTCATTTTCGAGACACGAACTGAAGACCAGCAAAATTATTTGGCTCGTTTTCCCGATCGGGCCTCGAAGCTTCGTACTCGCAGTGCGTCTGAATGGTCTAAGACTCTCTTTATGATTATCCACTAAAAGTTTTAACATTGTTTCAATCTGGTCTAAGGGCAGTTTGTTTTGAATAGGAATGAATTCTTCGCATGTTCGTGAACTTGACTCCTAAAATTTCTCTTGAATATAGAAATATTTTGCAATAAATTTTATTTTAGTTGTATAAGATTTGGAAAAGTTCGTAGTAAGTGTGGGAATAATGGATAAAAATATCTAAAATAAATTTAAAAAAAAAAAGAAAAGAAAAAGATATTTAAAAGGTTTTTATTTTCGAGACTCGAACTGAAGGCCAGCAAAACAAGGTGGCTCGTGCTGCTGATCTGGCCACGAAGCTTCGTACTCACAGAGCGTCTGAATGGTCTAAGACTCTCATTATGATTATCAACTAAAATTTTTAACATGGTGTCAATCTGGTCGAAAAGCACAATGTTTTGAATAGGAATGAATTCTGCGCATGTGCGTGGACTAGACTCCTAAAATTTCTATTTAATATAGAAATATTTTGCAATAAATTTTATTTTAGTAGTATAAGATTTGGAAAAGTTCGTAGTAAGTGTGGGAATAATGGATAAAAATATCTAAAATAAATTAAAAAAAAAAAAGAAAAGAAAAATATATTTATAAAGTTCTCATTTTCGAGACTCGAACTAAAGACCAGCAAAACTAGGTGGCTCGTACTTCCAATCTGGCCACGAAGCTTCGTATTCGCAGAGCGTCTGAATGGTCTCATTAAGATTATCCACTAAAAGTTTTAACATGGTGTCAATCTGGTCTAAATGCACAATATTTTGAATAGGAATGAATTCTAAGCATGTGCGTGAACTTGACTCCTAAAATTTCTCTTGAATATAGAAATAATTTGACAATAAATATTTTTTTAGTAGTATAAGATTTTGAAAAGTTCGTAGTAAGTGTGGGAATAATGGATAAGAATATCTAAAATAAATTAAAAAAAATATATATTAAAAAAGTTCTTATTTTCGAGACTCGAAGTGAAGACCAGCAAAACCAAGAGCCTCGTTCCGACGATCCGGCCACGATGCTTCGTACTCGCAGAGGATAATGAATTCTGCACATGTGCGTGGACAAGACTCCTAAAATTTCTATTGAATATAGAAATATTTTTACAATAAATTTTATTTTATTTGTATGAGATTTGGAAAAGTTCGTAGTAAGTGTGGGAATAATGAATAAAAATATCGAAATAAAATTTAAAAAAAGGAAAGATAAATATATTAAAAAAGTTCTTATTTTCGAGACTCGAACTGAAGACCAGCAAAATTATTTGGCTCGTTTTGCCGATCGGGCCACGAAGCTTCGTACTCGCAGTGCGTCTGAATGGTGTAAGACTCTCTTTATGATTATCCACTAAAAGTTTTAACATTGTTTCAATCTGGTCTAAAGGCAGTTTGTTTTGTATAGGAATGAATTCTGCGCAAGTGCGTGAAATTGACTCCTAAAATTTCTGTTGAATATAGAAATATTTTGACAATAAATTTTATTTTATTTGTATAAGATTTGTAGAAGTTCGTAGTAAGTGTGGGAATAATGTATATAAATATCTAAAATAAATTTTAAAAAAGAAAAGCAAACTATATTAAAAAAGTTCTGATTTTTGAGACTGAAACAGAAGATCAGCATAACTAGGTGGCTCGTGCTGCAGATCTGGCCACGGAGCTTCGTACTCGCAGAGCGTCTGAATGGTCTCATTATCATTATCCACTAAAAGTTTTAACATGGTGTCAATCTGGTCTAAAAGAACAATGTTTTGAATAGGAATGAATTCTGCGCATTTGCTTGAACTTGACTCCTAAAATTTCTGTTGAATATAGATATATTTTGACAATAAATATTATTTTAGTAGTATAAGATTTGGAAAAGTTTGCAATTAAGTGTGTGAATAATGGATAAAAAATATCTAAAATAAATTTAAAAAAAGGAAAGAAAAATATATTTAAAAAGTTCTTATTTTCGAGACTCCAACTGAAGACGCAGCAAAACTAAGTGGCTCGCACTGCCGATCTGGCCACGACGCTTCGTACCCAAAAAGCGTCGGAATGGTCTAAGACTCTCAATTATGATTATCCACTAAAAGTTTTAACACGGTGTCAATCTTTTCTAAAAGCATAATGCTTTGAATAGGTATTAATTCTTCGTATGTGCGTGAACTTGAATCCTAAAATTTCTCTTGAATATAGAAACATTTTGACATTAAATTTTATTTTAGAATTATAAGATTTGAAGTAGTTCATAGCAAGTGTGTTAATAATAAATAAATATACGTAAAATAAATTTTTTTTAAAAAAGAAGAAAAATATATTTAAAAAATTCTCATTTTCTTGACACGAACTGAAGACCAGCAAATCTAAACGGCTCGTTCTGCCGATCTGGCCACGAATCTTCGTACTTGGAGAGCGTCTGAATGGTCTAAGACTATCATTATTATTTTCCATTAAAAGATTTAACACGGTATCAATCTTGTGTGAAAGCACAATGTTTTGAATAGGAATGAATTCTTCGCATGTGCGTGAACTTGACTCCTAAAGTTTCTATTGAATATAGAAATATTTTGACATTAAATTTTATTTTAGAAGTACAACATTTGGAAAAGTCCATAGTAAGTGTGGAAATAATGGATAAAAATACTTAAAATTTTTTTTTAAAACGAAAATAAACATATATTTAAAAAATTCTTATATTTGAGACTGGAACTGAAGACCAGCAAAACTAAGTGGCTCGTTCTGCCGATCAGGCCATGAAGCTTCGCCTCCTGAGAGCGTCTGAATGGTCTAAGACTCTCATTATGATTATCCTTTAAAAGTTTTAAGACGGTGTGATTCTGGTCTAAAAGCATAATGCTTTGAATAAGAATGAATTCTGCGTATATGCGTGTACTTGACTCTTAAAATTTCTCTTGAATATAGAAATATTTTGGCATTAAATTTTATTTTAGAAGTATAACATTTGGAATAGTTCATAGTAAGTGTGGGAATAATAAATAAAAATACCTAAAAAAAATTTTTTTTTAAAGAAAAAGAAAAGAAAAATATATTAAAAAAGTTCTCATTTACAGGACTCGAACTGAAGACCTGCAACACTAAGTCGATCGTTCTGCCGATCTGGCCACGAAGCTTCTTACCAGAGAGCATCTGAATGGTCTAAGACTCATTATGATATCCACTAAAAGTTTTAACACGGTGTCAATCTGGTCTAAAAGAACAATGTTTTGAATAAGAATGAATTCTGCGCATGTGCGTAAACAACTTGAATCCTAAAATTTCTCTTTAATATAGAAATGTTTTGACGTTAAATTTTGTTTTAGAAGAATAAGATTTGGAATAGTTCATAGTAAGTGTGGGAATAATGGATAAAAATTCCTAAAATAAATTTAAAAAAAAAGGAATAAAAATATATAAAAAAATTCCTTGATTTCGAGATTTGAACTGAAGACTTGCAAAACGCATTGTCAACATGTCAATAAAAATTACGAACGCAACTTAAATTCCAAATTATCTAAAATATCCCATTCGGTATCTCACATTTTTATGGTATTACTTTTTTTTCCATAATTTTAAAACAAGACAAAAAAATATCTTAAGAAAGTAGTATTAATACATTTATTTTTAGATTGGAATCATTTTTTTTCGCGAATTTAAATATTTGCTCTTGTAGTAGAGCATTATATATATATATATATTTTGCATACAAAATAGAATTTTCATAGTATTAGAAATAAACCTCTTATTTTCCTTTTCTCCTAAAATAAAATCTTCCATTATGTAAGCTGTCCAAGTCGCATATGCGTCAGATACTGGACCTTTGCGTCATGGATGCTTCTTTATTGAGAATCATTCTGACACCGTTCCTAACCTTCTTCGGTGTTCTTTTTAATTAATTTACTATAATGTCTCCGTGTATTTTTTTTGTACATAATAAATGCTTTAAAATAATCCTTCAGAAATCTCGCTTACATTCGTATAAAATTAAAGCCGAATTATTTTCCCCCTATGATATTTTATGGCTGTTTAGAATAGTACACTCTGAGAAAGCTGTTCTATTCCCGGTGAGAGCTTTAATGGTATTTTTCCTCCGAAATTGCAAATATTTTTTTTAATAAAATTTAGATGAATTATAAATAGAAATACAATTTCAATTCATTGAAAGATTTTCTACCTATACCTCGCACATTTACGATTTTTGTTTTGACTTCCAGATTTAATAAAATTATTTTTCTGTTAATTATTCGATAAAATATTTAAGTTTGTAATAATGCAATTTTCATTTATGTGAAATTTTGCACTCTTAGGATCTTCTTTTAATAGTTAGTCATTTAATCTAGAACCAAGACCAGAAGATAATTTTAATATAAAATATTACAATTTTGTAACTGACAAAAAGAAAGAATTTTCACTACAATAAAAATTCGCTATCTGTCACAATTTACAAAGCGGAAAAGTAGTAATCAAGATATCAAATTAAAAATAATATTTAAATGATATAGTATGTATGTAATATTTAATAACCGATTTTAACAAAGTAATGAAAGAACATTAATTTATTTTCAGATAAATTAATATGAAAAATAACAACGAAACTTCAAAGCAAACTTTAAAATTCACATCTAACCAGTTCAAAGTTGCTAAAAATGCATTCTCCACCAAGATAAAGATCTTAAATTTACCCTTTGACTATCAGGAACGAACATACCAGTAGTTTTTAGTTTGAAATTCGAAAGCAGATAAATACGACTTAAACATGATGGAATTTCTATGAAAACATTGTTAAAAACCAGACAAAAGTTCCAATTCGTCAAATTCTACTAATGCATTTCTAGAGCATGACCTATTTCTAACTTTTTATCTATACTCTTTCATTAAACTAGCGAATGAATCCCAATGATTTACATGCAACTAATTTACGTTTGAAAATAATGAAATCATTTAAGGTAAAGGATAGAAACAAATCTATTCATTCATCTTGTGATTTTCTACTTTTAATTTAAATTAACTCAATATTCTTCAAAGGACTTAGATGTATGTACGTCTTACATTCAGTGCACGGATTTGTTGTAGGAGTGGCTTTCAAGAAATTTAATATTTTTGTCGAAACAATTATTCGAAAGGAGACAAGAATATTTGGTAATTAAATACAAAATGGATTCTAAATACACAAACTTTATTTGCAAGTTTAATATACAAAAATTGATCGTTTACAAAATTACTACAACATAAAAAGTAGGACATAAACGCATTGAATTAAGAATTCAGTACAGATCAAATTAAATTAAAACAGGTATCAAACTGATGTCTTATACAATAAGCTTAACAGGAATTCAAACAATTTTGAAAATAAAAGTACTCTGTTAACATAGAATTGATATACTTGAAATGGAAAATTTAATACAAGCATTGATTATTAAAATGTAATTGAAGAAACAACACATTTATATAAATTATTTAAGGATAGTATATAATTTGAACATTCATTCTAAGATTTTTCCAATGCATAAATCAATTTAGAATAAGTGAGAATTTAATATTTTATTAAATAACTTGGAATAAAAATTGAAATTAAAAAAAACTTCTGAAAAGCTGATAAAACTTGATTTACTCGTATTATTAATAAAAGAAAGCAATATAACCTACATTATTTAACATTCATCGCATCCATTCACTTTTTTTTATTTCTCAACTAATATTTTATTATACTCGAGTCGATTTTTAGAAATTTTGATTCTTGCTAATCAAGCGCGAGAATCATTTTCTTCGAAGGTACATAGATCATTGTGGTGATCAGGCACAATGATCAAATGCCTTCGAAGAATCGAAGGACATTTTGATTGGCTGGCCGGCCGAGTCAATCAAAGTATCCTCTATCCGCGGATGTAAGTAAAATTGAAGGCCAAAATGGTGAGATTTAGAAATCATTACTTATTATAAGATTAATGGTGAACTTGAAATACTAAGTATTACTAACTTTTTATTTTTAATAAATTGACCATTAATTTACTCTAAATAAATTTAATAAAAATAAAATATTTTTTAAAAGCCTAACTGCAAATGGATGCAATGAACAGATGCTTATTTAATATAACTACAAATACTATGTTAAAATTCTGAAAGTATTGAAATTAGGTTACAAATGAATGATCATTGATACCATGTTTTAAAATTTCTGTTCAGGAAAAATTAATGCTGTGCATTTTAAGATTATTCAAATGTGAAAGTTAATGAAAAAGAGAATAAAGCACTATCGTATTGCATTATTTAAGAATAATTACAGCTCCAATAATTAATATTACCAAATTCAATATATAAACATAAAACATCTTTGCAATGCACAATACTGTTTCACGTAGGCAAACACATAAATTTGAGCTATATTTATGGGAAAATATTTAAATTTCAAATAATCTAAGAAAACAAAGTAGACATGTGGACAGCGCATTTTTTTGCTATTTCTTTCATACAGGATACAGACGCGTTTCTCCCGCCATTGACAGCAGTGATTTGATATATTTTAAACTAGATAAACATACAAATATATATTAAAGCAAATTTCATTTTCACAAATCTTTCTTTCAGATCAAAATTTTAATTAAAAAAAATTTAGAGATCTTGATAGCGTAAAGCATAAAACAATATTTCAAAGGCTAATGTTAAGACCCTTATAGAAAAAAAAATATTTGCTAAATCAGAATTATACGCACAGCCATTACAGTAAATATACCGAGTTTGTGGTAACTTATTTCATAGTCACAGAGTGAAATTCTAATAAATAGCACGATCGTTAATCATTTATTATGATCAATTTTTAATAAATTTAATAAGAATAGAATCTTGATTTAAAAATAATTGCAAATGGATGCAATGTACAGATATTTGATTAATATAGCTACAAAAATCGTGATAAAATTTCTCAAAGTGTTGAAATTAAATTTCAAATAATGATCTTTGACACCATGTTTTTAAATTTCTATTCAGGAAAAATGAAATTGCTTTCGCGATCTTTGACATTCAGTAATAAATGAAAACAAAGAAAGACTATTTTGTAAAATCTGTCAATAAATTGAAAACTGTCTACAAACAATTATGTTGAGAAGAAATAACACCTAATCGTTTGACAAAAAATTAAATTTAGAATTTTTAATAAGGCAATCGATGATGAAAAATAATCTTAACAAATCATCCAATATCATGAAAATGCATTCTCCGTCGACAATGATGGAGAAATGTCGAATGCAAATTAAGTCGTTGTATATTTTTTTATTTCAAGTAATTACAATTCTGTGACGGTGGTTGAGATCACTGGCTATATTGCTGGGAGAGTAACAAAAGTTCTACTTGTTAACTTTTAATAACAGTATGGTTACAAATGAAATTTTAAAGTCAATTTTATACACGTTGAGAGAAAAATTCTTCTTTCGGTCTTGTTGGAAATTGGTTTTAGATTTGCAGCAAAAATCAAACACTATCAAGTTTTAATTTATCCATAAAAATGTTTCATATGTCTAATATTTTTTAAAAAATACTTGTCTAAAAGAGTAGAATACAAACATCAACTATGAAGGAAATATAATGTACCAAAAGCTATTAAATTGACATATGCATAACAATTTCCAGAACAGTTAAGAAATATTGATCCATATGCCAAACACAGGCTTTGAACGATGTACATTCAATGCACTTCAACCTTTTCCAAGTTCCAAGAATTCCACTTTCAAAGTTCAAAAAGAATTACGCATTTATTGAAAGAATTCTCCAAAGATATATAAATATTCAACACCTTAAAATAGAAGAATAAAGCATTTCAGAGATGTATTGATATCCTCAAGTAATGTTAACTACATATACATTTACATTTCCACTATGCAGATCATTGATAATATATTGGCACAAAATATGCATTTTGGGTTTGGTCTAATATCAGAATTTTACAAGCTGCATCTGTTGGATCGCCATCCAATATTTCATTTTAAAGGCTCCGAGTTCTAATGTTCGCTTGATGAAGATTCTGAATGCCATCCGTTTTACTGCGATCATTTCGGCCAACTCATGTTAATATCTGAAAATATTAAATATTTGAATTAATATACATTTGAAAATATCTAGAATATCTTTAAATTCTGGAGTAGAAGGGACTTAATTTTGCACTTTAAATCAATTATTCAGTTGTTCGATAAAAGAATTTGCTTACAATTTCGTTATACATAGAAGTGAAAATAAAAATTAAAATGTAGATTAATTAACACTTCGCCTTACTTACCTTTTCGCTTTTTTGAAATTTACATTTATATTAAAATTGCACAAATCATTAACTAAATAAAAAATATTTCGTTCCTGAATCTTCCGAAAACGTTTATTCTCTGAGGATTAGAAGTGGCTCTAATAATGGATGCTCAAACAACAGTCCAATAACTGCAGTCACTGGTTATATTTCTGAATACAAGTTATTTTGCAAAGTCCTCAAAATGTTCTCAAAACCCACTTAGGCTCTCAAAGCAGACGCTTTCGTGCATAAGACAAAACATAGTCCAAAGTTTCGCTTGAAAAGTATTTCTTTCGTAGGTTTGTAGATGAAATTTTCCGGTTTATTTAAATACTTGAAAATGATCTTACTGATATCAGTATGTACCGATTACTACGATTAACTAAGATAATATTTTAAATATTAACTGCAATATGTTTGATTCGTTCGAAAAAAAAATGAGTTAACTGAAGGACGAAATAAGACGCGAAACAAAATTACACGGAAACATCTTTTACTTATTTCTCACATGCGTAGGTTTGAAGAGATTTCTGGACACGCTACATATCTCTTGAAAATTTCAAATAAAATGATTATCAGATGTCAAATCTGATATTTCTATTATAATTCAGGAATTAAGCAGGTCCTTGCATGTCATCTTGAGAGAATATTTTCCATGAAATAAGCACAATTAATGTGTATTGAGAGCGTGAGCATGGAATCGAAAAAGTCGTAACATATCAAGTGCTGATGCGTTTTTCCCCAGAAAAGTGGCATCGGTAAATTGTCTAACCTATTAAAATAACTAACAAAATGAAAAAGTACATTTTTAGTTATTTGACAGTCGAGTCAAATGATTGGATACAATCTTCATTTTGATACGACAGTTATCTTAATTTGCAAAACTTACCGAATTCACTTCAGTACCGTTCTTTCCTGGGCATCCAGACATCCTTTGTATATAGAGTCTGAAGCTGGAACTGAAAGGGCCATTCATTCCATAGATGGAGTTTCGTTATTCAAATAAATGACATCAGATGTATTCTTTGCACAGTGCGCTGCTGTAGAATGAAATGCAGATTAGTTGATCTTTGTTTCATTTATATGACGTTCTATTTCACCCAAGAAGTATTTAAGTACAAGTAAACTGGTGCAAACGAGTGTTATCTCACAAGTTCTTGCTGGCATTACACACAAAAAAATCGTCCAAATTAACATTGGTTCCATAGTTTAATAAGAAGAAATCTTCATGGGTATTTTCTTCTATCACGGAATACACATGTTAAATCCACATGATTTTGATCTCGTTTCTTTGTAACCACTTGTCTGGTATATGGAGAGATTATAAACCTTTCACTTTCAATCTACTGTGCAGACTGAATTTAAATCTTGATAATTTGCGAGTATTAAAGACTATGCATTTTGAACTTGGTTTAATATTCCTAGCTTTTGAAACTATCAATTATATCTGTAGGATCTCTGACCATAATTTAATTTGAAAAGGGTCCAAATTCCACTTGTAGGTTCCAGATATTTCCTGTTGAGCCATGGTCATTTCGGTCAAAACATGTCAATATCTGAAAAAATTAAATAATTTAAATCAACAAATATGAAACCATCCATAAAGAATACCATGAAATGCAGGAGTATAGGCAATTACAATTTTGCACTTTTAATCTACACGGGTAATTCAAACTCTCGAAATGAATTTGCTTGCGAGTTTATTTATGGAAAAAAATTAAACTGTTTTTGTTAACTAAGAAAATTTTAGTTAAAGGAAAAATGACCTGATGAAAATTTTTAAATCTTTTCGTATTTGCAATACATCAGTAAAACATTTCACCCAACCATTTCATTTATTCTTTTAAAAAAGACGATTCTAATTTTTTTCTAGCGATAGGCCTATTCATTTAGAGAAAATAAATGGAGCATCCAGTTTATTAATTATTCTTCAAGCAGAATTATTGATTATACTTTATATCATAAGATTTATTCTAACGAAAAAAATGCGTTTTCATATGCTCTTCTAAAAAGAAAAAAAAGCCTCAATATGCATCGAGACAAAATATCAAATTTCATTTAAGAACAAATCAATTTTAATTTTGTAAGGCGGCAATTTGAATTTTATAAAATTTCTTAATTACATGCTTAAACAAGAATTTGATGATCTTAACAGCAAAAAACATTTACTGTTACGACAAATGAAGAATCGGAAAGAAAATTAATATATTTTTCTTAATAGCAATACGTTTGGTCATTCTAGAAAGAAAGTTTCAATTTGGTCCATACAGAAACAATACAAAATTACCTACAAATATTTTTTTACCTTTTCATAGGTGCTGGAACCGATTATTTGAAATGGTTCCTGGCCAAGTAGTATTTTTCTAGATGACATGCAGATGACCATTCCAAGCAGACTCCCCTCTCAGGCGAGTAATTACTTGGAAACACAACTATCGAAATTTGTGTCATGGTATGACACGCATTTAATATTCACATTCTTGTAGTTCTTATACTAGGAGGAATCTGAATGAATTATTTTGATAAATGCTTCCAAATAATTATCTTTCGTATCTTTTTTTTTGCCACCAGAAACTTGCTTTCTTGATAAACAAATTAAAATAGCTTCCAAATGCCATATCGTTTTGTCAGTTTCGATAATAAAATTCGATTACTTACTGTGCCTTTGGATACATAGACGTATCTTAAGCGAATACTTCCTCTCATCCAGCAAAATTGATGTAGATAGATGACATGTGTATGGAACTGAGAAAATACGGTGTTTGGCATCGTATCTTTATCACACAAACTGGTATCTATTAAGCGCCAAAAGTTATTCAGCCTATGAATAAATGATGAAATAAAATGAATACATTTTTATAGTTCCATTTTCCATTTCATAAAATCAAACGTTTTTATTTAATCTTCATTTCGATATAACAATTATCATAAATAGAATAACTTACCGATATTACTTTGTGTGAAACAATAAAATGTTTTCTGGCCATCTGGACAGCTACTATCCGTACTCTTTGCCAACAGCTGTTAAGGCAGTCCCTCTTCTTATGGTGAATGACGTTGTGCAATTGTTCCTATTAAACGGCTATTCTGCTTCTTTAATGACTTCTGCGACTTTCCATTTCACTCAAATGATTAAAAAATGTAATGAATCCAACAGAAACTATGTGGTTTAGTGAAACAGTTTAAATTCAAGATCTAATGTTTCAATCATTTTTACACATTGAAGATGCCAACTTAACATTCATTCAATCGGCACATTTGTTGAAAAAGGCTCACAAGAAAACAATCACCATGGTTCTTGCCTGTCATTAGCCTGTACCTTGTAAAATCCATATATTTCTGGCACTCACATCGTTTAGAAGCCACATGCATGGAATATCCAGAGACTATTCATGTTTCTTCCTCATTCTATCGAAGCGTCCATCAAGCGTGTATATTTTAATTTATCTTGGAAAGTTTCAAATAGTTAAAAAAATAGTTTGGTGGCAACTCATTGTTAGCGATTACTGTTTTTATATAGATATTATTCTGGTACAAGATACTTTTGTAGGATAATCTGCGCTGAAGCTCAAGGTTCAAAACATAACTGTAATTCAATTCAGAAAGTAAAGATTACCGTTTTTAAATTTTTGAAGGTAAATTGCAGGAAAGTGATCAAATCGTTCTTTTTTGTTTACAATAAGCAAAGTTACTTTCAAATTACGTCTTTGTCTTAAAACATTCTTTCATATTTTTAAAAATTTCTATGGAAATTTTTTTTACATGTATAAGTACAAAGAGGTTCAATACCAAATTTGTCTAAATAAAATTAGAATAGCTACATTTAAAAATGTTTATTTTTTATCTCTAAAGGTCGATTACCCAAATTTTCCTATCGATGCTCTAGCCAATTACTTATTTTCTTTGAAAGTTAGTGAAATTCTCCCCGCATTCGATATATGAGGTTATTCAAACTTACTTTTTGTTGTGATATGGAGCGAACTGAATTGTTTCTAAATTCTGTTAGGAGAGAAGTTCAAATAAGCCGAGCTACTTTATTCAGAAGAAATGACATGCCTTCAACATCAGAAATATCTTATCAGTTTAGGATTGATCGATAATACAAGCCTCAATCAAAACTAATTTTTTTTATGGGATACGAAATTGTTATATCAATTAGAAGAATAATGAATATATAGAATACCAAATAGCCGAGGCTCACAACATTACTTTTCATATTAGATAGGGATTTTAATTCCAAGACGGAGAAAGAAGGGTGGTAAAAAGAGCGAAATGTTTCATAATTGAACATTATGGAAAAGGAGTTGTTCTATATTGCAAGAACTGCGAGTTTAAATTTAAAAGACAATTAAAATAAACTTTTACTTGAAAGTATAGAAATTTTGAAATTAACCTAGGATTAATTCCAGTTAAAAGTCCTCTTAAGCCCTTCCAAATGAGCTCCTAAGCCCTTCCAAATGAGAATAAGTGTTATTCGAAGAAATTTACAGATTTTCCAAAAGCGTCCATGAAATAAATATTTTAATTTTAATAGTATTTGAAATTTTATGGGGAAAAGTGATTTTTAGGACTCCTATCAAATTTCAAATTTAACGAAATATGAATTTAATTTATTTCTGCTCCTCAGAATGTAAGCATTAAAATGCTATGTGTCGATACTACTCAACCATCAAAAATTTACTACATTTATTGGTTACAATCTTCATGAATTGCATTTGTTGTCTTGAGCTCAAAGTTCTCATTATGAGAGATTTTCGAAAAGATTGTCATGAAGCACATTTCATTAGTTCAGTCGATTTCTAACGAATTTATTGTTCAATCTTTCTTCTGACGGGAGAATATTCCAAGACAGAGTGGGAACTCGGCATAATTAATCAGTCATGTATCCATAAAAAAATCCATAACTGCTGGATTGGTGGAATTCAAACTCAAAATGTTTTTATCAACGAAGGCCTTCAGAAATGAACTGGATTTAACATTTAAGAATTGGCTAAGCATTCTGTTAAGCTTCATTTAGCATTACGTTTCTACTTCGATTTGTCTTATTTTCTATCGAAATATTGTTCGTAATGTCAAACTAAGCTACGCTGAAATAGATGAAGTACATAATTGCGGCACCATTTTTCCCATTTAATATTTATACAATTCTGAAACACACACACACACACACACACACACATTTCATACACTACGCCAAAACTTCAAAAATCACAATTCACACACGCATTACCCACGCCGCTTCCAATACCACCTTCGGCATTACAATCCACACTCACACACATAACCCACGCCGCTTCCAATACCACCTTCGGCATTACAATCCACACTCACACACATAACCCACGCCGCTTCCAATACCACCTTCGGCATTACAATCCACACTCACACACATAACCCACGCCGCTTCCAATACCACCTTCGGCATTACAATCCACACTCACACACATAACCCACGCCGCTTCCAATACCACCTTCGGCATAACAATTCACACTCACACACATAACCCACGCCGCTTCCAATACCACCTTCGGCATAACAATCCACATTCACACACATAACCCACGCCGCTTCCAATACCACCCTCGACATAACAATCCACACTCACACACATAACCCACGCCGCTTCGAATACCACCCACGAAATTACAATCCACACTCACACGCATAACCCACGCCGCTTCCAACACCACCCACGAAATTACAATCCACACTCACACGCATAACCCACGCCGCTTCCAACACCACCCACGAAATTACAATCCACACTCACACGCATAACCCACGCTGCTTCCAACACCACCCTTGACATTACAATCCACACTCACACGCATTACCCACACCGCTTCCAACACCACCCTCGACATTACAATCCACAGTCACACGCATTACCCATGCCGCTTACAACACCACCCTCGACATTACAATCCACACTTGCACTCATTACCCACGCCGCTTACAAAACCACCCTCGAAATTACACAACCCTCTTCTAGCACCATCCTCGAAATAGATTGCAACCCCCCCACACACACCTACGCCGTCACCCCCCGTACTCCGAAACCAGAATTCGTACACTACCCAAGCCGCCAGCTACTCCACCGCTCCATGATTCTCGTACCTCAGGCCACAATTCCCATACTCTCACACGTCATTACTCATGCCGATAACTCCATAAATTTCCGCCTCTAAATTTTACATACATCATCCGAAATCCGGACGAGTGAATCATTTCTGTTTTACAACACAAGCGATGGCGAAATGACTTACCACGCTTTCATATTTCCCATTGACCCTTTCCACATTCAACTATGTTGTATTCATCACTTTCTCCATTCACTGCATAATGCGCCATTGCAAAGATTAGGCTTCAGACACAATATACCCCAATAAAGTACATTAATTCTCTTCCTCACAATATATCTGTGCGTAACATGAGACGTGAAAAATGTGCATCACTATTCAATTTTCTCATTTGCATTATGCATTTCAAAATGAGAAAACGTACGACAATACCCCTCATTGCGTCACGGAGATCAAATATTTTGCATTGAAATGAACACGAAAACAGAATTAAAAAAAATACAGAACCCAGGGTTTCTTTATGATGGTTTTGATGAGCTACATATTTACTAAACCAGGGAAATCTATACTTATATAAAGCTCAATGTGTGTGTGCGTGCGTGTGTTGGCGCTCTACAGGCCAGACCGTTTGACCTACAGCTAACAAATTTTGTACATGTATACCTTGGAGGTCGTACATGTACACCTTGGCACATGCACCTGGTGTCCCGTTTTTTGAATTTTTAATTAGAATTTTAATTATTCATTAAAAACTAACTTTCCCGCCAAAAAAAAATCTTTCCATTTTCCCCACCGCCAAATGAGTAAGGCTTAACTTTTTTTTCCCCACGCTAATGAGGCTAGGCTTAAGATTTTTCGGCCGATTATTTCAAACGATTCTGTTTATTTTCTTAATGTTTGATGCATTTAAAATTTAACATTGTTAATGAATCGATTTTTCAGATTCATTCTGAAGTACTTTTGAATTAAAATACAACAGAATAACGGAAATTAAAAATTTCTAATCTGCATAGCGTTACCCCAACTGGCGTAGATAAATTCACGCATTTGCGTTACCTTAACTGGCGTTGAAAATTCACGCATGTGCATTGTGTTCTGAATTCCGCATTGTGTTGACAATTATTATCAACAGATGTGGACTGGATTTAAATTATTTTTAGGTTCGTTGTATGCTTTTGCAATTAAAATGTATTTATGTTATATATTTTATGTATATGGTTATAGTTTTAAGTACATCGGTTTTTAAATAGCTTTTTTTTAAACCTGTTTTCAACCGATTGATTTAAACGATTCGTTTTATTTTCTTAGTGCTTGATGCATTTAAAATTAAGCATTGTTAATTAATCGATCTGCTCATGATGAATCTGAGAAAATTGTTCACAAATTCTTGAGATACTACATAAATTAAGATATTTTTAGTGCCCATAAAGTTTAAACGCTCAGTGACTGTTTTTAGTAATCATATTATAAAAAAAATGCTTCGTTTCAGAAAAAAATATCGTTATATTAATTGCCGCTTAATCCTTTCCACTTTAATTTAAGGCATAAATTCTAGAGGAGCTAACAGAAAATTAGAGAGATATATATTAAGTTATGACTGAAGGCCTTTATAATATTTCGAGTGAATTATATGACTATCAAAATTTGAAGTTTTAAAATATTTTGATGAAGAAGCTATTAAAGTAGCATTGCATAAAATATTTAATTATTAAATTTTAACGAACATTAAGATTGGCGAACCGGCTGGTCGCCAAAGGCGGCTAGTAGTAAATAAAACAGGATTCGTCATTTGCGAATGAGTATTAACTTTCGAAATTCCATAAAAATATTTCGTATACTCTATACTGCTTTCCCTGACAATTTATGAATTTTAATATTAGATTTCTCTCAAAAGTACCATACCAGCTTGTCCAAATCTGATCCCTACCAATTCCCGATTATGTCTCTGAACTCAGAAAAATTCGGTTCATTGCAATCAAATTACATTAGGAATAAATCAAATTTTAATTAAAATGCTGTTTGTTTTGGATAATACACGAATAGCTCGACTCTTAAATTTAAAAATACGTATTTGGATGCACGAATCTGACGTAAAGCATGGAGCACTATTAACATTTCCCTTGGAATTTCTTTAAAATTATACTTTAAAACATACAAACTGAAATTATTTCAAATATTAGTGGCACTTAGATGGATACAAGACTGAAAGTATTTTTTTAAAATTTCAGCTAATAACATTTTGAATTTTAACGTTTATTTAACAAAGTAATTTGGTTAATATTAGATAACGATAAAAATACACCCTCTGAAATGTTAAAACATCTAATTTCAAGTAATAGCACGTCCGAGAATTCATGATTTGATTGAATAAAGACAAACTCAACGAAATGAAAGCGGATAATATTAACCAAATAGCTCTAAATATAGTATATAAATATTCAAAAATATCAAATATGTTGATGCAATTTAGATTTTTTCCATTAATATAAACTTACATGAATGATATCAAAATGAAAAGGGGAAACCTACACTACTAATAAGAAGGAATTATTTCATTTTAATGTGAAACAATAGTGTGCCATTAAAGAAAATTTAAAGAGAAAGAATTAGTTCGGACAGCAAGAGAATGTTGAAAGTAACGATCGGCAATTTCAGGCAATACGGATTCGAAATTAACGAAAAGCACTTCATTCATACTCAATAATACCTACTACAAAGTAATGCTATTTAACATCCTATGAAATGTTAGGGAAATCGGTTAGAATTTCAATAGAACAGAATTGCAAAATTGCCGTATCACTCATTTTTGCCATTCACTCAAAAATTTATCCTTATTAAAAAAAAAAAAATCAGTAAAAGTATTTTTTCCAACTTGCTATTACATTTTTACCATCCAGAAGAAAAGCTTCATTAACACACATTTTTACCTTGAATTTTCAAAATGTTCTTAAGCATTTAACACTAAATCATTTCTCTAAACATAGGAAATCTGAAATTCTTCAGTTCTATAGTGCAAGAAATTGTTTTAATGCTTGGAGTTTTAAAATATGTACCACCATTTTATTCCTTTTCTTACAAAACAATTAATCTTGGATTCAATAAAATTCTGCTTTGGCCCTAACATCAAGTATCAACTATGAAATTAAATTTTAAGCGCAACATCAAAATTCACCTTTCGATTAAATATTTAAACTTACTTTGACAGCAAATTTATCCAGATGAAAAATTTAATTTTTGCTACTCAATCCGCGATTTTCCATATCACAATTCATAAGCAAAAGTTGGAATAACAGCATATAATCAGCAAAACTAGATCACGTTTGAAGATTAGGCAGAAACTACAAGAATTGGAAAAAAGTTCGAGGAATTTCAGTGTTAATTAGAAATATACCGAAATGAAACGAAACAGGGATTTAAATGAAAGCCTTTTATGAAGAATCCATATTGAGAGAGCATTTAATATCCGAATAAGAAAAAAAAATAGCGAAAATTACTGGAATAAAACTGAACAACATTGTGTGATTTTGGAAAATTTCCTTTAATGATTTTAATAATAATTATTGTATCAGAAAAATATTTAATTTTCGTTTTTAACATCAGGGACTTGTAATTATTGCCAAGTTACTCTTGCTTTGCGGTTCATTCATTTCTGAAAGAATTCGATTGCTCCGTATTCAAACTGCATTTCGTGTTCTTTTAAAATTATCTTGATTGGAATTAAATTTGCTCGATTTGTAAATTCTTGGAAGGCAACAAAATCTAAATCTAGTATTTTGAAAGAATAGGGAAGAAACATTGATACTTTCTGAATATTCGATGCATGTAATCTCTAAGCGGGTAAGATGCCACAATTATATAGACATACCTGGTTAGTCTAATGCGATAGAATGGGAAATCCAAGAGAAAATACCTTTCTCTTCCATCTAAAAATGGCTTGGTTCAGTGTGGTGTTATTCGGATGGGGATCTTTTCCGAAACCAGCTTGGATCCAGTATTGTATTTTCAAAAAGAAATCGAAAGGACGACGCTTGGTAGCGACGATATCTTCGATATATGCGATCCATCACATAAGGAGAGTTGGGTATAAAGATGAAGGTGTCGCTTCTACTTCACACATTTATTTCTTTATGGAATGATGAGCTGTAAGAGAAAATGTAATTTATAATATTTACGCAAATTATAAACAAAGTGCAGAAAATTTTTTCTTCTATTTTTTTCGAATTGGAACATATTTTATATTAATTCATATCGAAAATTCTTTTTCGCTTTACGATCATTTCGCATTACGAATAAAATTTTGGAACGAACTATACTTGACAAAGTGGAATTTCACTGTCTCTTATATAGGCCACCAAACCACTACTTATAATAGTAAAAATTCATTCTTGAGTTTATTTAGCTTTACAATAACATAGGAAAGGTAACAGAATGAATGAATAATTTTTCATTTCACAAGGGCTAGAGCTGACCAAGCTGCACCAAATGAGAATGCATCGTGTATGTTAAAAACACAATAGAATAATATTAAAATATATGAGCATCCCACTGCATGGCAGAAACATGATCTTTCCCTAACATAACGATGTTACAGTCCTATGCGTTTAATAACATTTTACGTAAGATGAAGGAAATATAACTTTCATTGGTATTACTACAAATATTTTCGCATATGTACATTTAAAGAGTTTCTTCTTAGCACCTTTGATAGCGTTACTAGTTTTACAGGGTTTTTCTGCGGCACCAGAGTGAGCTGTTTAATGCCATAAATGTTACTTTGAAATATTATTTACAACAAATAAGCTGTGGTAATATAATTTTATTGCACAAGAGTCATCGGTAACGCCCACGGCTTTGAATGCGTTTACAAAATGTTACAGTAATGAAATTGAGATTTCTATTTCTTCAATTCTAAGTTTTTTTAAAGAAAACTACGACACGAAACTAGTTTCGCGACGGTTTTGCATAACGTGCTATCAAAAAAATAAAGCAACTATAGAATGCAAATGCAAAAAATTAAGGGTTTACATTTAAAACATAAACAAAACTTTGATATGTTTTATACAGCATTACTTTTGTTTCACAGCTTTGTACTTATGATGGTAAACGGTAAAAATTTTTAAATATTCATATTCTTTCAAATCTTGTATTTCAGAAAACCTCTTCGCGCCAGTCATAGCATCGCTGCCAAGTCGAGTATCTGTCACCTCTAATCCCATGGCATACAACATATTAATAATTTAGTGCTATTAGAAGCACGGACTTAAAATTTACATCTTGCATTATGCTGCTCTTAAAAAATTTTCCAGTAAGCTTTCCATAAATTGCGAGGACTGATGACGCTCATTATGCACTGAATGTAATGCTCTTCGTGCAGACATTTGGACCTGAAACTTAAATTTGGCTAATAGTAACTTACCGAGGAGTGGCATTCACAAGAAGATTCATTCTCCCACCCCCCCCCAAAAAAACTTTAGATTTTTAACTAAAATTTAAATTTATTCCCAAATTTATTTCTACTAGTAAAAAAAATGTTTCTTCAGCCATTCTGGAACAAATGGCAAATCTATTTTTATACGAAATCAAAAAAATTTTTCAGTGATACTAAATTCTTTCAGCGTATTTTATTTTTTCAAATTTAATTTTAAGAAATAGTTGCTTCGCTTCTTTTCTGTATACTAATTCAGCTTACTAATGATTTTCATCTTTATTAGTAGTATAAATACATATAATTGTCATCTAAATTATTTTGAATTAAGGAAAACATTGCCTTGCTAATTTTATATCAATTTGATACTAAGCTGCCACAAACAAATTCATTTGGATGCTGGTGGATATCAAATCCTTGATACAAGAACCTATCATTATTGCTAATTTTATCTTGCGAAAGACATACATTAGTTTTTATTTTGCTCAAAAACAGATGTATTCGAAATTCAAAAGACTTGAAATGCGCTTTATCTAAATTCAGGGGAATTTTACAGAACTTTTTTTACACTTTTATTGAACGAGAGGCAATAATGTGCCAAAGCAAATGAATTTTGAATAGAAGTGAAACTACAACTATCTGCGACATTATAGATTTTTTTTTAACTTTGAAAAGAATACGAATTATTCATTAAAAAGTTAAATAAACAAGTAAAACTACTAGGACAGTGGTGAAGTGATGAACTGAATTATTCTCATTTTTTGTATCTAAATCATGAAAATAAATTATTTCTTTAATAGAAAATAGGCATTTGAAAGGATTCGTGAACTTCAATAACAGTTATACACAAAACTAGCTTGAATGATTTTTTTTTTATTTACTTTCCATTCAGATTTCTCCCGTTTCATGAAAACTAAGAATTCTGTCAAGTTTTATGCTTTTTCAAATCTGATATTTTATATAAAAAGAAAGTTCTAAAATTTTCTATTACGTGAATTTTTTGTACACTTATTTATAAGATGAATCTCGAACATTCTTCGTTTTTGATAGAATTTTGAATTAAATATTCCCAAGAAAAACTGAAACGCTTGATTTTCTCATAGTAGAATAGTATTGTCGAATTTTTAGTTGAATTTCCCGATTCCAGAAACTAATTCAACAAAAATTTAAACTATATAATATTATTACACTTCATAGTAATTAAATTCCATAAAGTAAATGAACAACATTCACATTTTAAATTGATTCATTTCAATTTAGTAAATGACAGTAATCGTGGTATACTCAATAATTATATAAATTGTGCTACACATTTAAAATAATGCAATAAACCTGTTCGGAAAAAAGAAATTTATTGAGAATGGATATTTCAGTCAAAAAAGTGTTCGAATCTTAAATAAAATACTCGTATTTCTTTATTATATTCGTGTGAACTCGGAAAAAAAAACACAGCTTACCCATTATCATTTAGTCCAGCATCTATAGTGAACAGGTTTTAAAAATGGTACCTGCTAGTACTGAAGACTTCGGGATATTTAAAACATTCAGCAGTACCATAGACATTAATAAATTGCATTATCTTTCTAGTTCGAATATATACAGACATATTCTATAATTTACAAAATCAGTCTTCAACCTTATACAAGGAACAACAAAATGAGAACTAGCAAATCTTCAGAATATTTATCGGTTTTTGAGAGTCTTGAAATGTCTCATCAATCCTTCTCTTCTTCCAAAGATAAATGCAAGGTGGCTACTCAACAAGCCGATATTAAAAAAGGGCTACAAAAATAGTTATCCAAATTTGAACCCGAAAGAGGCAAAGGCAGTAAATATAAATATTTTTAAATAGGCAACAATAATTTCGATATATTTGAAAAGAAATCTTTCGGATTTTGTAAAAAATGAGGGCAAAGTGAAACAAAGGTGACCTGTAAAATTGTTAGCAATCATAGGTGATCATTTCATGTGCTATAAGCGGATTTTCACTTAAGGGACATCAAAAAGTGATGGATCAGTAGCATAGGCGTCAATGAAGATACACCATGATACTGTTTGGCTCCGAATCCTAACTAATATTTTCTGACATGTTCCGGAAAAACTTCTTTAAATATTTCAAAAAGCTGGTTATGTAGTCTTCGTCCTAGCTCGATTTTGTTACTCGTCTTCTTTCTTCCGTTTCCCGAATAGATACACATGTATGAATACGATTTTAAAGATCAAAGGATTATAAATTGAATATTTATTATAAAAAATGGCGTAAAACTAAGCAAGAAGGTCAAATTCTAAGACCCTAAACAAACATTTTGTATCAAATCATACAAAAGAGATGTAATTAATGCTAAGCCACACAATATTTCCAACAAAAAAGTAGGAAGCCGAAGACCGCCAATATTTGATCGAAAATATAAGAAATGTCAAAATATAGAACTGACAATACGTTATTTTAACCTTTCTGTTCCTTAATTTAATTATATGAAGTACTATTTTAATGCAACACGAGACTTATTTTAGGACTGAGTTTATAAATTTGGTCTGATAATGAGGATGACTTTCCTGCCTGGAAATTTCTCTGTAAGTTATTGATTGCGTGATTTTAATAAAAAATAATTTCAACATTTTATTATGAGTAATTGTGTAAATAGAAATGTTTAAAATCATTCAAATATTTTATTTCAAATCTGCTATTCATGTGCTGATTGCAGAATATCTATTAGGGTAGAGGAATTTCGAATAATTCAACTATCCCAAATGGATTCTTATAAATATTGAAGGGTATTAATAATATAATAATTACGCACACTCCCGCCTCAGTGATTATTATAAACAAAAAAGAAAAAAAGTGTTTAAAAATATATTCTATCTCGCGGAAAAAGTGTTTAATTCTGGATTTACATTACAAGACGCTTAATCCAGGTGGATTGGATTCATCAGGCTCATAAATTGAATTGCACTTGTCATTCAACGATAGCGAAGATGAAATTTTATCCTCTAAAATATTAGATATTATGCCATAATTATCCATATACGATTCCAGTTTCCTACGGGAAGTTTAGTTAAATTTGATATGACTCATTTCTTCTATTTACAAAATATCGAACAAATTATCGATTTTAAAAGGGCTATCTTAAAAGCACCGAATAATAAAATATTTAAAAAAATATTATGCCTGAAAATTCATGATAAGATTTCATTGTTTAAATTCATTAATTGTTTAAATTCATTAATTAAATTTAATTTCATTGTTTCATTTAAAATTAAGCATTGTTAATTAATCGATCTGCTCATGATGAATCTGAGAAAATTTTGTTGACAAATTCTTGAGATATTACATAAATTAAGATATTTTTTAATGCCCATAAAGTGTAAACGCTCAGTGACTGTTTTTAGTAATCATATTATAAAAAAAAATGCTTCGTTTCAGTAAAAAATATCGTTATATTAATTGACGATTAATCCTTTCCACTTTAATTTAAGGCATAAATTCTAGAGGAGCTAACAGAAAATTAGAGAGATGTATATTAAGTTATGACTGAAGGCCTTTATAATATTATGAGTGAATTATATGACTATCAAAATTTGAAGTTTTAAAATATTTTGATGAAGAATCTATTAAAGTAGGAATTGCGTAAAATATTTAATCATTAAAATTTTAAACGAACATTAAGATTGGCGAACCGGCTGGTCGCCAAGGGCGGCTAGTTCATAAATAAAAATAGTAATTGTTGACTTAATTGCAATCAATCGAAATTGCAATTGATGTTGAATTATTTATCAGTTTTAAATCTTTGTGTAATTTTTATCGATAAAAAGAACTTAAAATGTTATAGTTCTCAAAGAAGAATTATGCTCTATTACTTTGCAATAGAGATTCCCTTTAAAATGCAGCTTCGTATTTGAAGAAATACGGTTGATTTGAAGCTGAAGAGGTCATAATTAAAACTTTATTTGCCTTACTAAACAAAATTGAGACTAAAATAAATACAAGAGGAAAAAAAATTAAAACTAAAGAAATTGTAGTTAGGATTTAATTTTAATATGTTAGTTTAATGTATTATGAACTATTTGAAATAATTAATATAAGATTCTGATTTTTTAATAATTTTAAAATAATAATTTCAAAAGATAAGTAATTTTAAGTACTATTAAACAGTCCTTAGAATACCATATTTAAAAAGAAAAACTTAAAGCAAGTAATACATTTTACATCTAATATGTTTTCATTTTCGTAAAATTCTTTATTGAATTCCATGCACAATAATGAAATCCTTTGAACACAGCAAACAGTGTGTGTGTACACGGCAAATGATATTTTAGTCACACACACACACACACACACACACACACACACACACACACACACACACACACACACACACACACACACACACACACACACACACACACACACACACACACACACACAAATGGAATACAAAGAGTTTTTGTTAGGATTGCATTATGAGTTCGAATTTGCTTTGTTTGCATTGTGCATATTTAACTGTTACTCAATTTGAACTCGTAAAGCATACACAGCTGCCACGGCCCAAACCAAATATTCAGACCACCTATTTAATTAAATTATCCTTTCTTTGCTATCTCTTAGTTATTATTAGGGATTGCAATAACGGACCAAAAGTTCAATACCATTATTCGGTATTTTTTAAATCTTAATATCTTGATACCGGTTTTAATACCGGTATTAGAAATTTTAGAAAAAGAAAGAAAACACATGTGTTTCTTTGTTTTATTTGGCAGTTTTGTTAGAGTGTGTAAATATCACAAAAAATAATTTGTAACTTATAAATTATAACAGTATATAATCACAAAAAAGTAAAGAAACATCTTATTTATTTAAATCACAAAAAAGTGTAAATATCTCTATTCAGTCTGTGGTACTATTACAAATTTTTGAAATGTGATCTAAAAAAACAATGCATCCATTGTAGTCTCATTAAGGCTGAAAAGTAATTTTGTGTAAAAATGACCAGCTGTCGAAAACGCTCTTTCGGCATCTACGCTAGTTGGCGGTACTGTTAGCAATGCGCGATATACTTTTTCCAAGTATTTACCTCTAAATCCCTCATCTTCAAACAAATCGATTTCTCGTCGGATGGTTTTGGATATAGCTGATTTCTGTATTGTATTTTGGTTCGTTGAAATTTTTTTATTTATCACTAATTCTAATTTTTGTTCAAGAGACAATTCCTTTTCACTATCGACAGTAGTGACATCATATTCTTCGATAACTGAACCGAATTCTTCTGAATGTGGATAGGGTTGTGGGTAAAAAATTTTAAGAAAATTTACTCTAAACTTAATCAGATTTGAATTGGTTATTTTCTTTTCTTCTTTTTCATTTTCAAAATCATTATAATTATGTAAATACCGTAAGACATTTTTTTTCATTTCGGTATGCCTTTTTTCTGTGCGATTTTTCAATGTAATATATAATTAATTCTTCAGATACTGATGGGTGTTGTTCTTTCAGTGACTGCAACATGAAATTTATTGTTGCATTAGCTGTTAATAAATTAGAATCTCTCTGACATAATGCCCCAATAGTCAGTTTTATTGGAAGTAGAGCTGATACAGTTTTGGATATTAAGTCGAATTCACTATCTGAAAAATTAATTTACAAATTTAAGTCGATTATATCTTTTTGGATATAATTTCTGTTTCAAAAATCGTTCCATCATTTGGTGTAAACTATTCCAACGTGTTTTAGAATCTAATATTAACATATATTCTGTTTTATTTTCAATTAGTATATATTTTAGTAATATGTCATTTTTTATAGGGGAACGTTTAAATATCTTAACAATTTTTCTAACTTTATGAATTATAGGAAGCCATTCTTGATGGGTAAATATTTCATTCTTATTAGCAATATCTTCTTCAACAATTACATTGTTATTATCTTCATAGTCAATATCATTCTCACTCTTGCTCTCTTCAAATTTGGAATCCGAATTTTCTATATCCACAGTATTTGAATTCTTTTGTTCTTTCTTTCTTTTCTTTTTTTTTTTTGATATAATATATATATTACTCCTAATTGAATTCCATAAGCATAGCACAATTGCTGATTTGCACCAATCAACTTTCCAACGACAGTTGCTCCATCAGTCGTTATGGATACAATATCTTCTTTCAGGGATAATCCATGTTTCGCTAATTTAGATTTAAGCCATTAATTCAGCCATTAATTAGCTAATCAATTTCGCCCGTTAGGGAAACATAAAAATAAAAACGAATACTATGTTGCTATGTTGGCGATCCCTGAACAAACAGTGGAGACAATTTTAAAAAATTCTAGTAAATACCGAAAAATCGGTATTTAAACTAGTGAATACCGGTATTACAAAATTGTTCAAATGGCTCAAAATACCGGTATTGCAATCCCTAATTGTGATGTAAAATAAAATTCCGAAAAAAAGAAAATTAATTAAAATTTGTATTACTAAAATCAGCAAAGATTTAATAAAAAGTCATTTTAATAGATTTTGTATTTGTTGATAGATATTATAATAAATTTTAAAGCAATAAAATATCGGATAGTAAAATCTATAATCGAATTCCTTTTATTATTTCCAAAATGAAGTTGCAGAAACATTTTGGCTCATAGATGGCATATACCGGTTGAAAATTGTTCAGAATCTTATAAAAATTTATTAACTTCTTATATAAATCTAAAAAGAAGCAATAAAATGAGTTCAGTTTAACCACAGGAATGAAATGTAATCTGTTTATAAATAGGAATCCAACAAATAAAAATTTTTTTATAGTGGGCAAATTTGGAATAAAGTGCATTGAAAACTAACTCATCTAGAACCAATATCTTATTAGTAAGATTTGCATCATCATGGAAAAGCGGATTCAAGCAAGAGGAAGGGGGGGGGGCAAACAACCAACGGTGTGATTTCTCGGAAACATCTCGCATACAATAAAATAAAGATTTTTTTATATGAAAGATGCCAAATAAAGATTTTATTAGATCAAGACCAAGGAGGACACAAGTATATATTCAGAATCCTGCATATGAGCGTTTCATGCTTCGTTAGCTGAAAAAAAAACAACCTAAGTATTAATTCTGTGCTTTTCTTTGTCGATCGATTGACAACAAAATTGGACAAAAAACTACAGTTTTAGTAACAGAATCACAAACTGACTTCAATTTATCTACATTGATGCGTTTTTCAGTTATCGTGTTTACATGCATGCGGGCCTGCATTCTGGTATAGGGGTAGCTCATATTCCCCATGATCTTGACGTCCTGGGTTCGAGTCCCGGTTCCGGCATGGTTTTCATCATTTCTATCTGTAAGACGTGTGAATGTGTCCCCCTGTAAAAAGGGCCTGTGCAAGCGAATGTGATGCATGAGTAGCTAAGACGTACTCTGGACCCTAGTTGGCGCTACTAAAAAACAAGAGAAGCACCTTCGGCTTAAAATCGCTGATTTCGCCAACGTGTATGTCCATGGTAAATGCCATTAGAAACAACCACAACAACATGCATGCGGATATGCTGGTCGACAGACGGCCGGACTTTTTTCAGATTTGATTCTAAATTTTATATGAATTTTCAGTTCAGCTTGTATACAAATGTGTGAGATTGTATTCAAATTTTACTTTTCCCACTCTCTGCGTTTTATAAACATGCAGGCAAGTAGGCAGAAAAATTCCCTAAACATGTATTTCGCTTAAAATTTGATAAAAAAATTATCTACAAATTTGGTGTAAAGACCAAATAACAAATTTCATCCATCTAGCTGAAAATGTTTTTGAATTATTGTATTTGTAGACATACAGACAAGCATAATTTCGAATTTATGTTTTTCAAACTCGAGGAAGGGCCGCGGTGGCCTGGTAGTAAGGTCTCGGCATCGGAACCGGAGGGTTTCAGGTTTGTGTCCCGATTCCACCGAAGAACCGTCATGTAAGGGGGTCTGTTGCACGTTAAATTCGTCATGACAAAACGTCCTCCCACTGGTGTGGCGTGGTATGGAGAGGGGGGTGCTAGCTTAGGTGTCGTCCTCGTCATCTGACCGAGGTTCAAATTTACGAGGTCCGTCCCAAAATAGCCCTAGCGTTGCCTTAAACGGGACGTTAATATAACTGAGCTGAACTGAACTCAAACTCGGGGAGGTTGAAAATATGGTGGTGATTCGTCAAAATCTCGTAGGCGAATTTTTTGGCGATATTTCAGCATTCCTTTTTTTATGCTCCTTATATGAGAAAGTAAAAAAAGAAATTGCATAGTAAGTTAAATTGAAAAAATTCATAATCCATTCTGTGCATCTCGCGCACTTTTTAAAGCTTTCAGACATCTGACTCCTGTTAATATATATAATGTGGCCCAAACTCGTATGAAAATTATTTTTAAATCGCATTTTTCACCATGGAAAATCGGACTGTTGTTTTAACATTGTTATGATTTGGAAGGATTATTTGTATAGGTGTTATTCTTATTAACCGATCTCAGTTTGTGGTGAAAGTTTATAAGCCAGTTAACAACTACGCTGCATGAGCAATTGCTTTTGTATCGTGGTCATGTTACTAGACTGCGAAACACAAGGTCCCAGGTTCTACTCTCACTCATACCAATCCGCCACATTGGTGAACCGGACGTGATTTGAACAGACTGCGAACCACAAGGTCCCAGGTTCTCATACTAATCCGTCACTCACACCAATCCGCCACAAGTTAAAAAAGCATCCCTCGTATCGACTTTCTTTGCTTTCACATCCCGAATTAATTTCATAACTGAGCTATTTATAAGATTAGCATATGCAATCGCAAACTACGATACAAGGTTAAAATATTAAATTAGGTTCAATCTGTCTGATATATTTTTTTTTTATATTTATTTACATCTGAAAATTCAATGCATTTTATGTAAACTTTAAAGATGATTAGTAATTAAGTGATACAAAGATAAACGCTCTTATTTTAATAAGAAATGTAGCAAATTCTTGTTATCCGAAATTCTATTGCGTAGTTATGAAAACAAAAAAAATTCAGCTTTTAATCCCGAATTTTCTTTTTTTTATTTTATTTTTTGTCTAGCATATGAATTTGATCTGAACTAAAATGTTGTGCTTTTATTAAATTTTAATAATTATTAAATTGCGTTATATTTCCTAATTAAGTTTAAAATATCGTGAACTTGAAAACGATTTTTTATCAAACACAAAAATTCTTCATAAAATGAAATGCAGAAAGATATTTTGGCCACGTGTTTTAAAACAAATTTTGCCAAACCGACGAGAATTTAGCTCAGAAGTTTGTTCTACATTCAAATAGGTGATAAACATTTCATTTTATTAAAAAAAACATTTATGCAAAAAACCCAAACGAATATCATTAGAAATTATTCTTCTAAAACATCATTCGTTCCCGATTGGATAATATGTGATGCAGATTTCATTATGCTTTATCATCCTTGCAAACCATTTGCTGAATTCGTAGAGAAGTTTCTGGAAACTATGACGTCAAAATTCTGATTAACATATTGTCTGCGCATTACACTTTACTTTCGCGTTTTAAATCATTTTGTTATGTTGTGTTGGTGGGAGAAGTGTCGCAGATATTCTGTTCGTTTCGGATTTTACATTCTGATTCAATTTCAAATTTGGAAATGCTATACGATTTTTTCTTCAAGATTTTTTGATCTCCTAAGGAATGCAAGAAATATGTCTTTAATTATCAATTGAAACAATCAAGAGATATCAAGATTAATTTAATCATCTGTGGAGTCCTTTAAAATGTCGGACAAAGAAAAAAATGACATCTTCGAACTTCTAAATTACCGGCCATCTAGACGTTCTCTTGCATGCGTATTCGGTAAGTTTTAGCATTTTTCTTGTCTTAATTCTTTGATGGTTGCTGTAACACTTCTTATTTTGCGATTTTTTTTATAAATATCGGACACAGAATTGTTCGATGTATTCATTATTTCAAAATTTTTGTAACTGAATACAATTTTTATTGCTAGATGTAATTTAAGAATAAAAATGTCTAATTAATTGGTATTGGAGAAAGTTGAAGTTGTTCTTGCATGGACAGTAAAGAACGACTGTACGTCTTTCAAGGAAAGCCATTAAGCGTATTATGTTAAAACCCATGTTTGATTACTTTATTAAAAATTGAATGTAACAAAATTAATTTAAATGTAGTAATTTTATAATTATTGGAAATAATCGGAATTTGAAATAAAATATTTATCGTTAGGAAGGAAAATCATCCAATTTTATTGATGCATTTATTTTACTGTATTTATATACATGTCATTAGTAATTTAAAAATCTTTATATTTGTCATGATGTGCTGATTATTTGTGTTTATATATAATTACTGTACCAATAATCGTGTTAAGCTCTTTTAAAATTTCTCACTGATGTTTTGAAAAATGAAAAAAATATGGAATTTGTTTTAAATGGCACCCTTTGAATCTTCAAAGATAGGTGAAATATTGTCATTAAATTTTCACATAATTTTAGGTTAATTAATTTATCAATTGTGGAAAATCCTGAAGTCGTGACTTTGTCGCCTTTTCTGATACGCATTATACTTACATATTCGAGAGCATGCTATGATTAAAGCGGATCGCTCTTGTAACACAGTATTGACGATAATCATTAAATTCATTTAACGCAAATTTTCATATCCGAGTACATCAGATGAAAAATAAAACGATTACCATTCAATACTAATGAGTGAATGGCTGTTAATCAATTATTTTCAGGTGCGATTTCTTGGTAATTGTTTTTATCTTATAATTATATGAAAATGAGTTAAATTCTTCTCCATTTTGCTGTTTAGTTTCTTTAAAAAATATATGCAATAGGGATACAATTACATTTTTAAGATTTTATGATTAGTATTTTTAAACTGTACGAAATTCATGTAATTAGTTGTACGAAATTAAAATAACCTGAAAATTATGCGTCAGACTATTAATATTTTTTTGGAAAAAAAACACTCGGAAGATTCGCATTGGAGTTTCTCTTACGACAAAAATTAGTGCATTTTATATTTATACTCGTATCATAATGTGTTAATGATAAAATATGAAAGATTTTATTGAAAAAAATTAAATTTTGGCGTTGTGAAATGCATTTGGATTTCAGACGACACATTTCAATGGAATTCGCGAATTTCTTTTTCGTAATGTTTTTTTTTCTTTTATATAATAATTTAAAATATTTTGTTTATCATTCGTTTTATTGTTCAATTAGTCATACTTATTTTATTTCTTAGTATTTGTTGCCAGATCTCAATATCCTATGAATTTTTTTTTTTTCGTTTTTGCCTGTGTAATGTCAGTGTATAAAAATATACAGACCAATTAATCTGTATATGTGAAGTTAGTGAACTATATTATACATTTTGCTTTTTCTTCCTTCCCTTATTGTATTTGAAATGGAAATGGAAATTAAATTTTATAGCACCTTTAGAATACCAAAAGCATATTTGTTTAGATTGTTATGTAAGTATATTGAATTGATAAATTTGCAGTGAGATGGAATACCAAAAAGTAGTAGGTAGGCTAAGTAGTTTCATTTAGAACATTATGAAATTATTCACTAAAGATTTGTAATTCATTAGAATTTCTCAAAATACATTTTTGTAGATTTCAGTAGGCTGGATGAATCATTTTTCTGTTGGTTAATAAAAATGAATAGTTAAAAAGTATAATGGCATATGAAAGATAATCGGTATTCTTAAGTAATCGCTTGTATATATGTGCAAATGTAGCATCTAATTATATGTGAATTACAATTCAAAGGTTTCTAAGAATTTCCACCTTAAAAGATAACATATTCGTGATGAATAAACTATATATTTGCATAACAAACTTTACTCATGTCATCGGTATACAGCTAAAATAATTGTAGAAGGGAAAAGGCCATCTCTATTACAGTATAAAATGTTCTTGTAAATTTGTAACATTTTTTGTATGCTGACAATTTATTGATATTTGCTGTTTTCTCTTATACAGATGTTTTATGACAAGAACATCTCGTTTTTCTTCTCTGTTAATGGGATCACTTTTAGCCAAATATCTGCAGGTCGCAGAATTGAAAAATATTAAGGGTTAGAATACCATTTTTCGTGACTATATAAACCAACTACCATTAAATGCAACATCTATTGCATACAACGTCCATTAGATTATCTTACGAAAAATTATTTTATTGGATAGTGATGTAAGTTTTACAACTTAAGTAGATAATCGTTTTAATAATTTACTTTTATTTCGATTTCCAAGTTACAGAAATGTCTATAAACTTACTTGGCTTTTAGAATCAACTTCTACTATTGATTGATGTGAATGAATCAAATGCCTGTTTATACTTGACTTCTTTAAATGACCAGATTTTTAAAACAATCTGTAATGAAATGATTCATATGAAACTGAATGACGTCTTTATTTTAAATTGTTTATTCAGAATCTTTAATGGATGTTGTACGCGAGTTTTACACTGTCACTAGAAATCATATTTGAACCTTTAATATTTTTGCAATTTTGCGACATGGGATGAAGTGAAGAATAGTGTGCCCCTGAGTTTGTCGCCAATATGGCAACCCATTGGAACGCTCTTCTAGCAACCCTAATGCTGTTTTTATTACTTTTTGCAATGGTTGAGTTGTACATGAACTACAACTATATTTTGAAAAACGTTAAATTAAAAATATTAAAAAAATATCGATGAACGATTTTAATTTTGTTTTTTATTATAATTAAAAGTTTATTAAAGTTAAGCTTATAATTATAAACTTATTTTCTTTTTTTTAAATGTGAATACGAACGGAAAATATTTATTCTTTTGCAATTTTTAATTGTCAGTATGCGCTTTAAAAAATCGTCTGAATTCCTACTTTATGAAATCGTCTGCATTCTCACTTTAAAAGACAGCTGCAATGAAATTCTTTGCAGTTCTAGTAATTCTTTTGGTGTTCTAACGGTTGGTTCCCTTCATAATTTGTTATGAGGGCAATTGTGCAAGAATGGATGTCGAGTAGATGGGATGGAAGACAGTATTTCGAACCTGCAGAATGGATGAAGGGGAGCGAAATATATATATATATATAAGATTTGATGAAGTTGGGAAAAGGATGTTTGTTTGAAATTTTGTATGGAGAATGTTCCGATTGCTCTTCTCTCCATTCTTTTCTTTTGGTTATGTACTGTTCCTGTTATCTTCACAGTCCTTATGTTCAATGTGCTAGTGAAGCTACTAGGTTCCTACGGCTTCACTAGTAGCGGGAGCGGATGTTTTTAAGTTAAAATTCTGCACGGTGCCTTCGACAGATCTGTGGAAGGCACCGCGCAGTCTGGAAAAAATACTTATCAGTAAAAAGTCCTAATTATATGGCTGGAAATGGTAACCGTAACTGTTCCGTGGAAGTATTTGCTTATTTTGTCCGCCATATTTACTGGCGACTTGGTATTGTTGGCTCAGCAAGGGGCACACTAAAATTCATTTTTACCGCGACTTGTTTTCTGGAGCAAATTATTCAGAATTTTTTTAGAATATTTGTTTTTGAAAGTAACTTCTCAGTGGACTTCTAAAAAGCTTCGTTTTAGTGGAGTAGTGCATCGAAATATGTCAAGTATAATTTAGATGTAGATGAAAAGGAGACATGTAAACAGCCCCACGAATTTGATTAAATAAAGGCATTTGTTGTATAAGCAGATTTTAATTCATAAATATTATAGGTAAAATTACTTCGTTTCGAATTAAAATTTAAAAATAAAAGCTTAATAACTTGATTTCATTTATTGCATTACAACTTTCTTTTTGTCCTACATATGAATATTACCCCTTATTCGCATATATTATAAGTAAGCAATTTATTGGAATGTCGTTTTTAAAGCCTTAAGTTTAATGAATTCCCTTTCTCAATTTTCATTATACACAGAGTATGATTGACTGTTTACCAATGCAATTGAGATTAAATACTTCAGTAAATAGCTGCGTTTTTTAAAATCAAATTTCAATTAATTCGGCAAATTTTTAATCATTTCTATCAGCTGAAATTTTCTGTTTGTACTTTACCTTAAAAACTTTCAAGATTTCCAAAATAGATGTTAAATGTAAAAGACCGAATGGTTGAAATTATTTAGAATAATAGTCTGCAGTTGCCTCATTTATTTAGTCTTTTCTGTAATCTCTTCCAGCAGTTGCATTGGCAAAAGTAATTCCAACACCTACTAATCTTAACATTTCTTGACGGGACGTTTGGCTTGAATCTCATGAATAATAATAGTCAAAAACTGCAAATCGAACCCCTTTTTTTCATCTGCGCCTGTCGAATTGTTTAAAAAAAAGTTGGCCTTGGATAAATAGCGATTGGATCTGCCGATTAGAAGTTTCATAAAATTATATTTAGTTTATACAAACCTTTCCCAGATGAAAGCAAGGCAGGGGACGATTAAGTCTTAAAAATACAAGCGAAACTATGTATTAAAGTGTTTATGCATTACTTTTGCCCAGTCCAGAATTCGCCCTTTTCTGTAAGTATATGGGGTGTTATGACTAGATATTGCTTGGGAGCGGCATACAGAAGTCAAAATTAAACTTTACTCGGACATTTTTTCAATCTAGCTAGGAGTTGTTTTGTCTTTCATATTTCATACAATTACATTGGAGTGGCACCTGGAGCTTTCTTGCTGCCTGCTATGTTCTCTTTTTTTTATTCAGAACAGCAGATGTAATCTTTATTTGAAGAGCAGTGTGAAATCTTTTGACGTTTATTTCGCTTTCAAGTCGCGAGCGTTCATATTCGTACGTAACATGGATACGTTAGTATAAAATTCCCCGATATTGTGTTTATTCGTCTTAGCATGCATTGTCACAGTATGTAAAAATTCATGTACATTATTTTAGACCAGATTTCCATAAGTATATGGATAATTCTAGGATCAAAACGCGTTATTCAGAGATGAGGTTTGGGCTAAATCGGAAAAATAATTTTAAAAGAATTCTCTGAAATCCTCCATGCAAAGAGAAGACTGAAATTTTATCGAAAATAGAAAATCGCCTGTAAGAGATTGCATTAAGTAATTTATTCTTTTAAAAATTATATTTTTCAATATTTTGTTTAACTTAAATTTTTTAAAAAGAACAGAAGGACGTTTTTGGAAAGTTTTTAAGTATTTATGGAAGTACGCATCTTTATATAAAATGTATGATTTTTTTTAAACATTTGTGTCAAATTTAAATAACCTAAATTTTTGAAAATAAAAATCTGTTATTTGAAAAAAAGTACTTTAAGTATAGTAAAAAACAAAATTACAGATGTATCATTAAACGCATAATATATATAGTTTTGATTTTTGTGCTACGCGCAGTTTACCACTTTTGATTTTATGTTAGCGTGCAATTTATCATTTTTAAAAACTTAGACATTCAGCTAACCTGTACCCTATTTGTCATGCTTTAATTTATTTCTTTTATGGGTTGACATTTTTTTGTTCGTTTTCAGTTTTAAGTTATTTTATATTAACTTCCGGACTTTCTTTTTTTTAATCCCGATTTATGGTAAAGGAATTTTATAAAATATCACGTTGAAATTTACTATCATTTTAAATGTTGCATTAAAGTGAATGCAAAAGGTAAGAAAAGAGGACTGCAAATGAAACTTAATGAAAATAGAATAGTTTTGTAAAAATAGATTAATCAATTTATGGATGATTTTTAAGTATGTGACTGGAAGACTGCAGGTTCGAAATGCTATTCCAACCAATATCCACTATGTATTTAGTGGTAGAATTCCGGATTTGGCAGCTATCTAGGCCGGTGGACTGAGATGGGAGTTTAACCCCTTGACATACGAATTTATTTAACTAATTAAATAGATGATGCATATCCTACTTGGGACAATAATTATTTTAATTCCTATAATATTATAATAAGCTCTGACATATTGGAGCATTTATAGGTGATTTTTGCATTTTAAATCTATTACTTTAACTTAATTATGGATTTAAAATTAAAAATTCTGTAATTCGATGCGAAAAGAAGATGTGTCATTGAAGGGGTTTATTAAAACGATTTTATTTGCCTAGTTGCTAAATTACTTAAATATTACAAATTCTTTAGAATATAAATGACAATTACTAATTCCTTCACAAATAGAATTGCTCTGCTTTCTATTTGCTTCATTATGCTCAATTTGTTTTCTAATATTCGTAAAGAACTGGGCATCTGCTTGATTAACGTTTATTTCCAAATGTTTTCATAATTAAACATAAAATTACATTTTCATAGAATGAGTGAAGCAAAAATAAGTGTTATAATGTTAAACTAAATTGATCATTTGTATTTGTCTAAAACTATGAAACGAGAAGCCAAAAAATGCCCACTGCATGCTGTTAAAAATGTCTTAATCCATAGCATTTTGTATCCATTTTTCTCCGTTATTTTTTCTTCAGTATTGTATTGAAAATAGCTGCCACTTCTTAAATGTCTTTAGTTTTATTAATGTGTTTTATTATTTTTATAAATGTTTTTTTAATACTTAAACCCAGTCACTGGCATTTGTTTTTTATTAATAAAACTTATTCTTTCAGGCAAGTGGCATCATTTTGACTCATCATTTTGTCGAATCATCATTTCATCCCTTCATCTCTACATCAATGTAAGTTTTATTCAATGTTCAATTTTTTTGTGATGGATTGGCCAAATATATTAAGTGCACTTGACTAAAAAAAAAATTATTTCAAGTAGTTACTATATAAAAAAAACATTTACTAGTATCTACCGAAATGAGAAGGTGGTATCGGTTTTGTTATGGGGAATTTTCTTACGCAAGAGTGCTGAAATCGTTGTTGCCTAATTGCACTAAAAAGGTTTAGATAGGAGGATAACATGTTGGAGGTCCAATTCCGACAGAAAGTTATTTGTAAATTTTGAAGTATGGCCTTATAATGGTATTATATGGTGTATTCTATTCTTAAATATACATTTGTTATGTTTATGTAGCGTGCAAAATTTTTAATTGATTTTCTAGGGTCATAATTATGTGGTCCAATTGCAATAATCATCTGATGATTTAACGATGAATTAAGAATGCAATGGATAAATCGGCTTATGTGAATGAAATTATCATATATTCTCTAATATGTGGGGGTAATTTCTCTCCTTAAACCGCATTAATACTAGACCTTGGGAGAGGTTAGAAATGCCACGTGTGTTTAATGTCTTTATTCCCAGGATTTGTTTATGGGCGTTTTATGCTTCGTCGTATAATGAAGAAACCCGAGTATGCGTTTTAGATGGCTTTTATTTAGATGTTTGAAACTCTACTTTGTCACAGAATTACAAGGTCATATACAAAATTTAATTTATATAGATTATTTTTTGAGTTATTGCGTGAGAATGAATGTACCAAAAGACGGTCAAGCGTTAAACAGGGTTCAGTTGAAATCGAGTGCGGATCTGCACTTTAAGGGCGCCAATTATGTATCAGATTCGATATATGGAACTCTCTAAATTTTATAATTGTTTCTTTGTCCTCAAACTTCAGTTAACGGATTTTGAATAGAAGTTGATGTAAATTAATAAACTTAATTTACAGACTTCACGCGAATTTTTTTTTCATCTGGCTCTAAGTATTTTTGAGTTATACGAGTTCAAAAAGGATTTCATCGAACTAGAAGTATGAAATGTCAGGGATTCGTCAGAATTTCGAGTATGATCTTTTTAATGATTGCACTAAATTCTCTTTGCTTGCTTCTTATTCAAGAATGTAAAAAAATTGATTGGTACGATTTCTGTTGCTGTTAACTACATAATATTTTTAAAATTCGATAATTTGTGGAATTTTTTAAATCAATTTGATATTTGGTTCCAATTTATGAACATTTAGTGATTACTTGGCTTGAAACCATTTCTGCTATTTATGAAAGTCAAGTCGTTGTCAGACTGTACCAAAGTATCTGACTCCGAAACGGAGAATAGCATTATTTTGGAATGCAATAGATAAATAGTTTTGGAAAAACTGACAGATTTTGTTAGAACCCAAAGACGAATTAAAAGCATAAGCAAAAATATATACGCATAGTTTTAAATTTTGGTTCCTGGCAAAGCTTGTAACATTTTTCCTCTTGTTTAATGCAAATCATTGTCCCATTTATCAAAATTCTTTCTGAATTGATTAATAAGTGGAATTTCGGAGAATATGCAATAAATGGCGGATAATCCATCTAAATATTAAAAACATTGTTACTTCTGTTTTAATTGACTTCGTTTTATTGTTTTTTACATTATCATATAAATATTTTATATTTGCTTATTTAATAGTCTTTATACTTTTCCTATTGTTTCTATGTTTATTTTAGCCAAGATTCTTAGATGATATTTTACTGAAAACAATGGGTTTTTTTGTTAGTGTATTTTGTAATTTTGTATTTCTAAAATTTTTGATTAGATGATTAAAAAAAAATGTCATTAGATCACTAGTTACAAATGACAATATTTATTTCAGACTGTTTTCTAGCACTTTCTGTGATTATGCGTTATTTTTAAAGAAAGAATAATTAGTTTAAATCTAGTACGCAACATAGTTTTTCACGTAACTTGATCGTTTCTTAGTATGATTTTAGTATCGCAAAATTTCGGTGCTAGTTATAATGTCCCAATTATTTTCAATTGTCCTATTGTAAATATGCTTTTAGTGAATTTTAGTGAAGTGAATTTTAATGATGAAGTGAGTAATTACAAAATTTTATGTAAAAGAAGGTAAGTAGTTACATACTGTGTAAGTTTCCTAGACTGTATGAAAGCAGTTTATACCGTCATGTGAGTATTTTGAATTACAGCTTTAATTGTGGATATATGTCTTTTGCATTTCTATGGCCACTGTGATAAATAAGCGTCATTCACAGATTCTAATTCCCTTAGTTAATAAATACCATCGATTAAAGCCAAACCCAGTCCTCTAAATTGCCTTTCATTTGGCTCAATTTTTTTTTTCTTTTTTTCCTATTCGTCATTGGTGATAAAGCAAATTCATGCTATTTAAGCATTTATATTCTTTACCAAGTCGCACTCATAGATTTCACACACATTTTCTTCTGTGAAGTCGGGTATTTCTCGGTATTCTGCATCATTTCGGTTCGAATTGATTAAGTTTCCATCGAGTCTCGGTCTTTTAATATTGGGTTCAAGAATTAAGCATTATTAAAATGGGTATATTTTGGAACTTATTTCTATTTTTTGATTAGGGAGGTTAAACTATTACATTAGACTGTAAGCTGATCAATTAGAAACGTTCTTTTTTTACGAATTTGATAGAAGAAATCCCATGAACTATTTAAAAATATATGAAATACAATCAAATACAAATAGTCAATTTCCTATCCGTTTCCTTACATTCACATAAATCTTGGATAAATTTACAAAAACTGAGCCTCCGCTTAAATAATACAAACGTCAAGGCCGCGCAGTCGTGGTTTATTATAAATAATTAAAAATAAGGATACCTTCACAAAGTTGCTAAAATAAAAATGTAACCTAAAATAAAGCATTAATATTCTAAACTAAAAATATGAGGTTAGCTAATTCATTGAGTTAGAACGCCCAATTTTAGGGACACAAAAGGTTTAAATTCGTCACTGGAATAATGAGTCATATTAAAAAGTTTCTGATATTAAATTTAAAAGTCAATTTATATGTGAAGATCATATATGAAAGTCATCGTTAAAATCGCATTTTCTAAAAACGGATGAATGAGTGAATTTGGTGTTCGCGGAATCTCCTGTTAATAATAAAAAGATCAGATAAAAAAACTTTCTACTTAAAAATAATAAAAATATGCACTTTGCTTAAAAATTTTTTTTTTGTTTTCATTTACAGTCATTATTAAACTGGAAAAACGTAAGGGAGTTTTCTAAATTTAACTTTAAAAAACAATTAAACATAGTCATTTTTTATAATGTTAACTATTTTATAGTAAAAGGACAATTGAGGATTCTTATTAAACATAGGAACAAATAATAGATGCATATATAATCTTCGAATAGAATTCAGGACAATCGTCTATCTAGCTCTAAATTGTGCCATTTTTTTCAAAAATATTTCGAGCAATAAGCAAACTTAGCTCTCAGCAGTAGATACTACTGCTTTACATTTGTTTCTTTGAGAAATTTAGTAATTCAATCACAGCAATTATTAAAACTTTTTTTCTATATAGTTAACCTAGAAAATCTATGAAAGAATTATTTTGTCATCGATGGTTCAAAATTTCTAATGAGTAATTTTGCTCTTGAGCCTGCTCAGATCCCAAGCGTTTCTCCTAATTTTTGTTAGCCTCGTGTTATAAATTTGAGCAAATTTATTTTAAAGCGATTTTTAGAAAAACTTCTTCATTAATTTTTGAATTTTGCTAGACATTTTTTACAAAAAATCTTTAATAAAAGTAGAGATCTGATATCGGAAGCCAAGAATTATTTTTGTAAATCTCTCAATCGATCGAAAATCGGATGCTTCATTTATTTCTAAAACTTTTTACTGTTAAATTTTTACAAATCTATCTTAAATTCTATTAAAATGATATTTTTAAGTTTACAAAAAAATTCAATTTAAATAATGCATTTGACCGTTTGGAATTTCAGTGGAGACGACTTCGAAAAAAATCAAATTGAGAACGAAAAGGCTTCATCACAAATTCTATAATATCGGCTGATATAAAATGTTTCTCATTATAATAACCGAACGTATTTGATTAGGAAAGTAGAAATTTAATGACTGTTACTGCGGCAATATTATAATCGCTATTGCTGAAATTTTTATGACATTGTCATTAATATCTCAATTTTTAAATTAGCAATTGTTAAACAAGAATTTAAAAAAAATCACTTTTTAAAATTTGATAACATTTTTTAGTTGGCGTATTTACAAAATCGTTATTAATTTTTTTTATAAAAGCAGAAAAATAATTGTAAACTATAAAAAAAATAAGGAAAAGTCTTGAAACAGATCGATAATTTTCATGAAGACATGAAATAAATAACACTGCAAAAATTTTAATCGCACAATTTTTTTGTAGGAAAGAGAAATCTAAATAGCTATTCTTTATATTGACTAGAAACTTTTAGTTAATCCGCAGTGTCATTAATTTTGGTTTATTTGACGAGATTGAAGGTCAAATTTTGAAGCCTACTTGGAGTAGTTGTATTTGAAACGTCCGATTTATCGTCTTCCTCCTCTTGACATTTCATAGTAAAATGTGCTCTTAACTCGTGACATTTTCAAACCTGCCGAAATTTAGATAAGGAAAAAAAATGTGTTCTTACCTTGAAAATATTCCTTGCTCCAAACGCAGTACGACGCTAATACCTACCAAAACAATTTCGTAACTAAATATTTTTTTCTGAATTTTCGAAGATTTAATCAAAAGTGTAGAGATACTTTGAAAATTGGTATTTCCAATGATTTTTAGGGTATCAAGTTCCCTACAGATTAGACCTAACAATTTAAAAATTTTAATCCCTAAATATTTTTAATTTTAAATATATCACCGCTTGCATTTAATTTTTGGACCCTGTTTTCCTCAAATAGTGAATGAAAGTATCTCAGTCTGCGTTGCCTTTTAAATGACTTAATCCTTTCTCCTGTTGATATGAAAAAAGGAATTTAAATGTAAGAATTTCACATTTAAGTCTCTATTACTGAAAATAAGTCGAGTTTGAGAATTGTTTTTTTAAAATTCTTTTTAACAGATTCTATTGAAAACTGCAGATCCGTTTTTCATAAGCTTTAAGAAATCTTTTATTTTCCTTCCTGTTTGTGAAATTTTGCCAGTTTCAAAAGTTATCCTTTTGATCGGAGTGCAGGCTAAAAAAATGCCATGCATTAGTTATCTCAAAGAAGTTGCAAGTTTTTTTAGTAAACTGAATTAAAACAGTAGAATTAATCATTTGCTCAAGTATTGCTTGTGCTTGAATGATATTTTGAGCTTATACTTCGTTAAAAAAATAGATACAAATTTTCCAAGGCTCACTCAAACTATAAAATTTTTAACTCTGTAATCTAAATCGAAATAGAATCTAATAGCTGAGAAATCTCAACTATTAGTATCTAACGTAAACGGTATATAATTTTTACAGGCAATTTTATCGTTAAATTATTTGTATAAGCTACGAAATAAACATATGCTTTAAAGAAATGATTGCGGTGTCTTTCGATACGCAGAGGGTAATATCAATGTTAATAAATATCGGAAAATTCGCAAATATAAATAAGGAACTTGATTCGCTAGTGAAGAAATAATGATGCCAAAAATGTTTTGCATGACTTAATCGAATGAATGCTTAAATGAATGAAGAACGATTAATTCCCCCCCCCCCCCAATCAAAACGACTCTTAGTGTAGGAATTTGTTTAAGACAGTTAAGACTGAAATTAATTAATGTAAATCTGAAGTTGTATTTTTGTGTATGATGAAAATCATACTAAGAATTATGAGCTAAACTTTAGTGAATATAGCAATATAGCTTCAAAATAAGCAGTGATTCAGCAGAAAATAACATAAAAATGCACAAATGAACAAAAAATAACTATAGTAAATTTATAGAAGCTCAAACACAACATAAACAGTCTAAACACATTAATTGAATAATTATACTATATAATTTGTAGAATTATTAGTAATTGTATATACTATAAGCAGACCTAAAAATTTCCGATTTAGGACTAGTTGATCAGAAGCGGGGAAGAGATTGTAAATGTCTCCACGAGAAATGATTTGTATAAAAACATTTTCGAAAATGATTTGCTCAATTTCTGTAGTTTTAGGATTCGCATTTTCTCCCACTGGCCATCGGAATGCAAAAGGTTTACTTTGCAGTAGTGTCTATATATTTGTAGTGGAATCTCATTTAAAAATATATTTAATGCAGATGTGTATTTTTAATGCAGTTATTTAACTACGCATGAGTAAGTAAAAGGAAATTCTTCCTCTAATCAGTGTGACGCTCCTACCCGTGTCGCTCTCTTGTTGTTCTCGTTCCGTTGGAGCGATTCATTCGACGCGACAGTCCTCGAGAAGGAACAAACCGATCCCTAAGTGTTAGTCAAGCATGAACTTCTGTTTCTGCAACGCCTTTTATCTGGTGGGAAGGGCTGAAAATTTGACATTACACAAAGGTGGAACGAATTTGAATCTCGTATTTTTACAAGATGTTGGGCTACAGTTTTGGATCAGAATTTGGAACCATTTTTAACTCATTCACTGCTAGATACATTAAGAATGATTTTCTAGTCTCCAGTCATCCGAGAATTATCGAAAATAATCCATTCTGCGAAATCCTCTCTTTACTTGAATTTCGCGTAGGTTGGATTTGTGTTCGAAATGAAAATGTGAACTTTTCTCATTTAATTTCATTGAGAGGATAAATTTGGTTTCTATTGGAAAAAAATCGCCTGTTAAGTGTTGATTCTTTAATGAATTTACTGTTATAGTTACGCTACATGTAAAATTGTTAATCGTGTAAAATATATAGATATGTACTGAATAAAAAGATATGTACTGAACGTTATAAAAGATATGTACTGAAAAATGAACAATATTCCTTATTGACAAATAGCCGTGAATTTAAATCACGGTTTAGGATCAAAAGTCTTTATCCAACACTTAAAATTTAGAAAGAATTGAATAAATATAACAGCTAAAAGTAATTTTTTCTTTTACGATTGATACATAATACTCTATTTTATTTTGAATTTTTTTATTATGAATGTATATGCAAAGTAGCATCCCTTAAATTAGCTTTAAAGTTGCTTAGGAAGAGACGAGTCATTCTTTCTCCAACTGTTCTCATATTAGCAGCGTATTTTTTTCTTTTCCTATTAAGTTTAAAAATAAAGCAAATCTAAGCTGCACAGAACTCAGGCTCGAAAAATTTAACATAGAAGGGATTTGAATTTCAAAACCGATACACATATTAATTTTTTTTCTGTTTTGTTATCTATGACATTTATTACTAGAACTATTATCACTGCTAAATTTATCTGAATTCACATAATTAAACGAATAACTATTTGAAAAAGTATTCGAATCTCTTGATTAATTAAACTGAGAATTCAAAAGCAAAATTCAAAGACATTTATGGGAGTTGGAATAAAATTAACTCGAGAGGGCAACTCTTTCGAACTCGCAAAAAGGTTTGCGATGGTTTTGAGAAACCTATAAGAACTATCGAATTTTCGATTCGTATAAGCTGTGTTATTCATGTATATTTAGTAATTAAATAATATTGACTGTTCCAAAATAAAAAAAATATCATACAGTGGTAAGATCTAAAAGTGTCATGTAAACAAAATTACCTTGTAACACAATATTATCATAGGATGCAACGTCTTTCGTAAATATATCGATCGTGAAAAGGTTTCACTTCATAATTTTTCTCTTGCGTTTTATGCCCATGCTCGACATCCACTTTCAAATCATATGATTAATGTAAACAAAAAACAGTACACTGAGAATTAACTCAACGGAAGCCACAGCGATGTGGCGATTTGCGTGAAGTTGTCTGTTCAATTTGAAAACGCATTTTTTGCATGGCATCCATGATCGACTGGAAAGTTAAATAATGTTAAGGAGACACACCGGTCCTTAAAGAAAAGGAAGAAACCAACGCAATTTTGTTTCTGGAAATTTTCTCGATAAAAAAAATAATTGAAATACAAATAATTATTACATCTGAGAAAACGAATTATAGACTGAAATGATAGTTCGTTGAATACTTTCCTTCTGCTTTTGTATACATGAGAAACTAAAGACACGTTGAAGATGAACTTTGACGAGTACAATTATAAAGCATAAAGCGTAAAACTTTTTACCTATCCTGGTTTCGGAAGATCTTATTTTCCCATTCAGGAAAACACGTCGCTCAATCATTCTGAAGTTTGGTTCAGTCCGTCTCTGCCCTCCATAAAATATTTTGAGTTCGTGAAATAGGTCAACTAATTTCTTCTAAGCAGTTACGTTAATGATAAATAAATTTCCTGATAAACTGAAGAGACTGATCGGAAAAGATTGCATATCTATTTGGTTATTTTAAAAATAAAAAGAATGATTTAGATTTTTTTTTTCGACACCCTATGAACCTTTTATGTGTTGTGCTTTTATTTCGTGAAAAGCAGATGTAAAAACTTTGTTATACCCAACAGTGGCAGTGAATGAGTTAAAATTGGAATTTCTTTTAGTTTCATGCGAGTTGATTCCTGAGAAACATCTGGTTTTTGAAAATTTTACCTCAATTCTTACGGCAGCTCTCTGTAGTAGCCAAAGCTGATGAATTCTTTCTTTGAATGACGTACAATTCTTGCATAAGAATAAAATGAATGTAATCTTTCCATTACATCAGTTCATTGCAACATTCACTGATGTTTAGACATTCAGACACAAGACTTTGAAGATGTATTACATCGCTTAGAATAAATTTGCATCTAAAAATCAAAAGTTGGCACATTCAATAAGTTAATAGTTTCTAATTATTGAAGCTAAGAGAAATGATGGATTTATTTTGGCGAAAATAGGCAGTTGTGTGGTGCAAATTTTTTAAATGTATATCGAATTATAAATCTGTCCAGATTAAATCTTAGACGAATTCCGTACAGGCAGCAACTGACATGAGATGAAGTTCTTGAGAATATTTCGAACTTAAACGAGCGCTATCCTAAACTGTAAAAATTTGCAATGAAGAGAAATTATCGCTATAGTACAATAAAATTGTCTGAGCTTGGTTAGTTTTTCATTGAATCAAGTATTTTGCTATGTAATACTACGCTGAATATTGTCACAGTGAAGGCCTGTTAGCAAATTCAAACTAAAAGAAAACCAAATTTAGAACTAATTTGAAAGACAAAAACGAAGCAAAATAATAAATAACCGATCTGCTAGTAAAAAATCAATGAGTTTGAAAGAAAATTTGAAAAATACCTAGCAAGCTAAGAATTTAAATACAAAAAATCGAACACTGAATCGTAAGTCTTTAAAGTTCTTTGCAAACGCAAAAAAAAAAAAAAAAAAAAGCATAAAAACTTGTATCAAAAATTTCGTTTTTGTCATCCCTTTTAGCGTTTTAAAAGTCTGAAGATTCATTTAACTCGGGGATCAAAGGTGTATTCTGATCAAGAATGTAGTTCTTATACATTGTTTGCTTTAGTGATTATACAACCGACATATTTGATTTTGTTTAATGTATTGAAAAAATTCTGGCCAACTCGGTTAGTTTTTCATTGAATCAAGTATTTTGCTGAATAATTTTACAAATAAATGATGCTGATGCATACGCTCTTCTGGAAATGTTAATTCAAACAATTGAGTTCATGCGGACTTTTATGAAACCAAATTACCAAATATTCTTCTATCTTGGTTTGAATTATTTTGCTTAAATAGAAGAAAAATTAATCCAGTTGGTTAGTTTTTTAAGGAATTTCGATTACAGCTGCTAATATTTGCTTTTGTTGCAAATCCTTAAAGTTGTTTTTTTCTAGTTTTGAAGGTGGTATATAGTAAAGTTTTTCCCGTCCAGCTATGACGAGTTCCCGCGTTTTCCGACTGCCCAGGTTGACCGTTCTGTTAATTTGTCATTTCATGTAGATGTGGCCAACTGCCTGTCGACATAAATAAAAGCCAAGCTCCAGATTCTAGGCTATAGTTTTAATTGCATAAATTTACATTATGTGCATGAGTTAATTGTTGTGAAATGTACAGCTTTGATAATTTAAGAAATGTCTTCTTAACCATGAACAAACACAAGCCAACTGGACATGGCGTCCTCTCCTGTCTCTCCTAGCTTTTTTACATCCCGTACCTCTTTTCCTTCCGGTTAATGCTCTCTGGGGGCGACCTTGGAACCCTGGATGCAAAATTTGGCAGAATATCGCCCTGTGGAGCGAGAGAACCATGGCCGATCCTTACTTATATATACTCGTGTTTTTCGACTAAATATTAAGTCTCCCCATTAGCTACTTTAGATAATATAGAAGTTTGTAGTAAAAGATGGCATATTCATTTCCTTTATTAAACAATAGAAGTGTGTACCCTACCTGCAATATTTAAGTTATGTCCATAAAGATGAATTTTTCCCTAAAATGTGAATTTTGATGACTCGAGTCGTAAAATTTCGGTTTTGTTTCTCTTTCTGGTTCAAGAAGAAATTTAAATAAGATTATATTCATATCATATTGTTTCCGTATTTCTAATGTCGAGGAAGTATTTCAGATGACTCTTTAAAACTATAGAAATTCATAATGAGTGAACTTAAAGTAACATTTACTGCTTATAAAAACATTAATCTTTTTTTGAATTTCATTCTTATCGGGAATGCTGAATGTTTCTTCTCGTTCAACAAACATCATTTTGATTTCAAACGAAATGCAATGGGTCTAATATAACCTTAAAATTATTACAAATAATGGAATATATATAATTGAAATCCACGCAAATAACATTATCAAGAATAATTGGAAATTATACTTGACTATAAAGAAAATCTTGATTTTTTCAGCTCACATATTGGAAGTAAATGCAGTGGCAGGTGTTGATATTTTTTAATCGTATTGATATTAAAACACTCAAACATTTAGAGAAAATAATTGTCCCAAATATTTACTTGCCATCACATATCAACAAGCTTTAAGCAGAAGTTTGGTGTCATGAAGAAAATTCAGTAGAAATAAAGGAATTTTAAAATATTTTAAATACGTATATATTTCTGATTATTTAAATGATGTGTTTTGGCATTTCATTAGAATGTAATAAAACTATCTTCTCTCCGTTTTTTTAAATGATGTAAATATTTATTCGACACTGAAGTTCATAATTAAAAAACCAAGTTTAACAGAAGTTTTTCTTATAACGGAAAAAAATCATTTCTTGTAATGCGGTTATCTTCAGATTCTTTACAACATGTTCGCTTGCTAACGCGTGAACGTTTTACCAAACAAACCTTCGAGATGTTTCAATATAATCCGCTAGTTTATTTTCAATTCGATGGATTTGAGACACTATTTAATCAGCTTTCATTTACAGTATAAAAATACTAAATTATTTGTTGATAGTTCATAAATTGAACAGCTTGAGCTAATAGGTCCAAACAATATCAAATAATCAACTATGCATCGATATTTAGGTGTTTTGTTTTAAATTGTGATGTATTTTGTACTGCATTTCTTCTTGAAAAGTTTTATTTTTGCCATATTATCCAACCTCTTGACTAATTTGCAACTTGCATGTTTCAATAATTATGAGTTTCATGGTAAAGTAACTTCACATTTTTTTTATATTAATTATCGCTGTAGTAAATAGTATTTTAAACATAGATAACTTTGATAGAAATTTTCTTATTCGACTTGTTATCTCTTTTCTAAAATAGTCTTGAGCTCAAAAGTAGGTTTTTAATTATGCATTTATGGGCCTCGGTGGCCTCGTGGTAAAGTCTCATCTTCGGAACCGGAGGGTTTCAAGTTACAGAACCGATTCCATCGAAGAACCGTCGTGTAAGCGGGTCTGGCGTACGTTAAATCCGTCGGGGCCAAACGTCCTCCAGCTGTTGTGGCGTTGAAGTTTGGAGAGGGGGAGATGGTGCTACCTCAGGTGTCGGCATCGACATCTGACAGCTGTTCCAAAATTACCAGAACCCATCCCAAAATAACCCTAAATTTGCTTTAAAACGGGACGTTAATGTAACTAAAACTGTTTTTGCCTTTCTTAAAAGCGGAAGATTTTGCTAGTTTAGAATATTTTTAAAGGGGTTGAAAATATTGAATTTTTCATTTTTAATGTTACTGTTTGCGTGTTCAGAGGAAAGTGTATCTTCAGGGGGGGGGAGGGAGGATGAAAATCTAGTTATTCATAGGGAAGTTTTTTCTTCTTCATTGGCTGTTTCATTTTATTATAGAAAAATATTGCTCGTCTTGCATAATATAACTTTTAAGGGGAAAAAAAAGACTAAGTAAAAACCCGGAATTTAGTATCACGTTGTATTTAAGTTTCGGATGAGAGATGCTTTGTTTTCTATAAAGTATATCTATTAAACGTACTGTTTCAATATACATCTTATCTATAGAGATTTAATGCAGGTATACTTTATTATATAAGAAATTAAGAATATAAAAAAAATGTCTGAACGTTAAAGTTTATATCGCCTTTGGCATGTTTCTTCTCGAGCAGTGGAATATATTCTTTGAAATAATTTCAAACTTACCGAATGAACAATTGATTTGATTCGCAGAAATGCACTAACAAATATCGATTTACAGTAGAATCAAACATTTATTGTTTATCTTCAAATCTTGAGTGGTTCAGAGTGTTGCATACAAATATTATTAAAAATTGTGGAGTCGTTAGCAAAATGCGAGATCACGTTTTGCACTCAATTCTAAAGTTTTAACTAGAAAGTGCTGTTTGCGATTTAGATTTTCCTTAAATTCTGTACTTGGAAAAAAATTCCCACTAATTAACTCAAAAAAAGTTACCTTAACAAACTAGGAATATTGTGCAAAAACATGATTAATTATTGAAAAGATAAATTAAAATAAATTTGGGACATTGATTTTTTTTTATTAAAAAATGAAAATTTATAATATTTGCAAATAGCGTTTAAAATTTAAAATAATTTTTGAAATAATTAAAGCCCTGCTGAGAGAACAAAATATTTCATACGAAAATGTAAAAGATGTAGCTTTAAAAAAATATCCTTAGTTTATTCGCCGTTTATGCAAAAGAAAAATTTAGTTTCGAATTCCCAAATATCTAATAAGTGAAATTTAAATTATTGATAAGTAATTTGTATCAAATATTGATTTGCTGTTATTCTTTTAAGATTTTTAAATGGTATTTCATTCCCAAATCTGTAAATTGTCATTCGCTATAAATTAACACGGCAAAAAATACTCTAATCCATGTATTCTTTTTAAAAAATAGTGTTTTAAAATAATCAGCTTAAGAAGTTAATTCAAGTTTGATTTCTCTTCAAGAATTTAAAAATCAGTGCCTGAAAATTAGACGAATTAATTTGAAAGCCTATTTCGCTATTCTTTTTATTGTATCATTAGCTGTCTCTTCTTTAGTATTTAAATAGTTACTTAAATTTAATTTACTATGATAAAGGAAATGCACTCGATAGTGACAATTTAAATGTAATTTTCTCCATGTTAAGGATTGCTACATTTTCATGTTTAATAAATGCGAAGGCTTTTACTCTATTCAAGATGTACTTACAATTCATGCATAGTTTTCTATAATGTATTTCTAAATAAAATTAGACAAAAAAATTATTTAAAAAATAATTTGGAAATATAAAGTAATATTTTGAGGGGAAAACTTCGATTAAAAAGATGAATCAATTTTCTTTTCAAGGTGGTTTCTTTTATTAAATTTCAATAATATAAAATTGTCCCCGTAAGTCAAAATAAGTTAATGGGGTATTTTACTCTTAATGAAAGAGATGGTTAAGAACTAGTTAGCTGCTGCTGAGCTTTCATAAATAAAATATGTAATTAATGTTAAGGTATATGCATTTTATGATAAGTAAAAACAATGAAACCGGAATTGCTGCTGATACAGAACAGGAACTTTTAAAAAGAATACCAAAATGCTTGCATATGCCTATCCAATAAATAAAAATTATGGGAAAATGGTGCCTTTCAAATGAAGCATCTTCTCTAGCTGAAAACAAAACGATTTCAAACGCTTATTACGACAGGAAAAACCCTTAACAAAATCCAGTTTTGAGATAGGTTTTCAGAAAAGAACGCTGAATAAGACATTTTTAGTGTAATGATAAAGAAATTCGTGTAAGAATTATTACAGATTCCAACAATTTAGACAGTTAACTGAATATCTTGATTCTTTATATCCCATGTCGGAAACTTTTTAGATTTTAACCTGTAGCATAAATGTTATATATTTCGTGTTTCCGAACTTTCTTGAATCTTGAAAGCAGTCAATGCATTTGATAAAATGTGTAGTTTCATTAGCACGGTTTTACTTCAAAGAAGGCTGGTGAACTGATTGAGATAGGTTGTGGTTCGGCTGAGAGTTAGAGATGCAACTCCACTTGAATACAAATCCTTTCATAAATTTTTATTAATTTCGAACCGGGAATTTTTGTCGATCAAGAGTGAATCATCTGCCTATGAATCATAATTATATAAGAAACAATTCACTTTTGAATACGTATTTTTAATTTTCATCGAGTTTCAGAAAGTTTTCTGATGAATGTGTTTATCAACAGTATTCCGATGGGGCAAATATGTGTTCATATTTTATTTGACTATTAACACTTATCAAATCTTTTTAAATGTAGGTGTATCACATTGGGTTTTGGATATTTACTTGATTATTTGAAAAGGTCTGTCTTTATTATCACAAAATGTAATAATAAATATTTAATAAAAAATTTTGAAAAGTATATACAAATTTAAATAAGTCTATTCTTTTCATAAATTCTTCCAATCTTGTAAAGACTGAAATACGTTACTTTCAACGTTTTCTAGAAATTAGTTCCCTCGTATTGTATAAAAATTCCTTTCGATTTCTTGTGAAGATTTTTTAAATCTCTTCATAAACATCTTTTGTTTTCATTATTTTTCGTAAGATTTTCAATATGCCATGTTTTCTTGGTGATTATTGATTGCAGTAATCGCTGTATCTTCATCAATATGAAGAAAATCGGACAGTTCTGTATTATCTTAACAGATGTCCTGCTTTTCAATTGCTACTAATTAATAATGCAATCGATTTATTTTGTTTAAAACAATAGTAGGTGAAAAGTTTCGAAACCTTATATAAGTAAATACAAATTAAGATTTTGTTATATCAAAATTCCTCTTGTAATATATTGAATAATAACGTGTAAATATCATTTAAAGTCAAGATACTCAAGAAAATAAAATACATTAATTTATATTAAATATTTAATTATAAATTATGTAAATTGGAAATTTTATTGGACTCGATCGTTACTGATGTAGTTTCCAAATGGCAATGTATTATTCTCACTTTCCTCCAAAAATAAGTGGTCTGAGATGAATTTATAGGGTACCTTTTAGCAAATACATATCTGCTCTACGTGTAATTACATAGCTTATTCTATTTAATATACTGCATTCTTGTTTTCTGCTTTGCGCAAGTTGTATTTTAAATCGATGCTGTTTTGCATCATAACTTGAGACGTACCTAAATAAATAAGAACACGTTTTGTGTTTGATTTATTGAATTTGCTGTGAATGAATATCCAAAGTCATTAAAGAGAGGTGAATCAGTCTATATTTCTTTTTCGAAATTTTATTACTGAATCTGATTTTACCCATTTTTGTTCAACATTTAATTCGGGAAGAACTAGTATTTTAAAGCTAAGATAGATCATTGACTTCGTTAATTGTTTAAAGAATTTTTTCTCATGTTTAAATAAACTACTGTATTCCGATTTTAGTGGTAAAGCAAAATTTATAACTTCGTGTTCTGCAGATTATCTTCTTGCTATTTCGTTGAACTTATTTCTTGAAGATAGATGCGTAAGTTTAAATTATTTTTAGTTCACCGTACTTTGAACAGTTTTGTAGTGAACTGTATCTTGAATTTAATTTTTAATTTTCTCAAGATCAAGTCATTTGAATAATTCGGTCATTACCGTTTTTACACTCTCAGAGAATTGCAAGTTACTCAGTCTTATGTTACATTTTTAATTTGTTTCCAAAGGAAAATATTTGTCATTAATACTAGCCAGCAAGAAATTTGAAAATGTTTTCTATGCAAGATGAAATTCTTTAGCTGCAAATAAATACTTGCTTTCAAATTTTAAGATCAGAAAGGCTAATAATTATAGCAAAATATGCTATATAGCGATCCTGAATTTTGAAATATGAATGTGGCTTTGCAACATAAAACAATGAAAAATATTCTTATGAAAATTCCCACCCCCTACCAATTAATAAGCATCAAATAAGAATACACTAAATTGGATTTCTTACTTGTCATTGGACGGATAATTTCTCATACAATAAACTGGTAACTGAATAAAGATTGTCAAAAAAATATAATTTTAACAAGCAATCTTTATATTTTTAAATATAATTAGTACTATTTGTTTTTAAAATTTGCGTTCTTTATAAAATTGACGGTTGCTCATTTATATAAAATATATACAACTGTTGTTCTTTTAACTCCGCAGCTGATTTAACAGTGGAAGTAAACAAATGGCATTTCATTCAAATAAAACTGGATCAGTTTGCAAAGGTTCGGTTCAAGTCTTCCAATCTTCTGATAAATTGAAGATAATGTGAAGGATATTTTTTAAATTTATTAATATCTCTCCTTTCAACGTGTACATTTTTGTCATTTAATTATTTACCATAATATCTTTTAAAAGCAAACATATAACTTTATTTTCAGTAAAAAAAAATACGATGAAACGCATTTTGCATCTTTATCATTCTCATTTAAAATTGAGTTAAAAATTGCTAGTTAAATTGCATTTAAAAAAATCTTTTAAAAACAAAAATCACCTAATTGACTAGCATGATTCCAAAATTTTAAGTTATGTGTGTATATAATATGTATGTATATATTATGTATGTTTTTATAATATATATATTAATGATATATCAAGTATCGCAACATTTTCCTCGAATTTTACTGAAGAGTATTGCTATTATGTCTGTATGATTATTTTTTTGAAAAAACTGAGACTTCAAATTGCAATATTTTAGATTCTGAAAATGTCTCATTTTTGCGCCAGTGCATAGATGGGCAATTTTATTATTTTATCTTTTGCATGAGCGAACTGAGACTATCTATGAAATTTTTAAAAAAAACATTAAACAGTGAAAAATTTCGTATAAAATTTAGTTCAATTTTAAATGATTTTTATAAATTTGTAAATAATTTGAATTGGAGATCGCTCCCTGTTTAAAAACAGAGCGCTCACTTGAAGTTAAAAACAAACGCTTAAAAAAAAAAAAAAAAAAAAAAAAAACCGCGCGCTTGAAATTTAAAAAAAAAAAGCGCGCGCTTGACATTAAAAAAAAAAGCGCGCGCTTGACATTAAAAAAAAAAGCGCGCGCTTGACATTAAAAAAAAAAGCGCGCGCTTGACATTAAAAAAAAAAGCGCGCGCTTGACATTAAAAAAAAAAGCGCGCGCTTGACATTAAAAAAAAAAGCGCGCGCTTGACATTAAAAAAAAAGCGCGCGCTTGACATTAAAAATAAATAAATAAAGCGCGCGCTTTAAAAAAAATCGCTTGAAATTTTAAAAGGCAAGATGTAACTTACATAACATTACAAAGTACATGTATTCAAAGTTCGCTATAAATCCGAAAATCTTCTTTTAACTTATTTCAAATACCGAATTTTGTATATATTTATTCTGTGTTTAAAAAAAAACAACTACGCTAGTAATTTGGTCAGATGTATGTATAAAACTATTTTTCCATTAATTAACACAGCATTTGGTAGAACACTTGCCTTAACTTTAAAAATTTGATAATGAAATATATACTGTTTTTCGAAAACTGCAACATCATTTTAAAATGTTCAAATGACTCATGAAGTTCTGTGTGCCTATACAGTCATTGTTAGTTCCATGTACCTGTGCCAACACATTTTCAAACTTTCATTGATGCTAGATCTGTTTGCAACTTGCGAATAACTATCGCTCTTCTGCATAACATCGTATGTACTCTCACGTGAAAGCTTATGTTAGAACTTGTGTATCGAGACTTAACTATTATCCACAAGAAAATTAAAACAACTCCCTTTCAAGGATCAAGATAACCTCATTAACCTATATATAAACTTAATGCTACAGTAATAAGTCTCGCTAGATGACACAACGTTCCAATCGGTCCAAGGTTCTTGTTCCAGTGCAAAAAAAAAAAAAAAAAAAAAAAAAATGGTGCAGTTACTGCTCAACAGTGTTCGTCCTTAGGAAAATCTGCAGGCAAAAACAAGACAAATTTTTATGGACTAGCTGCTTAGCACTAATTACGAGGATTCCTGTAAAATTGAAGTTTCGGAAGCCGTGGAGGCCTTTACGGAATACCTTTTGGTTAAATGAATCTACTTGCGTAATTATCAAATTACAACCATTTTATAGACAATCTCCCGTGTCTACCAAAAACCACAAGATGGCAACTTCAAAAATTCTCCAAGAAAAAGCTCTTGGATTCAGAAAGGCAAAGAGATGCAGTTAATCTCATATTTGAGAAATGGCGTCCGGCAAGCTGTACTGATTCATTCCGTGACTTCGATGAAACATGTCTTTGCTGACCAATTCGAAGCATATAGTCTGTCTTCAAATGATAATCTGCTAACGATGTGGTCAAAATGTGCAAACCAAATACTTTTGACTAATAAAATACACTGATACCAGCTCTGAGACTCTGGGAATAGTTGGACTTAAGCACCTGGCACATCCGCTGATATAGAATGGCCTTCACGCTTTGGCTGACTCTTATACCATATCCGATGACCTTCTCCGCTTGACCCAAGACCCGCTTTCTCCACCATTCTGATACATATGGGGTTAAAGAGAGCGAGCATAGAATGACTGGAAAGATCGAAGTGCGAGACTATTCAAAATCTTATGCTCTAAGATACTACGTAATCTACAGCAAAAAATATCTCCTAAATCAACTCTGGGAATTTCTGAAAAACTTTGTTACCTTCAATTAAAAAAAAAAATCGAGTTGAAAATTGAACACATATCATTCTCGATTATCTACTGAACGTCTCTCATGCAATCTAAAAACTTGGTACAAACGAACTTTTCTCGGAACTTTAAAATTGGACGAATTGATTTCCCACAAGATGAACAGCTTCTCTTGAACACGTGGTAGCCTTTCTCTTCTGCAATATACAGCAGTTGTCATTGAAGACTGTAATGTGATCAGAAGATGCAGAACTGATTAATATGAAATTTCCAAACAGTGAATGAAAATGACTTGTTATACAATATCTATTGTACAATTTCTCTATGGTGATGCAGTTTTCAAAGAGGCAGTATTTCCACAAAATAAAAGGCGTATATTAAATATAATGTTTATAAGAAGAATTAAATTCAAAAAGTATTCATGAAAAAAATTACCTAAATGGATTTAAAATTTACTCACTTTCTTGGTAAACGATTTCTTAAAATATTTAGTATCTAAGTATTGGCGCAAAATTTATTTAACAATCTATCTAAAGCAACCCCGATATTTTACCAGGTAAATTTCAGTGTACTCTTCTTAATAGCTCTGATTCTTAAATGTATAGAAATGCTGTAATTTTATTTAAACTTCCTGGGCGGTCGGAGAAAATACATCAAATTGTTTTAGAAATAGAAAAAAAAATCCGACTATATATAAAAAATCAGTCTTAAGATTCTTATTATTCTAAACTATTTACAAATTGTTTAAACGAATTGTGATTGCATTTTGATGTCTCAGTCCATAATTCATATATAGTAATGCATAAACCTATTGCTTATAATTTTATTTAATTTATTGAAATGAACTGCACGAGTTATTCCTCATTTTCTGAGCTAGCTACCACAGTAAAATTTTGGAAACTTCTCGTACATTTCATTCAAAAAATACCTCTGTCTAGATTTATAAAATGCTTTATTTCTATCCTAGTCCAGTTTCCATATTTGTGATTTTTTTTTCAAATTATCAAAGTATTTAAAAGAAAGATATTAAAATTTTGTATGTCAATTTGAAAAACGAGTCCCATGTTGGGACTAGTAACATTTAAAATGATTGTAAATGGAACTGTGCGATTTGCAAGTTGCAAATCGTACAATCTATACGTTGCAAATCTATGAGTTTTAAAATGGAAGATGAAGAAAAAATAACTACTAGTATTTAGCCAAAATAATGTAACTAGGACAGTTTAATTTTTTTACTCGACTAAATAAATTAATTTTGTTCGTTATTTTATTCAGATATTTATTTTTATTGTTGAAGATTAAAAGAGAATAGAAATTATAAGGAGTGGGGAGAACAGAAAAAGAATCTTCCGCTCCCAATAAAAAGAAATAAAAAATGATAAATACAGAGCCTTTCTTTAAGTTTCATGAACTTTCATTAAAAATTATTTTGATGACTTTTTATGTTTTTGAATATGTGAACTGTATTTGGAATACAGCAAAATTATGAATGTTAATGTACATTTTGCATATACAAATTGTAAATTTGTCACTTTAAAAAAAAAATTAACTGCCACAAATTTTTATAACATTTCAAAAGATTGCACGTTACAAATTGAATGAAAACTGAAGTTTATTTTGTAAATAACCAACTATAATAATGTTAGAAGTTGAAGGTTTCAGTCATAGTTAAGTGTAATCTTTCTGTGCATTATGTTTAAATATATAATTGAAATTATTTATACCAATAATATTTCTTGGTTATAAATTCTTGTATTAATAATAGTTTTAATATATGGTATGTACTTCCAATAATATAATTATGAGAATTAAATGTACTACTTCAGTGTATTGTCTCGAATTCCAGTGTAATGGCAGTCAATTTTTACGTTGTGTAAAAAAATTTTGGAATCCCACTGGTGATTATTTAAAAAAAAATTGTAAATGGAATAAATATTATTCTATTCATGTGGCTATTTGTATTCGATTTTAAATAATTTTTTCTAAACATGATAAAAAATAAATTTTCATAGTTGCTTGATATTCCTTATATTCTTGAAAATGCAAATATATGTGAAGATGAGCAATGAAAAGATGCACAAATCTGAGTCAAAAGTAAATTCGCTTGAAAAATAATTCCGATTAATTTTAAAATTAAATCGAATTTTATAAACTTTAAAGATAATGAATAATTTTCTAAAGTACTTAATTTTTACGGGATTTCGATTTATAGATATGACTACCTATTTGAGCAACCTGAAATTTTTGTATGCTGAATTTTAACTTTCGTATGTAGCACTAACGTATAAGCGAAAATTTTATTTTATTCTATTACATAAGTTAATCTGAACTATATTACGTTTTACCTATTATTGTAACGTATTTCGTATATTATCCACTAACTGTAAATAAGATGCAGGTGCTTGCATCATGCGTGCTGAAATATTCTGATTAGGTGTATGCCAAAAGTGGCATTAGATCTGTAAAAAGCTCATAATTAAAATAAATAGCTATCAAAGCTGAAATATTATAATAAAATTCTATTTTCTGCAGCAATTTCGTCTTGTATTGGGTAGTCACCTTGCAAGATTTATCTGGAATTACTGTATCGTCACAACTGAGCTTTTTTCTTTGGTAAAAACGTTGATTTGGGATTGGTTGAAATTTATTTATTGCAACTTCTTATATTCATAAGAGCATCAAATATCTTTCGAATGCATGTATACTTTGCAGATGCTTGATAATTTAATATTCATTTCCATTTAAGACCCTTCACTTCCTTTGATTACAAATTCTATACTGCAAGACTGACTGAATGCATTTCGCCGAAATATGCTGAATTAAAATGAAGTGAATTGCTGTTACAAATCTTGTTGAAATGAAATGAAAGGAATTGTGTTATGGAATCAAACTTTTATTTTTCAAAATACAGCTAATAACTGTATTTAAACCTACTTTCTATAAAATTGAATTATTTACGTTTACAGCATATATAACGGTTGTACTATTAGTATGTTACAATTATAAATATTGCCTATTCTGATGAATAGTCATCTGATTAAATAAATACATAATTATGGTTGCTCATTTAATTTTCCTAAGTCATTTGACGGCGTATGTATAGCAAATGGGACTCATTTGCTTCAAATATAGCTGTTGGATGATTCAGTTAAAATCTTTGTTGTTAAATTTAAGAAAATAATCATTGTATTTTTTTCTCTTAAAATGGCTGTTTTTTTTATATTAGTTAAGAATTACTGACATTAAACCTGTTGATAATATCTTTAGCAGCAGATTTTAAAAAATTTAAACAAAAGAAAATACATGTGCTTTTTTTAGAATTATCATTTTAAAATTTAACTAGAAAATTTGAAAGTAAACAGGCTTTTGAAAACTACTTGAAACCTAAATGCCTCAACTAAGAAAATGATTCCAAAGTTTTTAAGCTTTAATATTGAATGTTCTAATATTTATATTGGTATCTGGAATTTCACTAAAGCATTGATATTATGTCTGTATAAATATTCTGAAGAAACTGAGATGTCAAAATTCAGTACGTTAGATTTTAAGAATAGAAATTTTGCGTTAGTGCTTAGGTTGCAAATTTGGAAATTGGTTTCTTTATCATTTATGTCAATGAATTGAGCGTTTCTGTGAAGTTTTGAAAGTAATTTTTTTTGTTTGCCTGTTAAACTCGAAGTAAGCTGTAAAGGCGTAAGCTGAAAAAGCTTTTAATCGCTATCTTGAAATTTAAAAAGATGCTTGAATTCAAAGAAAAGTTTATAAATCTAGTAAAACTTTATGCAAGCTTCAAAACTGCAAAAAAAAAAAAAAAAAAAAAAAACCCTTAGCTGGAAATATAAAAAAACCCAGCTGGAAATAAATAATAAAAAAATAACTGGAAATGAAAACAACTTATAAATTTAAATAAAACCGAATGAAAATTAATATATATATATAATTTAAAGTTAAAAAATGGCTCTAAATTAAATGAAAAAGCTTGAGATTGAATAGTTTAAAATCGAGTGAAACTTTAAACCTTTAAAAAAGCCTGTTTTGAAATTTTAAAGTGTTTGGAATTAAAAAGAAAGCTAGCTTAAAGTAGCATTACTTTAGAAAATAAAAGTAAACTGTTTCATCATTTTTTAACTTCGTTTTAAAATACCTCGCAGAAATGCTCATTTTGCTTGCTTGCTACATGTGTTATTTTATTTTGAAATGCAAATAGAAAATTGCTTTAATATATATAATATAATATAGTGCCTTCGAATGATAAAAAAAAAAAAAATTGTATTCAATGTTGTATCCAAACGTATTATTAAAATTTAGTATAAATTTTGCATTCACTGTCAGAATGAGAATATATATCACTATAAGATATACCTATGTATCCGTAGATATTCAACTATGAATGCAGGAACCATATCTGTAAATATTTCGTTTCATATTTGAAGTACGTCATTAATATGTTAAAAAGTGTTTTAAATTATATCTGTAAACCTTTAAATAATATTTTGAGTTCTGTATTTAAAAATAGCATGAGTTAGAATTTATGAGATGTATGTATAAAAAAAGCATTTCTTTATTAACTTTGTTAGAATGTTTTCAAAAATTTTAAACTTGCATATAGTTATGTATGAAATATACTGTTTTTCAAAAACTGCAGCATCATAATTTATTTGATCATTTCAAAAATATGAAATTTACAGCAATGTTACTGCTGATGAATATTATATACTTGTGCCAAAATGCCTTTTCATCGCAATATGTTAGATATTTGTAGCTTGTGAACAGTATTAGATTTACTGAACATAACATTGTATGTACTCTCACGTGAAAATAGCATCTGGAATTTTGCATCTTTTGAACTTGTTTGTCATCAAAGTAAAAACTCCTCCCATTGCTGGGATCTTGACTGGATAGCCTTATATATGCGTAATGGTCTAGTTAGGCGTACATAAGCGTTAACTGATCAAAAGTAACTTTCAAAGTCTTTAGCAGCCAGTGTTCGTGTTCCAAGTACAAAAAAAAAAAAAAAAAAAAAAATGTTTACTAAACTGCCATTTTTCTGATAACGCCATATCTGTTGGTATCCAGCAATGTCCTTCCTTTTGAATCTGCAGAAAGATGTAGGAAACTTCCATGGTACAGAAGTCTCGTTAATCGCTTAAGATCATGGCAAGTACCGGACATCTTTGGATAAATGAATTCAGCCATGCAAGCTCAAGGAATTCATAGACAAACTGCCGGACCAGGACCATACACTAGCCTGCCTGTCACAGAATCTTGCTTGTTCTTCATCAAATACAATTTATATGGACTCCACACAGGGATATGTAATGTTTCATGTTAAGGACCCAACTGCCTGCATTAAATCCATATTCTTTTCCACTGAGAAAGTCCAATAAAATTGTCTATTTGCCAATCCATTAAGGCAAATACTGTCTTCAAACCATTCGGGCAGTGATGTGGTCAATATGTGCAGACAAAGATTCCCATCTACAGTTTTTGGCAAATACAGTTCTGGGTATCGACTTCATTGGATCAGAAGTCTTCTCCATTCAAAGAAATTGACGAAATAGCCTATTTGCCAGCCAAATTAAAGTGAACAGTCTGTCTTCAAATAATAGGCTGCCAGTGATATGATCAGTGTGTGTGCTAACCAAACATTTGATCTACAGTGTGTATACTAAGACAGTGCCTGACATGAGAATAGTTACACTTAGACTTAAGTGCCTGACATTCCAGCTGGTCAAAGAATGGCCTTCACTCTTGAATTGACTGTACTGGACTTGCCCAATGTACTTCGTGGCCAATAACTAGGTTTTCACATCGTAATGGTGCCTGCGAGCTTAAGGAGAGAGCGTAGCATAACTGGCTTGATCGAAGTGCGAGACTGTTCTAATGCGTATGTTTTATGAAACAATATTCAGTAGCAGGAAAAGTCTGACACATAAACACTGCTAACATTTGAAAAAAAAAACTGAACTGAAAAGATTATTCTCCTGCATTCAGTATATTCATCTGCCACGTGTTTTGAAGGTTACTTCGAAAATTTAAATTTATCAAGCATCTTTCAAACCAATTAAAAACTAGTACAAACGAACTTTAATTAGAACTCTGATGTGGAAATCTATTTATTCAATTTGTTAAACAGCCAGCTTCACAAAAACTTTTGGTTTTTTATATTGGCATTTATAAACTGATCTACAGGCTGAAATGTGTTTAGAAGATAGTGATGAATAAAATGATTGACATGTATAACAAATCATATGTTTTATGTTTATATGATGTTGCAGTTTTCAAAAATGGCATTTTTTCACAAAAACGTCAAAGTATTGAAGATAATATTTATAACCTAATTAGTAGAAAAAATTCTATAATTGTTTATTACGAATAGGGTAAACTCACTAAATAAGATTAAATTATATATTTGTTCAATGATCTTTTTAAATATGCAATACTAAGTACTGGCGCAAAATTTAACAGCATTTATGCTTTTATATTTGGTAAATGAAATATCGTAAGTAAATAATCTGTGAACGTTACCTAATAATTTTGATCTTTCAATAATTTTTTTATTAACGGATAAAGAAAGTTCCAATTTTATTTCAATCTACATAAAAAGGAAGACTGTAAATAAATAATAAAAAAAAAAAACTGCACCTGAGGATTGTTGCAGAAGTTAAAAAAAAAATTCTCTGTACAAATTAAAAATTCGATTTCACTAAATATTCTTTCCTGTATTGCTCCTAAGTTGTGTATTGAATGCGATTGCCTTTTGACATCTCAGTTTGCTATATTTTGTCTTATTCCATATATTATTCAGTGGAATTTTAATATAATTCATTGAAATACATTTAAGCATGGACCGAGCTGCCTAGATCGAGGTTATTCCAAGCACAATTTTCTGGGCAAGCTCGGATATCATTGAAATTCCGGAAACCTTTTATGAATATCAGTTATGAAATCTTTTGTATAATGTGAAATTTATAGAATGTCTCGCTTCTGTCGTGGTTCCTACAATGTCAAAATTTGTATTTTGTTAAATTCTTAAGAAATATTTTAAAAAAATAGAGAAATGTTATATTTTAATATCCAGTGTGAAATTTCCCAAATCGTACATATGCCAAATCTAAAACTGGAGCCCATTCAAAGACTGGTAATATTTTAAATGGTTGCTTTTAGAGCTGTTTGATTTATACTTATCCTACGCCTTTAAAAATGAAAAATCTCGATAATCTTATTGCAATTTATGAAGATTGTATATTTTACTGCTGTTCTTGTCTCTTGAAAGTTAAAAAAAAAACTGCAAGGGGAGTAGGAAAAAAAAAGAAAAGAAAAAAAAAAAGATTCCTTGTTCCCCCAAGAGACACTTGAAAATGATATAGAAATTTTTATGAAATCTCATTACAAATGCCTTTGATATGTACTTAATTGTGAAATTTTAAAATTTGAATTTTCAATATGTATGAAATTATGAATGAGGAAATATGTATTTTGCATATTGAAATTTTACATGTATCATTTATAAAAATCTGATTACCAGAAGAATTTTATAAGATTCAGAGAAAATGCGTTGTTTTTTAACGTAACAAAGTGTCTGTTAAATTTTTTAAAATGAACTGAATGAAATTTTAAGAAAATGAATTGTTAACTCTTGTTAGAACTTCAGAAATGTTTGTTGCTATAATTAAGATGTAATAATCTGTACTTTGTGCTTAAAAATTGAATTCAAATCACATTTACCAACATTATTTCATGGTAATAATTCATTATAATAATTTAGTAATTTTAATTAGTTATACGTATTGTATTGCATTCTCTTGTATATCATATACGAAAAATATTTCTAATAATTGCTTTGCTTGAATTTTAGTGCATTTTCATTGGAAAAAATTTTGGAATCGTATGTCAGTGGTTCCTTAAAAATCCTTAAACAAATAGGCGGATAGAGATAAATAATGAAATTTGACATTATGCTCTATTTGAGTATATTTAAATTGTATTTAAAATAAATTTTCTAAGAAGCTTGATAAAAAGCGCATTTCAAACTGTTTTATATTATGCATTTAAGATATTCCGTCGCACTTTTATGAAGATGAAAAATTTAAAGATAGGCAGTTATTCTAAGTTAAAAAAATACATATATTAAAGATTTTATTCTGAAATACTTTTTTTATGAATTTTTATTTAAACGCCAATATTTTTTTTGTTACAATATTGAACAAGTAAACTTTTAAAGTAGTTAGTCTTCGTACCTTTAGTCTGTCTTTACAACAGAGCATTTGAGCAACCTGAACTTTTCTATACTAAAATATAATTTATGCTTTAATATAGACATATAAGGCATACTTAATAAATTATTTATTTAGTATATAGACTTATAATTGTAAATAAGGCATCTATTTGTATTATTTTCTCTAAAATGCTGTAAACGTAAATTAATATATCACAAGCTTCATCTTATATTGAGGTTTTGCCGTGTGTGATGACGATACAGTAATTCCATAAGTAACTAAGAAAACACTTTTGTCCGAAGAAATGTTTCTAATTTTTTGACATAGTGTTCAATTATTTTCCGAGACTTTTTTTCTTCCTAAGAGCATGAAATATCCTGTGAATACAGGAATAGAACTACGCATCCAAAAAATTTAAATTCCTCTTAAGACTGTTCGTTTCCATTTACATTCCATTGCTTATTCAGTTCACTACAAGACTGGGCAAATATATTGAACTGAAATTTGCTAAATTAAGATAACTTTGAATTAAAGTTTTTATAAAAGTTTGTAAAAGTAAGATTAATAACCATTTAATACCGTCTTACGCCCCTTGATTTTACTAATGCTTCATGTTATGTTTCTCAATGTATTTAAGGTGCCCCAAAACCCTTAATTTTGATTCATCATTTAAAATTGTCTTGTTTAAAACTAGTTTTATTTGTCACGTTAAGAATTTCTTTCAGTCCATTATAAACCGAAGTAAGGTTTAAGTTTTTCATGGGAAGTTGTAGAACATTGAGAAGAATTTTAAATTTTGAGGGAAGTGAGAAGAATGCATCAATTAAAATTATACATTATTCTGAATCATCAATAAAAAAAAATTTCTTATCAAAAAAAATCTGATTAATTTTCTAGAAAAGTTTATAAAAATGAATTGCTGAACTTTCGTTTGATATGTCACAAATTCGACATTTAGCTTGATATCTATAGCATTTTAAATATTCTTATATTTTATATAGCACTAAAAAAAAAGCCCTTTATTATGATTTCTTCTTTAAGTTGTATAATAGACTACCAATAAAGGTCACTAAATAAAACTGTTTTAAAAATGTTTTATTTTCAAATTGGAAATTTAATATATGCTTCTGTTTTTTTATAAGATTCCGATTCTTTGCATTATGTCTGTATTATATTAATGTCTGACGTCTTTTAATATTTAATTTTTGGTAGAAATCTCTTTCACTTCAATAAATTTTTAGACTTCTGGTGAAAAGAAATCTGAAAACGTTTAACCAGTTTCTTTATTTTGTGAAGGACCGCGATTATCTAGTGGTAAGATTTGGGCATCGGAGTCGAAGTGTTCCAATTTCAAAACTCGATTCCACCGAAGAGCTGTAGTATTAGTTGGTTTAGTACTTGCTTAATTTTTAGGAGTCCAGTGTTCTCCCATTGGCTGTGGCAGAGATTCCAACTCGCGTCTCATCCTCTTCATTTGACAGCAGCTCATAATTTGTATATCTTAATGGGAAATTAAACTAAACTTCATTCTCTAAAGAAATTATTAAAGATAGAAATTATTACCACAATGTGAGAAAAAAAATGTAGTCAACAGGTTTGTGATTCATAGGCAGATGATTATCATTACATTTTGATTAGACCACATTACGTTACTTGGATAATTATTTTTATATGAACTTGAGCAAAGGTTTCTTCTTTAGTTGAATTATCCATTGATCTTACCTTAAGTATTATTATACAGTGATTAAAATTTCATAAGTCTTTTTGATTCTGCGTATGTTGAAATGCGGTAAAATCGAAACACTAGAAATGGAATATGAAGGTTGAAAATTTAATTTTCTCAAATACTTCTTTTTTGACTAAATGATAATTTTAAAATGACAAGTTTTTTTTTCTTTTCGTAAATATCATATACAGCATTTGCAATCATAAAACAAAACACTATATTTAGAAATATTTCATGGTTTCTACGGTATGCCGAGAAAGAATTTAGAGTTCAACTCTTTTAAAGTTCTGAACTATCTCAGCAGTGTTCTTCTGATCAGTCGTGATCATTGCTTAGACAATTTTTTAGTTCATTTAAAATTTAATAAAATAATTAATTTACAATTAGATTCGCGAGATGAAATCTAATGGGAAAAATATTTTCTGCATAATTTTCCTCTAACTCTGGAGGTTAAACATCACTAAGAGTTTCGGAGCAGTTATGAATAAAACTCTTTTTTCAAATAAAAGTGAAATTAATAGTTTCATAGCAAGTGAATAATATGCATGCAAATCTTTCCTAAACGATAATCTTTTGTATATCATGCACATCTCAAACTCTATTTTAATTTTTCTTTTTATGATATAGTTTTTCGGAAAAGTAATACCCCTTATAGCTTCACCGAAATGTGATAAAAATAGTATATTTTTTAAGAGTTTTACATTCTGATCAGCAGCAATGCAGAATATTTATTCTGGTAATGGTAGCCAAACGTACAGATATGAGCAACGCGGTACAATAATGTAATCATTAATATATACCCCATGATTTTATCCTTGTTACATAGTATATATTTTCTGATATGGAGTTATAATAGAAGTGTCGCGCATTTATTTCGTGTTGAAATAAAGAAAATACTTGTTTTCAATTTTGAAAGGATTTTAACGTCTAGAGTTAAAAATTTAGATGTGTTTCAGATCTGCGCCAAAAAGCTATAAATCCCAGAGGGTAGAAAAGCCAACATTCCATTTTTTAAAGTACTATAAGTACTATTTTTGATGCTATTAAAACAGAATTTATTCGCTATATCGATATTTTTAATTTTATCGATGAAGTCATTACATAACAGGTAATAACTCGAGAGAAGAATAACTTATCTGATAAACAATAAATGTATCCCGCCACATAACTCGCCGATTAACCTGTTGATCTTGAAATTAAAATGAAGTAAAAAAAATCCATTCGTTTGTAATGTTTACTATTCAATATTGAACAATCAAAACTGGTAAGAAATCAAATTGTTTTAAATTGGAGATATTGAAACGATTCTTTGTCTCATTTCAATGCATTGAATTCTTCCCTAATCATATTTTGTTTGGCTTTTTGTTCATAGAAAAATGTAATAGTTAAAGTATGGAAAGTCGCAAAAACGGTGATAAATATCTAAAAAGATATGGAGCAGTAACTTGTCTTTATTTCTTTATTAGAAAATATTAGCAGTGAGAGAAGAGATTATAGCAATGTCCCTTAACAATTTTGTGAGTTAGGCGTGCACATAGGTGTTAGGCATGTAGAAGGAATGGTTACTGTCCTTAACGAAGCGCTTCAAAAAGAGCTAATCATATACAAAAGAGTTTTGAAGTTTCTCTTATATTATATGAGGATAGATAGAACTTTTCACTAGACAGTTCTGAACCAAGTTGACCCAAATGACAATATTCTGTTGATAAATATGAGAACCTTTCGAAAAGGAATTCCACTGTTCGAAAAGAAACTATTCCTTTGCACACTAAAAACGGCGAACCAAATTGCATTGAAGCTTGGCATTTTGATATGACTGTACGCTTTTATTCAAATACCTGCACGTTTAATGTAAACTTTCTTTAAGGTAATAAATCTTTTACTCCTTCCTGGTATGGAGAAATGGTCCTTCGAATAATTTATCAAAACAGAAATGCGGGTCATGCAATTCAATAGTGTCCATTCTGAAGAGCTCCTTGAATATAAGCAAAGCTCATTCGATTTTAATTTTACAAATACAATTCTACAATTTGATTTCGAAGTATTCAACAAAAGTTATCCTCTCCTTTTATTATTGATTTTTTTATATTACTAAAAAGAATAAGAAATATTTCTTTACGTTAATTTATAAAGAAATATGAATTGAATGAGCTGTACAAATTTTAGATTTCCTTTTTATAAAGTGACGCATATTTATTTAGTCAAGCAATTAGTCTTAAGTTAGATGCAGAATTACATAAAAAATTTCATTATATTTCGGTGATCGTACCATGTTTAGACAAAAAGTTTGAGTATATCTCTATTTTTATTTGTTCTAAGATATTCTTCATTGCAAGTGCGACTTGACACAAAATAATAAAAAGTTTTGAAAGTTCTAAGCGTTTAAGAGCATTGAAATTATATTAAAAACAAATTTTACAAGTATTCTAAGGCATTTAAAATATTTAGGATTACAAATATCAATGTCAAGAAAATTTTGTGAAATTCAAGATTTAGAGAGTCAATGCAGTTAAATGAACACAATTTTAAGCAAGCCACTGTCTCTGAATTTAAATTCGGTAGAAAAGTAAATAAGCGACTGTAAATTGTCATTGCATTCTTTCGGTCTTGTAGTAAATTACGAAGAAAGATTCCGAGGCTTCCTTTTTATAATGTTGCTGTCTGGGAGTTAAGTTTTTACGTTCAAATAGTGTAAAGAATGTTATGAAATTAGATTCGATTTAGATCTTCGGTAATTATTCTTTATAACTGCTCTTTATCCTGGATGACATGGATTCATAACATCCGGTTTCCAATTCACTATACAGGAATTAAATTAAAAGAACTTTTTTTTAAAAAAATCAGTCTGTTACGCACTTTCTAGCATTTAGCGCGTATCCTTAACTATGGAAAAAATTTGTAATCGTACCTTGTACTATGTTAAGTATAACACAATTTCCATTAAAATTTTCACACTTTTTTTTAATGCTGATATTCTCTTTCGAAATTGAGACCTTGGCATTTATTTTTTAAATAAATACTTCGTTACAATTTTCTTAACTCCCTGTAGTGGCATTATACTTCGTAACATTTCTCAGTCTGTCCTAGCATCGAAGGGGAGTTTGCAATCAGTGTAAAGAAAATGAGTTATTGCATATTAGAAAATGCCGTTATTTTTACAGAAGTCAGTTTGTTTGGTTCTATTTGGAATTTGACAAATGAAAAATCACCAAATATTGGAATAAAAATGAGTCGAGCTGAAATTCGTTGAATAGAGAATATCTTTCTCAAAGGCGAGTTTAAGTAACACGCAAATGCCGTTTGAAGTCGGAGTCCTATAGAAAATTTCATTAAATGGAAGCGGGTTGTATATAGACTCTAATAAAGTACTTTTGAGCTCAAGATTTATGGTTTCCGCATTTTTCCTTAAAAAAAATCAACTTCTTTCTTAAATTTTTTTTACTTTTAAAAATGTCGAAGCTATATTTTTTTCACTTTGCCTTGCTTTTAAGGAGTGCTTTCTTTTTGAGAGAGCAACCAACTCTTCCTTATTTTGCAATTCAAATGCTTTCTTTCTTTTGATGAATTTCTGTTCAAGTAAGCTAAATTGCAAAGCATTTGGAGAAAGTGAATTTTTTTAAGATGTAATGGTTTAAATCTTTGTTTGATGTGCAGTTCTTCTGAATGTCGATTTTTATTCTATCGTTAATATATTTGAAAGAAATGCAACACTTAATTTTTCCCACTTGAAAAGACTTAATAGCTCTTCCCCGATGTTACATTTTCTTCGATCGCAGTTGCATACATTTTCTCGAAATTACAAATGCTCAGATAATTTAATTGTATTCGAAAATTAAAAATCCAAAATTATAAAGCAGTGAACTTTTTTCTCAATTTAAATCAATGTTTCTTCATTCACTGAAGTAAAACTGTCATAACGTTGACAGTTTTGAATGTTGCTTTCTTTTTTTTTATTTCAATTTTGAAAAGAATGTATGCCATCATTTAAGTCTTCGAATATATGAATTTTTGTAAAATTTTGTTTTTAATTAAATAGATCAAAGAATTATCCTGCGATGAATCTTAAATTTTTCATGCGAAAATAGTTTCAGGTAGAGGTCAGTGATTTTAATTATTCAATTTACTTTCATTTCCTTAATCCATTGAATATCGATTTTTTAGAAAGTTTTTTTGCGTTTCGAACAGAGTTAATTTGATAATGCGCGGAGTAGTATTCAAAAGGCATCGTATATTGCAAGTTTTATTGATGAAATAATTTGCTATTTTAACCTATTCAAAACGAATTATGATAAGCCTTAATCGTAATGTATTCAAGGAATAAGAAATGCTTCTTTCGCGTTTGCCTGAAAACCGCGTCCGACTTCATAGTTTTTTTTTTCCATAAATGAAAGCTCTCCATTTCCATTGAATATGACATATTTTTCTTGGAATCTAGTATTTTAATAACTTTAAAAAGAATATCGAAATTTGTGAATTACTACTAGCAAAAACAGATTTTACTAATTATATAGTTTTAGAACTTAATCTAGTGTACTGCAGATGGGATTTAACGACACCCTTCAGAACTTCAATTTTTTAGAGATGTGAAATGACGCCAGTCTTTAAAACTAACTTGTGTGACAGATGAGGCATAATTTTCTGTATTTCTATCCATGTATCATATAATCGAACTTAAACCTTAAATCCAAATAGGAGTTGGATTTTGCTTAATGCCTAAATGTTCCAAAGGATTTCTTTAGCGTTTTCATGTTTGGACTTTTAACCATGCTGCAAAAATTAAATTTTATTGCATTTTATGAGTTTATAATGTATATATACTTACACTATAAAAATCCATTAGATAACGTGATTTTAATTTCAAACGAATGAATTTGTATTAAATACTGAGGATCAAACATTTAAATGTTATAATTTTTTTAATTACAATTTCTACTTACCATTGTATCTGTCATGGTTTTATGTGCACCTATTTCGAACAGAAAATGTCTTGACATATTTGCATTAAATAAAATACGGTGCACACCTTGTTGCTTAATGTTTCATTTTGTGTATTCAGTTTGATTAGATACATGTTTGAAAAGAGTTTGAAGAGATGGCCTTACAGGAGCGGAGCATGTTTCTTGCTCCTCTTCTGGATATCACTATTTGTTCAATCAATAACAACTTCAATATCTTGTTTTTCGTTGCTTCCATCAGTGTCCTCTTCAGGATCTATCAACAATCTTATTCTATTCCGCCATATACTTATATTTAAACTTTCCTCCTTGAATGGCAAGTAATGTTCATAAGACATTGAATTCATCGACATTTTTGAAAGAATTATTTAACTCATCTTCACTTCCAGATTGTAAATTTTCTTACATTTCAGAATATTCTTAATTTTTATTTTTTGCGATAACTTCTCCCTTCCTGAAATGCGAGACATCCGCAGAATCAGAACTAAAAAAAAGACAGTAATTGAAAATACTGTATATGTAAAAAATATGATTACCTGTATTATTTTTACTATTTGCATATCTGGAGTACTAATTTCAATGTGTTTTGTGTTTTTACAAATTTTTACGAGTGAGACACAATTCATGGAGTACAATTCAGATAGCGAACTCGCTACCAAAGGTTAGAGCACTAAAACTTTACATTTTTTTAGAATTAATCACTGCAATGTGCTAAACTAAAATGCAACTTTATGAAGGGAAAAAAAGGGAAGATAAAAATTATACAACAATTTCTGTATTTTCCATTGCATCTGAAACAGGCATTTTCCAATCTAACTATATTTAATATTATGCTACAAAGTGTTGTTATATTTTTAGTTTTAGTGTATGACCTATATCAAAAGGGAATTGACAGATCAAATGCTAACACCTCGCCCCTAATTTTATTGTTAGCAATTCATTGGTTAGCCATCTAGGAAACCCTAACTTGACTTACAAAATCATGATTGTATCCTTAAAGTACCAAACGATGCCCGCTAGAAATAGTTATAACTTAAGCACAATTTCAGATCTCAGCAGGATGAGCTGAAGGAAATTATTGCTGAATTATTTAACGAATCAAAAAAATTAATTGTAGAGAAATGAACTTTGAAAACAGTTTTAATTAAAAATTTGAAAAGTGTCTTTGTAATCACTTAGATAAAAAAATGTTAAATGCATCTTTCTCAACTATTTGGCTTAGGATTCCGATGCTTACTGAAGAAATTATAACGGCGGTTCAAATAATACCCAACTTTTATTCATAAATAAATCAAGTGATCATTTTTCATGCTCGCTGGAAAGATTCATATCGTATGAGTAAGGATCTTGACAAAGTATGGATATTGGTTTAGGCCAAACACTTATTAAATGGAAGGGGGAGATATATGGGCTCACTATCGGGATGGATGTATTGATTGATACTGACCTTATATCAAAAGAGAATTGAGAGGTCAGATGCTAATTTTTCGTATCCAAGTTTCCTTTTACCGATTCATCTATCCTGCATCAATGGTATCCTAACTTGATCAATAACTATCTCAAACCTGAATATGGGAATCTTACCAGAGCTAGTTTCTCTTCACTAATGTGAGCCTGAAGATGTTGGCATCATTAGTTTATCTACGTATAAACCATTGCTTCGTCCCCGAACGCCTGTAAAATTTTGCAGATTGTTTCTATTTGGGAGTGGCCAAATATCGCGCAAAATTTAATATCTTTCAATACCATCAGCGGCATTGTTAAGTTTCATAGAGAGGCAAGGTTGCGTAAAAGTCGAAGTTATGAAAATATATTTTCAACAATTTATAACTTAAACGTACTCGGCTCCAGAAATTTTTTTAAGAAGTTGAAACTGTCCCCCTCCCCAATGATGAAATATATGAGTGCCCACACCAAAATCCAACGCCGAATTTACAACTGTTTAAAAATTTAACTCTTTGCACTTGAATGTCTGTGGGTCGCGGTGGCCTGGAGGTTTCGGAATCGGAGGGTTTCAGGTTCGAGATCCGATGACCCCGAAGAACAGTTGTGTGAGGGAGTGTGGTACCGATTAAATTCGTCGAAGCCAAAGTCCTCGCGCTGGTGTGGTGTGGAAGTTTAGAGAGTAAGGTGCCAGCTCAAGTGTCGCTTTCGTCATATGATAGCGGTTCAACATTACGATGTCCGTTTCAAAATAACCCTAGTGTTGCTTTAGAACGGGACGCAAATATAACTAAACTAAAATCGAATGTCTTCTCTCAATCACTATTCACGGCAGTGTGTCATTTTGGCATTTTATTTTTTTTTAATTATTGACAATACCTGCAGAGTAGTAAAATGATGTAGATAAACTTTTCAGAAAAACTGAACTTAAAATAATTGTTTTTTTAATAACTTAAGTCCCTGCATTTAGTGAATAATAATGCATCGAATTATTTTTCCGGGGGCATAGGGTTAAAACCTCTTCCTATTTGGAACTCTCTGCTTGACATCTGGTGTGCCTCCCCATTAATCTCCTTCTGCACTTGTCTCTCGCTACTATAATCATGCCGCTGATGGGTGTTCATTTTTGACATGAATGACAATCACTAAAGCAAGATGTTATCTGAACGAATGATTACAAATAAATCGTTGTCATTAAAAATACGGTTTCAAATCCATTCCGCCTTTGTGCAATATACCCGTTTTCACCCCTTTCCACCAATAAAACGTGTTGCAGGAACATAAGTTCTTGCTTGGTCAACACTGTGAGATCGGTTTGTTCCTTCTCGAGGACTGTCTCGTCGAATGAATCGCTCCAACGAAATGAGAACAACACCAGAGCGACACCGGTACGATCGCCACATTGATTAGAGGAAGGATTCCTTTTACTTACACATCTGCAGTTCGATAATTGTGTTAAAAATTCACATTTGCATGTTTATATTTAATAATGCGATTTCATATTAAATCTCTGTATTACAATTTTGATATTTAATGAATTAATTGCTTTCTTTTGAAGGTAAGTAATGCTTACAGGTGAATTTATTGGTACATTTTGTTTTAATATTTAAATTTCCACGTCTTTAGGTAAGTATTGAAATCTGCATGTGTTTCTGCTAATCATAATATCATAAAAATTCAGAAATCATGAGGTAATCATAAAATTCTTTGAGAGTAACTGTGTCTAAGAAACTTCAAGTTTGAAAGTATTCGTATTTATTTTAAAAGTTGAAGACTGATATAAAGAATGTATTCATTAATGCCAGATTAATCTTATGCATTAGATTAATAAGTATGTAACAAGGAGTGCCAGTGATGTAAGAGCGCCTAAAAATTCACTGTATTGATTCTGAAATTGATTGTACTAATAAATATCGTAGAACATTTTATGTAATCGTATTTTTATTTTATATTTATTTATTATTATTTATTACTTATATTTATAGAATATTTTATGGATATGTATTTTATGTATTCGTAGAATGTTTATGTAATTATATACTTATTATATATATTTAACGAATATGGAATTTGTTTTAATGATACTTTTTCATACTATAAGTTAAAAGGCATATTTTTGAATCGTGCAAGTTTATTAGTGTTAAGTAAAATGCCAGGTGTTTTTTTTATTATATTCTATGTATTAAAAATATTGTTCAATATTATTATTAAATAATTTATAGAATACTTTCTGTAATATAGCAAACAAAGTTTATATCTTAGATAGTGAAGAAAATAGTCATTTTAATTTAAAAGGCAAACGATTTGCAAGATATATAAGCCTTGATCAAGATACTTTCTTTCTCTACTCTGTTTTTTTTTTTTTTTTTTTTTCATTCATTTCTTATTGCGATCTTGATCGGTGTCCAAAATTAAGACGGCCTGAATTAATATTCTCAAGGAGAAAATATGGATTGGAATAATATATAATAATGCTTTAAAATCTAATTTAAGTCTTAATTAATTTCCAAATTTTTATCATAATTTAACCCATATTAACTTCATTCTGAAATGGTCTCTTATTTCCTAATCCAGTTCTTTCTTTTTATTTAATTAATGCTACACGCACTCTATAGAAATGCTTACTTCTGCATTTCCTCGCTCTCTGAGGGAAGGGATAAAAATCCTTAATCCTTAGCATATTCTTTTAAAGATACCTAAATTTCCCTATCCTAAATCGACACGTATCGAAGAAATCCCTATTAAATTGTCATTGTAAAAACCACTGAAGGAAGCATTTCGCTATCTTTTGCTCTTCTGTTCTTGGGCCGTGTGTAGACTGATACATTTCTTACCATTTATTCTTGTACATAAATTACGCCTCCCGGGATGGAATAAATCGAAGTTCAAGATTTTCTTCTTCTATTCGGATATGCATCTGATAAAATGTTTGCACTGCTTAAAAATCTTTTATGTAATATAGAGGAAAATTAGTATTATAATAATATACATTTAGATTCGTTCATTAAAATGTTCCAAGTGCAATAGTCGGTCAATTTCAATGATGTCATTGCTTATATATTCTGGAATGTTTTCATCTCAAGGCTTCGAAATAGTGTGGTCATCAGCTCTGTCACTTAACAATCGGTATGTCAAGGTTCAGTCCTTGATATACAATTTTAAAGAATCTTGAGAAACATATCAAGTGAAGTAAAATTATTTATAAATTGTTAATTTTAATATTTATGAAAAAATAAATGTTCATTTTCCTAACACTTTAAATGTTAAATTTTAACCGGAATTAAACTAAAATAAATATCTTGAATGGCGGTAAATAATGTAAATAAATATCTCAAAATCGTTAAGTTTTAAATTTTAATACATTTTAATAATTAATAATGCTCACAATTTACTAAATACAAACATTAGAAACTTGAATAATCGAAAGGAAATAGTAAAAAGCGAGTTTTATGGATTGCGTAGACAGGTGGCCTGAAGAAGGCAAAGAAAGTGAAGCATTTTTCATAAACATTTTAACATTTCGAAGGCGTATGAACATTAAAAATCTCAAGCGAAAATTCAAACGAAGAACTGTTACCTGAACGTATTGGTAGAATTCCGGATTAAAAAAAATAGGCCACCTTAATTGTACTTTGCTCTAGTTGTCCAATTCCTATTCTTTGAGCAAACGTGCAAGTTCCTTGGATTCGAATTTAATCTTGGATTCTTGTAAAAAAATATACAGAACAATTTATATATAATACAGAAAGGAGCAAAATTTAATACATTTACATCCCTTAATATCTCGAGAATTAGCCAAAGATTTTTTGCCATAAAACACAAACTCCTTAGGATCAGAGACATTTACTGCGTTATTGAAATTTCTGCCGTGGCTGAGATGAAAATATAATTTTACGTTATAACGTCATAATTATTAGACATAATACAAAAATTTTCACAACCTATTGCAATTCAAAACATTATTCAGTGACATAAATTTACTTCTATACAACTATTTCTCTATTTTAAGCAGTTATCTGTATTAATGTGCACAAACTTAGAACACTGCCTTTTTTTTCTCTTTAAAATAAACCTATTTAAGGGGAATCGGTACCCTGTGGATTTCGGAAAGTCGAAGAATATACCGATTTTTCCAATTTTGAGTGAAAATGGCCTTTAAACTTGTAACTTAATAATTTGAAAATTTCAAAACACTCGGGCAAGTATTTAGTGAGGTATGTAATTATTTTGCCTAACGCTCTATCATGTACCATGCTCACTTTCAGTGTTTACGTCAAACATATTTCATGTGCATGTAACGAAGCCGCTTAATTTTTTCCATGAAATAAAAAGCAGGACAGTTCTTTGATACAGTAACGGTTAAATCATTGTTTATAGTCTTAATGTTCTCCTCTTTTCGATTGAATTTCTTGCTGGTTATAATAATAATCTTCAAAATTCGGAACTTTTATTTGAATTTTAATCAAATGTCTATAGTTTTCGCAGTTTATTAATATCTATTTGATAAATAGAACTGCAGATAGTTTAATAAATATTTTGAAGGGAAAAATTTCATCTCATAAAAAAGTGCATTTTCTAATAATCCCCTATACATGATAGTGGTCCTTAAAAATATAATATATTAACGAAATTGATATCTTAGGGCTTACAATTGTCACAATATTGCTCTGAGGAAAAAAAACCAGCTTGATACGAGTTTTTGTATTGAAAATTTTAGTTTTTTTTATCTTAATTTGCTTTTTTCTAAAATTCTATCTGTTGCAAAATGTTAAGTCAATCACATTTTATTGCAGTTGCATGGAATTTTTTCTGCTCACTCTTAAATGCATGCTTAATAGAATTCGAGATGGGTTTGTAAAAATTTTAATTGGAATTTTAAAAAAAAATGTTCAAAGTGAAAAATATCTATCTCCTATTTCCCAAAAGATTTCACAATATTTTGTGCAATTTTTCTTATCTCCAAAACTTATATAGATATCAAAAATCTGATCCCTAATTCTGTTAAATACATTGTGAGGCCCTATTGAAAAAAAATTTGGGGAGAAAATATTGAAAATTCTAGAAGAAGCCTTTTTAAAAAAAGGTTAATATTTTTTAAAAATTTAAAATATTTAAATTTGTAACTTTTGAATCTGGAAAATATTTTAAAATTTTAATATCTGCACAATTAACATCTATTACAAAATTTGAAAAGTGTGTTGAAAATTCTGGAAAAAATTTTGGGGGTATTGAGTCTTCTTAACTGTTTATAATTCGTATCTCTCACACGTACGTATTTGCCAATGTTTAACATTATTTTTCTTCTGCCTTTTGGTTTTTTCGGAAATGCAGTTTATCTTTAAATACTGTTAAAAATTGTCCGAATTTTTCTTTTAGCATTTTGGAAATTTTAATGTCTTATTTGACATAATCCTTTTCATGATTGTTTTTTTTTTTAATTTAGCCCAATGAATAAGAACTTCACTCAATAAATTGTTGTTATATTGCGTCTCATTAATTTTATATTTTATTGCAACGGTTTCACATTTCTTACACAGATCTTGCATTTTAAAAACATGTAACGGACACCTTTTTCTAGCTTTAACAAACTATAAAGTTCCGGCCTCTTTTTAACCTAGTGATATTTTCGGTTGAAGCATTTTCCCTCGCTGTTAACCATTATCACAGTTCAAGATTCAAACACTGGAATGTGAATATTTAATTAAAAGTTAAAAGAATTGAATAGCATTCTTCCTAAAGCAATATAGGTATGAATGGAAATAAAGGAATTTCCGCGAAACCAGAATATTCCCACAAAAAAATGTATGAATAAACGCAGTTCTTTAAAAAAGACATTAACTTCATGTTTCATGTTGGCATTCCGCTTAGTGCGCGTTGGTCCTTGCTCCATAAAATTGTTAACGTGCTTGAATTTTGTAATTATCAGAATTCTATTTAAGTTGCATTTAATATTAAGAGATCTGTATGTATTGCTACGCGTCATAATTACTAAATAAAACATATATAAAGTAGTTAAGATCAAATATTTTGGAATTGTATTCTCTTCAAATTGATACCATCTTAAAATTTAATTTCTTAAAAAAAACCAATTGTATGAGTTTAGAAACATCCTATTCTTTCCACTGCGAAATTCGTATTGCAGACTTCTACAGTGGGAACTCCAAGGAAGCTTTACATAAGACAAATGCAAGACTCTGTAAATCTTGTAATCTCCAAAATCTTGTAATATTATTTGCTAATGAAATTAATATTGAGGACTCTAAAACATCTTAAAGGATTGAGTATGCGATTTTAAAAATTTTACGACGTGAAATTATACATATTACGTACGTGCAAAAACAGAACAAATAAACGCAGCTGGAGCCGTGGTTGCTACGGCTACTTTAACATATCATAGATAGTTGAAATATCTGAGTATGGACATTGTTTGCGTATCAGAATCAAATGATTGGAATTACTTTAAATTGTTATCATTAATTTAAATTATACTTATTTCATTTATTATTAGTATAAATTATTTAAACGTAAATTAAAATTTAAGTTGTAAATTTGGAAAAGTCATTCGAGACCGAAATCTATTCTTCGGTTACTAAGCAATTACCTTGACGACCGCGATGTTTGGCAGCTGAGAGAGTCGACAGCCTTAATCTAAGGTGTGTGTGTCTAAACGATAAAATCAATTTTCACTTAATTTTTACACATTTGTTCTTCAGAACAGGAGAAAGAATACTGTATTTTTTAAAGTTCAGAAGTTAATTAAATGTTAAATTAGAAATTAAATGAAATTTTTACCTTTTTTTTTCTACAATAATTTCGGATCGATCTGCAATAATTTCGGATATAAAAATTATTTCGGTAATTTTTTAAAATTAAAAATTTAACTATTTTAATGAGATCAATTATATTTTTGCACATTATTTCTTTTTAAAAAAATTAAATTCAAATTATTTTACCATTTTAAAATTTTGTTTTTGTTTTAATGCATATCATTTCATTAGGTTTTCATTTGTTTGCATTTAGTGATTTAGCAAAGCTTAAAATCAAACATAAGTCAATCACTCACAGGGAATCAAGAAAAATAATTTGAAACTTTACAAGTAAAATGAAACAATGTACGCTGATAGCAACCGCTTCAGGCTATTAATTTAGATTTTACCTCTTTTTCCACAGAATTTCGGAAGAAATTAACTGTAAATTGCATAGTGAAATATGTTACTTTTTTAACCTCACAAGTATTATTTTTGCATATATTTTCTTTCAATTATTATTATTATTGAGAAATTCTATCGGAGAGAATATTGATGTAAGGATATTTGTAGATACATTTCGGGGCAACTTTTGATTATTTTGATTACCACTATTTTTATAAATCTATTTTGTATATAAATGTTAACATTTTTTTTGCAAATTAAATAGTTTAACGTTCCGAAACGTAAACGGACTTCAATCTCTCAGACACGGAAGCAGGAAAAGGAAAGCTTTCGTCAGTAATTGAAAAATTGCCATTGTCAGTAGTCAATGGCAATTTTTCAGCTTCTAGCTATGAGAAAAAAAAACCAAAATTGAGTGTGCTTTCTCTAATAACTTCAGAGCAAATTATGCCAGAAAATATTCTTTCTTGCATTTTAAAATTCAAACTTTAACTTTACTTTTTTCAACTATGTCAATTTTACTTCTAATTTTTTGATCGATATTGACTTTTAAGAACGTTTAGCGGAAGCTATGGATATTTATAGGTACTTCTCCAGGAAATATAAAGGCTTTTCTAATATATTTTTTTAATGTCTCACATTAATACATAACTGTTTCTTGTTTGTTTTAAAGTACTGATTTAACGATGACCGAAAAAGAACACAAGTTATTTGCTCAAATTCGAGCGAATAAATGCAAAAATAAATCTTTTACGAGCAAATGAAATGTGTTTTTATCGTTGATAAAACAAGAATATGTACAAAGAGCTGTTGCCAAAATACATTATCCATAATTTAAGAGAACTTTAAAAGTAGAGGGAATTAATAATTGACATCAGAAAAGCCGACATATTTTCAAGTTTTGTTATGAATGAAAATTATTCAGTTCTCGCAAAATGATCTTAAAAGTTTGTTCTATATTTGAGCATCCATGATTAAAATTTGCTGGACTAATATAATAAATATTTCAAACTTAGGGGGAAAAACCTATTGATAGTTTTTAAAATCGTCTGTGCTATAGATATTTTAAAGAAACGTTTCAGAAAAAAAGAATTTTGTGCTATTATTACTGCAAATAGAAGGATGTAGTACGCAAAAATACAGAGCTGAAGATAAAAAATATTTTGTAGAAAGACAGTTTTTATGTTAAAAATATTATAAGGGTTATTATTTTGTTTACTAATATATAAGCAGTCCAAAGTTTGAAAACTGCGTTTTCTCTGCATTGGCTGGCTGTTGCGTTTTACGTTGTACATTCGTTGAAATATTAAACGAATAGTAGTTCGGGAATGTGATCCCGAAGTCATTTTCATCCTGCTCCTTCCCTCTAACCCAAACAATTGTGGTTTTTCAGTACGTTAGGATAGATATCTTAAATATCTTTAATATACCTAAAAATTGTTTAAATTTTGATTATTCCTTTAGTATTGACGGCAGTTTGTAATTAAAGTATTCACTGGAGCATGAGTTATATAAATATTACTTACTACAGATAATCTACAATTCAAAACCGAATTAACAGTGCTCCTCAATTGAATAGATTGTCTTGAATATTCAGATGATTATCAGTTCAATTACCGTTTTGAGAGTTCTATTTAAGTGACGTCTGTCATGCTGATATCTTTGAACAGCGTCAAAATTTCCGATGGCAGCTCTGTTGTAAGGATGACGAGGCTGTTATTGGAAATTAAGATTTTTGATTAAATCATTTTGCAACTGAATGAATTTAATTTCTTTTTCCGTTAACTTATTAACAGAAGACAAAGAAATCCGGAACAGCTAAGACTCATTTTAAATGTCGGAATTGGATATTTCAAAGAAAAAAATCCTTCATTTCTTAATTTGATTAATTGCTCCTGAATTCTTGTTGTGTAATGATTGAAGAAATTAATTTGATGTTAAAATAAATTATCAGTAGGAACTGCGCAATATGTAGCATTTTGCATTTAAATAATTAAATTAACATGCCTAATAAAACAGTTTGGAAAATTATTCCTCCGAGATCAGTTTCGTGGATTTATCAGTGTATTTCAACTTTAAGGAAATGTAAGAAATCATTTGTGATAACTTTTATCTTTATTGAAAGAAAATATGGTTTTAGACTACAGTGAAACATTCTTTAATATTTCTGAAAATAATTTAACGGAATAAATTCTTAATTTCAAGGCCTAAAGCTTTCGCTTCAATAAACATTGTAATCGAATAAATGTTATTAGAAAAAACTATTAGATGTTTTCATTTTCGTACTTTTCGGATTGCAGTTTTCATTATCCGTCTTGAGTTCTACGTAAGAGTAAAATATCATATTTAATATTTAAAACGTTTGTTTTAAAAATAGACATCAAAATTATCACCCTTAAGTGAAGTAAAGCAAAGCAAAGCAAAGCAATTTTATAAAAGCGCTATTGTGTAATCATTGTTTGTAATTTTGATGTTATTGCCATTCTTTCATTGTGAATTTCTGTCCATCTGATTTGGACCATTTTTAAAAATAAAATCTCCTTTTCAAGACTTCGGCACAATTGATTACTTTAATTCCGATAGAATTTGGAAACGCTGCGAGTTAACAAAAGGTCATACTCTTTCATTGTGAATGAAGGAAAATGTAAGGCGGGTAAATGGAATCTTCAAAATGAAACAACTTAAATTTGGTTGTTGAATTCGTTTATTTAAACTGAAAGCAATAATTTTGAATATTTATTTGGACAATTTTAGTTCCAACTAGACACAATTTAAAACTTTCTATAGTATAGTTTTGTTTTGTATACTCGTTAAGATTTATGGCCTATTTAATATTGTCTAACGAATAAAATTTTTATTCATTAATAACACAATTTTGTTAAGAAAAACCAATTATCTTTCATGCAATAATTGTCTTTTTTTAACAATAATCATATTTTCAAGACTGCCTTAATTGTTAACATAGAATGCATTTATATTAGCAAAAGATTTTTTATCTATTACTGGTAAACATTCTATTCTAAAAGGTAAAATTATTCTAAGCTTAAAGCTTGAGAATTCCAGATGAATATACATATGTTTGGAATGTTATCAGATAATCCCCCTTTTCTAAATAAATTTAATCCGCCCTTGAATACTTTGAATGTAAGTACTCTTAAACACACATTGAATTGTTTGCTGACTATCATATTTTCTACTTTATTACTTTTTCGAATGAGAACTATACAGAATTTTTGGCAGTCGCCTCATAAAAATTTGTAAATTAATAAAAACCTGATAAAAAAAATGTATGCTTACATTGCCATTTTATCAATTTTAGAATGTGTTAAACTGCTTTTAAAAAATCTGCGTTCCAACTTTGCATAGGATTTTATATAAAGGGCAGATTTTCTCATAAATTTTTTGTTAAGGTTGTAACATATTTATAGCATTATCTTAATTGTAACCAATCCTCGTATTATGTCAAGTATTGTGTGTATTTCTTTTGAAATTTTTTATATAAACCATATCATATTCATCAATCATTGTAATACCTTTTATTGAATTTTGTGACACTTTGCAAGGACATGTAATTGTAATATCTTCAACCAGTAGGAAACTAGTATATTGACTTTAACAGCTCCTATACTTTTCAGATGTTGCAGTTTTTCGTGATAATTTGGTTTGTTCATTACATTGGTATTTTAACAAATGAGAAGTAGTGAAATGTTTAAAGAAGTGACATAAAAACTTCCAATTCTCAGAAATTGTCTTTTGTAATCACATTTAAACAGTCTGTGAAAAACATTACAAAAAACTTGATATTAATGCCATTAACTATCATTCAAGTTAATGGTGTTAAATACCGAAACTTTTACATCTTTTAATACAATCTATAAGCGAAATCTGAATGGCTTGTTATGAATATTAATTATATTTATTATTATTAATAAATCCCGTTCTTAGAGCTTAACTCTCCTGGATATTTTGGATGAGAGTGGAATGATTTAAAGCGATTTTTTTAAAGTTTTATGATTAGGGAATAAGAAAAAAGGTTCTAAAGTTATATGAAATAAAATTTCGAGGCTTGGAATTTTTTTACCGTATAAGAGTCCTGTTAATTTCACCAATATAATCAATCATTCATGAACTTGCAATTCTCATCTGCTTTTTTTTTTTTTTTTTTTTTTTTTTTTTTTTTTTTGAGGGGCAACGACTTAGTATATGAGGAAAAATTATGTTTAAGCGTTTAGCTAGGATTTTGCACAAAGTATTTAGAGTTGTATCGAAGAGGGAGGGATGAAATGAATGAATATGCAAATAAATACAAAATTTTATTCACTGATTTAGTTTTTGGAATAAAGTAACTACGTATTATCGTAAGATTCAGTCAGTTTAAAATTTTCGAAATAGCTTGAAAATAGGCTATATTCAGTTTCGAATAAAATTTAGTTACTAGATTATTACCTAGGATTTGAAGCTACCTTCTTTAAGGTATCCGAACACGTTCGGAGCACTTTTTTAGAAAAACATGGTGTAGACATACTTTAACCATATTTCTGGGTTTAAGATTATTCAAAATCAGTTATAAGTTGAAAATATTTGAAATATACATTAAAACTTTTTGAAAATTGGCATTTAATAGCATAAATGTAAGCAAATTCTGTAAAAACTTCAAATTGGCTACACCAAAAATTATTATTCTCATCCGAAAAAAAATTTATACCAAAATGAACTACATAGTTTTCTCTAGGGAATGAACAACAATCGTATGGTTATAATAATAAATAAAAATTTTAGAATCAGTCGAAGATTTATTATGAAATTTTTAGTAAATTTATGACGTTCTTATTCAAACAATAGGCTATAAATTAAATATTCACTCAATCTAAATTCTTTCAGTTCATTCCCTAGGAAATAGTATAAAGACAAAGTCCACCATGTAAGGGCGAATTATGCCTTTTACTGCAACTTGGAATGTTGCAAGAATATTTTGATTTACATATCCCCGGTTGAGGTTTAAGACAGCTAATGCACAATTTGTTATTCCTAACGAAATTCTTTGTCCTCGATAGACATATTTTGAAAAGTAACGCATCTAAATAGTGCATGGTAGTTTTTGCATAAAGTACAAGGTTTAGCATTGAAATTTTTATTATTAACTGTAAGTGTTTTCGCTCTTTCAGATATGCTCGTATTTTGTGGACGTTCGTATTTATTCGGAATACGGTTAATACTTTCTTACAAAAAGTTTCGCTTTTCTAGAAATTTCATCAATTTTCAAATGTAGGAATTTCTGCCATATTTAAAGAAAGCTCGAATTGCTTCCTTGTCTACTTTTCGTAGAATGATGTTAACTAGCATTATCAGATAGCTTATTTTGTTCCTATTTTTAAGAACCTTTAACGTTCGATGTTTTTATTAGCGCAGTCCATTAAAGCGCACAGTTCTTTAGCAGATTCGCTACAAATTTTCTCAATTTATTATTTCTAGTATATGAGAGTCTATCAATTGACGTTGATTTTCATACCGATCTGATAATGCTTTAAAGAGTGAATGAAAGTTATCACTGGATGATTCTAATAATTTAGCTTCTGCTCTTAAACATGCAGCTTTTGAAAATTATTTAATAGCTCATTGTTGCTAATTAAATTAACAAATTTTTAAAATTTGCTATCAATTTTTAAAAATCAGCAATTTTTCCAGAAAATTCTACTCATTGTTACGTTATAATTGGGAATAATCTGATTAATATTACGATTAAATCTAATAATGTTAATGTTTTTGGATCCGTAAACCCGCTTTTCTCAGTTTACTTTTTTTAAGTCTTGTCTGTAACAAAATGCTGAAAGTAATGTTTTATTTAAATTACTTGAAATTTTTACATCAACTTAATAGATTGAGCCGATTTGTAAAATTATTGATTAAAAAAACAGTAAGAATAGTGACAGTGAAAAAACAGATTTAAAAATTTTTACGGAAATTATTTTCTCAAATTTAGATCTCGAGAATAGGATCCCAAATACCAATAAGTTCTTTAAAAATAGTTGGTGACCAGATATTGAAAGTTAAAAAATAATTTTTAATGTCTGATAATAAAAAATCGTATTAAATGTCGGATATTTTTTCAACAGTTAAGGTTATACGCATAAGATGTATATCATTTGCTGCAACTAAATGATATACATTTAGTCGCAGAAAAGAAGGAATTTTTTCTAATTAACGTCAGTGTTAGAGAAAAATTTTTAGATTTAATATTTATCCACATTCTTAACAAACTGTTACAAAATCTACTTAAAACAAGTCAACAGATATAAAACAGCGAATCAAAAATTCAACTGATTTAATTTCCATTCACCAAAGCTCCTTACTTAAAAATATCAGTTTGAATTCTGTGAAATATCGAAACTTTAGCTTACTTGTGCTTTAACAGAAACCCAGCGTATATTGTTCCTTCGACATTTTAGAATACTTCAACAATATGACGCTTGTTTTAACTTCAGAACAGTGAAGATAATTGAATATATTAAAAGTTACTATGCCCAGTTATGTAGCTAAATTGCTATTGCTTCACATACGATTGATCATACGTGAAAATAATTGAAATTGACATAAGCGCGTGCCAGAAATTTTGTGAAACTTCTAAAAACATCTTATTTTTATCATTCATACAATATTCTATTTCATTTTTGTCATTCATACATTATTCTATTTCAAAATTTAGATTTAACATAACTCTGAGATTTATGGCTTATTTAATATTATCTAAAGAAGGATAATTATTCATCGATAACACGCAATTTCGCTGCGAAAGAACCAATATCTTCCATGCTACAATTTTTTTAAAAACAGTACGAAACTGAAATTTTGGAATTAGTCTTGAATATCAACAAACACTTGTAAAATCTTTAGCTCTTACTTGTAAAAACGCAATTATAATAGTTAAAAATATTCCAATTCTTTTAATTTAATAATTTAAAGATGTATGTATTTATATTTTTAGAATATCCTCTCCCTCTAAATAAATCTAAGCCGCTCCTGTATATATTTTAAATACGAGTACTTTTAAACATGTATCGAATTTTTTGCTCAATATCATATATTCTACTTTTAATACTAAAGTCTACTGGCATAGGTCTGTTTTAATAAGAACAGATTTCTTTCATAAATATATTTGCATTTTTTTTGAAAATTAATATATAGTTGTAACGTTATCTAAACTGTAATATCCCATCGTACAGTATCAAAACGATTTTTTTAACAAACCATTATCGTATTCATCAACCATTGTAATAGCCTTATTGCATTTCGTGACGCTTTGCAATATGTTATATTCCACAGGACATGCCATCATATTGCTTTCACCTTAGAGGAGGTCGGACTCCTCTAATGCATTATCTTCAACAGCTCTTATACTTTTAATATGCTGCAGTTTTTCGCGATAATCTGGTTAGTTCATTTCTTTTAAATTTCAATAAATGAGAAGTCGAGAAATGTTTGAAGAATTGTTATAACGTCCATTCCACATAAATTGTCTTTTGTAATTCACAATCAAATAGTAGTCTGTTAATATCATTGCACGTTAAGGTACTGTAGAAATAGTTTTAAATACTGACTCTTTTATATCTTGTAATACAATATATAAGCGAAATCCATATGCTTTGTTATGAATACATAATTATTAATAATCCCCGTTCCTAGAGCGTAGAACACTCCTGGTCATTTGAGATAAGTGAAACGTATAAGATATGAAACATTTCCCCCCAATCTTCAGATTAGATAATAAGAGAAGGCCCTGAAATTATATGAAATAAAATTTCGGACCCTAATTTTTGCCGTATGCGAGTCCCGAAACTTTTAACAGCGAAATCGTTAATAAACTAGTAATCATCTCCTTTTTTTGAAGGGCGCCGACTTAGTATATGCGGAAGAATATCTTAATCTAATAATTTTGATCTTTGATTTTGTAGTTGGGATTTTATATGAAGTATTTAGTATAGCATCAAAGGGAGAGAAGAAATCAGGGAATATGTAAATATATACAAATATAAAAATTTAATTCACTGTTTCAATAAGCGTTTTGGAATAAAGTGACATGGAAGGGTGATTATTTATCTTTATACTCAGTTTAAACTTTCGAAATACATAGGAAATAGGCTATATGCCCTGTTACAAATAAATTTAGTTCCTAGACTATTACCTAGAAATTGGTGATACCTTGTGGGTTGGATATCCTCTGGCCACTAGTTTTCCCATTTTTGCTATTTTTTGTCAGGATTCTTTAGGCGTACAACAATTTCTTCAAGTAACTCGCTGCATTTAGTTGTGAACTTGGTTTCCTTCAATGATGGCTCGTTACACTAATTCGTTACACTAAGCTTTCATCCTGTTGAACATTATATGCCTATGTTGGAAGGAATCTGGCTAAACCGATCAGTATTTGAATCCAATAGTCTTACCACTTCGTGTGATGCCAAGAGCAAACTATAAAGGATTGAGTTTATCTATCCGCTTATATAGATTTGTTAACCTACAAAACCACGAAGAAATTATTTGATCTTCTTTCCATTTTGAAATCCTGTATATATTAAGACCTGCAGAGATTGTAATTTTGGGAAACAGGTTATGTTACCGATATCATGTTTAGCCAGTTCTAATCTGGGATGGGAATTTTGGCCTCGCACTGTTCTGTGAGAAATGATTTTCTGCATGGAAGTGCTATCTTCCTTCCAGTCTAGTATTCGAATGTAACAAATATTTTGTTCCGTCTTCCGTAGAGGTAAAATATTGGATATCGTCTGGGTAGTTGAGGCGGTACGATAGGTCCCGATAATTGAATAGCAGAAATGTTCTTTGAATGGCTGGTAATCTCTTCTATACCGGGGGATATTCGAAACCTATTCAACTGAAACTTGGAGAATCATCCTCTCTGCCTCAGTGAAATGTAATATTAATCAAGGTTTTTTTGTTCCTGCTATTCTCTTACGCAAGTGTGTGGATTTTATACCTTGGCGCTTGATGAATAAAGCTGCCCATCGAGAATGATCCCTAAATATTTAATGGGGTGACCCTTTTTGACTTTCCCATTTGTTGCTTTGACCTTGCATCAATTTCTAAATCAGATGGTAAATAGATATGGAAATAAAAATGTTTAATTGGTTCATATTTGTCCGATTTCTAAAAAAAAAAATTGGTGCTTGTTGAACATGTTTTGAGACCGTCTGTTGTTCTGGAACATATTAAATAACGTTCGCAAAAGATTTTTTCTATGGATCCTTATTAGGATAAGAGTATAATTAGATTCCTTTTTCCTTTGAGTTCTTTACTATATTTGCATAAGTCGTAGGTTTTGTCGTAATGAATATGCTTATTCTAATGATATAACGGAAAAAATAACAATAAAGAGTGAAGACCACTGTTAAAACTGTTCCCCATCATAAACATCTGAAGAGCCATAAATTTCGAATATTAAAAAAAAAAACTTGACGAAGAAATAAATAGGAGAAAAAGCAGTAGAGAAACGAGAAAAATATAAGGAAATTATAAGGTGGATTTATGCAAATATTATTTCCAGTTTTAAAGAATTAAGTTGCTGAATATGCATACTTTAACTTGAAGTAACAAGAAAATCTAATGTATGCAAAAAGTTGGCAAAAAGGGAATAGAAGAGAGAGGAATTTTCTTAAATTACGAGTTCATTAAAGAAGTCATTTTTCCCCAAACAGGCCTTTTATTTAGCTTGTGAATGGAATGACATAGAAATGATTAACCTTGATTCCTTTGCCGAAACCAGTTATCGATGCTAGTAAATAAGGAATATCGTTCAGGAAATGAAGATAATTGAAAAATAATGATTAAAAAACATAGAACAATTAGTTTTATTGCAATTAAATATTGAATCTAAATATTTAAAACTATGCAAAGGAAATTATTTGAATATCTGAGCAAACTTATTTTTATTTCCTTTTTAATCTGCTATTATTTATTTTATTTTCCGATTCGGTTATTTAATAATCAAAGGCTGAACATTGCTATTCAAAAAAAGTTCGTTCAGGTATTTTGAATAAGAATAAACAAAAATGAGGATTGTTATCAAATTTCAAATTCAAGTGGCGGATGAGAGATAACATATGAGGGATGAGACATATCAAATAAATATTTGGGAAATAAATAAATAAAAATTCAAATTATGGAAGAAAGGATTAAGCCATATTTAATATAGAATTGTGAGAATTTTTTTCAGGAATAGGAACTTTAGGTAAACAAAGAGTTAAATATTATGATGCAGAGGAAGGTCTTTGAAAATCGCGAAAGACAAACTAAGAACTTTGTGAATTAATGCATGAAATGTTCAGTGATATTTCTAATTAAAGCCACCTGTTATGAGGGATGAGAGTGGTAAATTAATGATGAATGATAATAATAAAAGTAATTTAAATCATCGTAAAGAAGATCGTTATTTGATTGTTTAAAATAATATTATGTAGTCCCATTTTGTCACTAATTTTAAGCGAATCGTCCTTGCCCTCTTGAAATAAGGAAGTATTATATAGTGTCCTAAACGCTAGTATGATGAATTCATTGGCCCATATTTCATATCTGGACCAAAAATATTCGGAAAGAAATGTTTACACGCTTTTTTGCTCGAATTTTTGAGAAAGATTTTCCGACTCTCTCTTGCAATTGGGCCATATGAATTATGTTGTACTAGATTTGCCGTAGAAAACTGGATTATTTTCTTGAATTTCTAAACTTATTTTGAACTTTTTTGTCAAGAAATGCACATTGAAAGAGAAAGTGATGTAATTGTCAAATTTTGATGAATCGCCAGCTTTTTAAACATCTTTAAATCAGAAAAAACACATTTTTTTTTACTTATGTATGGCTGTGAACCTAATAAAAATGTTTTGAGCTAGCTTGATGAAGTTTGGCTTGTGTGCATTTAGCATTACATTTATTGATTCGTATTAAATTTTGACGAAATTTGTTTTTGTTTGTTCGATTGTTCGAATATAAGGTAAAACGCTAACTAAAACAAAAGAGCTAGATGAATAAAATGTTGTACATAAATTTAGTATTTAAGTATAGATTTCTATTGTGAATTTGTACTAAATTTCTTCAAGGTTCGGTTTATCGATCTATATTTACGTACGTACGTCAGTGCGATAAATCAAAAAGACAACGACTTATATGATATTATTTGATTTAGTTATGTAGGTGTCAAATTTTGGTTTCAAACTTGTGGAGAGAAAGCAGTTCAAAATGCATACACGGTTTTTCACTATATTACGAACTGAAAAAATAAAACATTTATATGGTATTACTTCTAATAGGAAAAAATTGAGACTTGGAACTCTCGGTTGTTCTCTGTCACTTTTTTAATAGACTGTATTCGAAAACGCTTGAGGAAAGCCTTCTTTCTAGTTTATTCTCAAAACAATAATAAACTGAATAATCCAATTCGTGACATGTTCTAATGCCACCACTGTCAAATGATCTTTCTTTTGATCTTCCTATGTCTCTGTGTTTCGGTCCATCTCGGCCAAATGTTGCGACTGTAATGATATGTGTAAAATCGTAATTTTTTCATGATTTTGTTAGATTCGGTCGCGAAAGTATTTGATATCGGCAAGAAAGTGATAAAAATTATTCGGGCTCACTCCGTTGAGCAGAAAACTGATCATGACTTTTAACTTATGACCTTTTTTTGTTTTCTTGTGCGCACTATTTATATGCATCTTCATAAAAAAAAATTTGAAGTATTTAATATGAATTTACGAAATTCCAAATTTTTCTATTTATTTTGCTTATAGTATGCTTACGCCTGCAAAATTTAAGGACTTTTTTAAATTTAATGTACTATTATATTAAATTAAAAGTAAATGATTCGAATATTTAAAAACGTGTTTGAATTAAATGATTAGTTTAATTGCACATATGCGAAGCATAGCAGAGTACTTTTTTTATAATTTCAAAATCGGGGTGAATAAGGGAATTTCTATAAAACGTTCAATTGAAAGATTCTGAATTCAATATTCTGAGAATGACTGGCATTGTAGCGAACTAATTTTTTTAAAGAAAAATTCTGCCCAAACAAGCATAATGAAGGCGTATTTGTTACAAATTGATATATGTTAAGCTTTAATCTCCAAATAAATTGTACTAAATTGTATGAGATTAAAAATTTGCTATATCTTTCCTTATTCATAAATACATAATTTATATTGAAAGGAACGAACGAAGTTAAAATTTTATGGAGTATTATTCAAATTATTTGTGGAAACACTTCAATTCTGTATGAGAATTAAATTTCTGAATGGGATTCGAACTCTGAGCAGGTCATTGCAATGCCTCAACATCCATTCAATTCCCGATATGTGAAATGAATTGGAATATCAAATTCTACGTAGACAAAAAATTATCCCACATATTTAACAAGGCTTGACTTTTTTTTCCATTTTTACAAGAATGGCATGTATTCTTTTATATTAGTAACGAATAATGAACGCATCGGCAGGAAAAGTGAAGCGTGAAAGTGTGTGGAAACTTTTAATTGTTTAATGAAATGATTTGCAAGTAGATAAACAATTCTAACATTTGTAGTATTGTGAATATGTGAGTGAACAGGAGAGTGACTATTGGTACATGGTTTTTCCGACATGGTGTGCCCCTAGAGAAGAGAAAGGGAAGGAATGGGTCGGACCGGACTCGAGACTGTTCAGGTTTCGAGAATTGGCTGCTTGTGAAGTTGTATAGTGAATGGCATAACAATCAGTCACGATAAATATTGTTTATACGGCTTAGCTCTATGGTAACAGCCTGACTGTAACAAGATGTATATTTCAATCGTAACACCATTATAAGGTTTAAAACGAAATTTAGTATACGTGTTCCTTAGCAGCTGAGAGGACTTTTTATTCTATTAAAAGGTTTCTACGACCCTCTAAAGGGGGGGGGGCGATATAAGGGTAAAAAATTTTTAATTTTCCCACCATAAATTTTGAAGAAGTCTTTGTAAAAATTTTTCTAAAATCTTAAAATTTAAGCATTATATTGACATAAATTTCCTTTCTAAATGACCATTTCTCTAGTCAGATTTTTTTTAAATGTTGCCTTTATTTTCATTTGAAGTATTAAGTTTTATTACGTTTATCAATCTCATGGTTTTCTAGTGTTGTTAAATCTATAAAAGAATTTTTTTTTCATTTGCTTTTGTTATACAGCTGTTTTAGTTGGATTTCTTATCGTGTATCTTTGAGACGACGTATTAAATGTAAATACATAGTCAGCGTAAATATTGCGACCTACAATGTGTTTTGCTTTAATAAACGCCGGTGTATCCGCCGATACAGTTCATAGTAACGTAATAAATTTTACTGTTAGTTATGATGCCTATTTTACATTCGTATGTACATAATTTATAAGTGTTCAAGAATTTTTAGCGCATTTCAAACCTTAATTTAAATCTCTATTCCTCAAGATCCTTAAATTCCTTTTATTTCATTATGGTCTATTTTGGGTTCCAGAAAAGTACTTGATTTTTCGTTGGATTCTGTAAAAGTCCTTACAAATGTAGTCGAAATGTGTGTTCCTAAGAAAAAAAAGAGAAAACCAGTTTAAGACTTGATATTACCCGGAATATTCCGCAAATGTAAAAGAATGGGTATTGATGCAGTATCAGTGTCAATTTCTTGTCTCTCCTTTGTTTTTTCGATTAATAAGGGGATAAGTGGGGGTTGAGGAGTGAATGCAGCTCTATTACCACAGCTTCCAAAAAAATTTCAAGAGACTTTGAAGCTGGAGATAATACTTGTTACTCATTTAATTTTTTGAACGATTTTTGTTATAAGTTGTCGAAATTCGATGGAAGTATCCTATATCAAACTTTAAATAATATAAATTTATTCCTAAGTGTAATAAACTAATGCAAGAAAATATAATAGAAAATCTATTTTAATAGAATTTAGCATGGTTTTTCGTATAATATGGCTCGCATTTTAATAGATTAAATGAATTTGAATTATCCAGGAATCTGAATTCTTTGATAAAAAATTTTTCTCGAAAGTCGTATCTGAAATATTTGGAAGAGATAATTAAGATTCTGATGATACTATCCCATTGAGAGGCTATAGTTGGTTTTCTTCCGTTTAATCAAAGATTTTCAGGTTAAAAACATCGAGAAAGTAATATGTATAGAAAACTGTTTGGTGTTTGTTGGTCTGAAAAACTGTTGGCAGAATACAGGCAAATCACGAAGGAATTGACATATTGGACAATTTGTACATATAATTTATTCATGAGTAAAAATTGTAATCTGAAATAAATAAAAAGAAGTTGAAAATAGAATACATTACTGAGGAGATTAAGGTTTTAACATTTAGAATTGTTGGAAACTGAGCAGATGCAATCCAGTAGTTTGTGAAAAAATTTATTGAAAAGTCAGAAAATATGCGAAATTTTAAATCTATAAAAGAATTTTAGAGTTTGACAATTTAACAAAACAGAATTTTAAAAAGTATTTTAATGTTTCAACTGTTTGCAGTTCATTTGGTTAAACGTAACTGAAGATTTGTGGATTTTTATCTGTCCCATGTGCATTTCGTTTCGATCTGCCAATAACTTGCAAAAATAAGGCTGCAGACTTTTTTTCTAACTTTTTAAAAATGATTTTTGTTTCATCTCGAGTGTGAATGTGCTAGCGAAGTGAATATACAATTTTAATTTGGGTGAAATTCCATCTACTAGTTGGTAACCAAAGTGTAGTTAACGGTAGTGGTGCTTGTATCGTAATTCAAAAGAAGACTGCAGATTTTTGTTCGACTTTTTTTTAAATGATTGTTTCGTCTCAAGTGTGAATGAATTTCTGAATAGGTTTCCTTTAGATCTTTTAGTGAATGCAAGAGTTTTCTTAAAGTTAAAATACTAGCTTAACTAGTTAACTGCGGAATTTAAAGTCCCACAAGCCAAGCCAAGCAATGACGCATATACATGTCGAACGTAATGCAAATGATTCCATAGTCAGAATTGCAAAAATATGATTTTATTAGATAAAAATTACATTTCGACCGTGCCAAAATGGTTTGGATTGACGGTTATACACATCGAACGTATTTAACTAGTTCAATAAGATTTATATTATGCAGAATCCTAATATATCATTGATATTGACTTGGTAAACTGTCCGGACTGTCTATATAACCAAAAACATGCAGTTTGTAAATTATGTCGGTATGTATCAATGAATACGAAGCATTAACTTGTTGATCCAGGATCAAGGACATCCCTTAGGGCAGCAGAGATGCAGCATCCCCTTAAATAATTTTTATCGGTTGCGTTTTCTTTTAATTCATTTGCTTACTTTCAAGTCTAGGGGTTCGAGTTCCGTGCTTTTTTTTTACATGCTTGAAACTTAAGATAAACTAAGAAAATGGGAAGAAAACAGTGAAAATATAAGACAGAAAATGAATCAACAAATAAGACAAAAGAAGGTGGAGGCAAAATAGAATGGATTGCCACAATTAATTTATTTATCAGAAGACCCAAAAACAATTCTTTATCCCTTAGAATTGAGATATTAAAGCTGTAATCAGATCAAACCTAGCGTGGAGTGACACCAATTGATCTCGCCATTTCCATCAAAAGTCCCCATCTCCCCATTTCCTTCAAAAGATCGCCTTCGTTGTCTCGGGTGTTTTTGCTTTTTCTCAATGGCTGTTCGGTTTCGCTTCTTGTTGCCTCAACAGAAATATTTCTGATTTATTGAATGTTTATATCCTTTTGTATTAGAAGTCTGTCTTAGAAAAAAAAAGTATTTAGATAATTTTTTTGAAATATTCATTTTTAAGGCCGTATTTGTTAAGTTTTTAAAAAATTGAGACTTTTTGGTAAGTTTTTTTTTTTGTATCAGTGCTAATCTAAGAAGCTAAAATCTCCCGTTTTGTCATCTCTACCTCCGTATGTGGTTATATTGCCATTTTGATCAAAGTTTGTTGGAATTATATAATACAGAAAAGCGTAATTGTATATAATTATACTAGATTATATATATACTATATATAAAATTGTGCTAGAAATTTTTTCTGGATTTAATATTAAAGTGAAAGAATAATTATAATAGAAACTTCAGATTTCTATTAAGATTAAGTTTGTAAAAATATGACCAGAACATACGGGAGAATCAGTTTTCATTAATTTTTTAAAGGCATAAGTGATCCCAGCATACTGATAGTTGATTTTTATTTTACATAAAATAAATATAATTTATAAAATTAGTTAAAATTGAATTTTATCAATTCGAAAACCTTGCACAAATTGTGCTTTTTTAATATAAAACAGAAAAGCATGATTCGTCAGGGAAAAAATAATTCTTCGTATATTTACTCTTTCCTCTTTCGTATTAATTTCAAAGTTTTCAGTTATGGATTAGAAATCTTTTCTAGAAGAATATACTGTATGTCCATTTTAATCTTTTCTCTATGATTAATTTAGAAATGGGTGTTCGCTTCAATTGTAAAAATACTTTAACTGACGTAAACAATTTTTTTAAAACATAGTTTTAATCAATAAATGTACAGCTAAATAAGTTTCAAAAATATAAATTTTTAAATTTCCGTAATCGGCCCTATTAAATAAAATATTGCCATAATATTTTCAGTTCCAATTTTTGCAACTAAACTTGATCTGGATATTGAAGCTTGGAATTTTATACTTTAATATATGGTAATAATATGCAGATTTTTTTTTCATTTATCTTCTGAGCACATATTGTTTACATTTTTTCGCGATGTTATAGTAATTGAAAATATTTGTTAAATCAGATCACAACTTCGCCATGTCTGGAATCTTTTAGAAGCCGTTAGTTGTGGGAAAATTCAAAAAAATAAAACGATGCACTATTTAAAGATTATATTTTAATATTTGCACATAATATGTATCAATTTCTGGAAATTACATGGGAGTACGGATATAAAGACTCATTAATGAGCAAAATATAACTTGTCTGGCAGAAGTGAAATGAGAGGTAACTTGCGATAGTCATATGGGAGGAAAGCTAGATATATCAAAAAGAATTATGAGTAAGCTAGTAACGCCACTTACTAAATTAATAAACTTAGAATTGCGGAACATCTCTGTATAAAATTTATCTTCTCAAGAATTGGGATATTGAAGGGGAGATGGATTAGTTTCACAATCGGTCTTAGCCATCCAAATTGTTATTACGTAAATTAATCCATAAGCTTTAGGATTAGGCTCAATAACTTTGCCTGCTCGTTTTTTAATTCTAAGCAATATCTTTGATAACCGCAGCGTTATTCAGTTGAATTTTTTACGTCTTCATTGTACGCTTTTTCCGTGATTGCATGAATGATATATAGGCAAAATTCCAGGATTCTCAGAAATCCTGAAATATTTTTCAGTAAGTTTTGCCAGCAAGAACTCGAAACATTGAAATTAATATAATCATTGAGAGGACTGGTAAGAACCTATCCGATAAGGACGTTAGCAGAGGTAAGACAAAGTTATTGGAGTTGTCACTCAAAGCAATGAAAAATATAGATTTGGTACAAGATTCTGTTTCTAGGGTGAAAATGAATTTCTCAAAAATCAAATATATTTCACGATTATCACGCATGAGATGGAACTTTATGGATTTTGCAACTGCTGTCCGCTAGATAAATGTGTAAGAATGAATTTAGCAGCTTTAGAAATTTTGTATTTGTATAATAGGTTTACTGCCGCAAGCTTAAAGATAAAGGCCTTTTTTATTGAGGATTTCCAAATTTTTTTTTCTTCGGCATTCTGCAAAGGCTTTGAGCGATGGATTTCAGAGTTGAACTTTTATAATAAAATATAAATTAAATGAGGTTATATGTTGGTGGCTTTTTGTTAAGGGATTTAAAACCTGCATTATTTCATCTCTCATCGTCATTGATACGGAAATTTGATGCAATAAATTGAATAATATTCGGTTTACCAATGGTAGTTTTAATTAAGGACTGTGATAGCTTTCTTATCGTAAAAAAAGAAGAAAAAAACAATTCCTTTATTTGAAATTCAGAATATGTTTTAATATAATAATTGTTTCATTAGTTAAAAGGCAAGAAATATAATTGAATTTTTGAATATTAAAAATAGTTTCATTTTCTTGAATCATTGAAGCATATGGAGTTTTGAATTCTAACTAGTGATTTTATTTGCTATTGAATGATTTAATATTTATTCTAAACTACTCAAAACTGCAATTGGCGGTATTATCGCCATTCATAGTACTCATTAATGCATGCATATTAAAATAAGCAAAAAATTTCTATAGATTGTCTGATTGTAGGATTAGATTTTTTAAAATTTTCTTTTCGGGACTCGACTCGTGTCTATATGCATATGTTGAATCAAAACCAGACTATTCTTTTTCTAATCTGTGAATTCTGCTCAAATTTTTCACACAGAATCAGACTAATCCAATGATATGTGTTATGAATTAATGCCAATCTGGCACGATGCATTTTATTCTTAATAGTTTCTATATCTTATGCCGTTTTTCGTGAAACCAAATATGATTTTTGGGAATAAAATGCAACAATACTTAAGCGGATAACTTCCAGTGCTAGGTAATTTAGCCGGTGCTGTCGAAAGATATTGTGGCGCTTGTGGTCTATTTAGCATATATTTTCAATATATGTTTATGAATGAAAAATTCCAATAAATTAAACGATGCAGGATGAAAAGATATTTTAATATTTACACATAATGTAAGCATATTTCTGAAAACGCTATTTGTGGAGTGCAATTACAAATACTCGTTTAAGGAACAACTCGGAACCTGCGTTTTTTAAGAGTAGGGGGATAGATTGCATTACTTTCAACTCATCTTGGCTTCTTTCTTCACTCTGAGTTTAAGGAGCACCAGCTTCGAGATAGGGTATCTCCTGTCAAGGAGCTGACTGTTAAAAACTATGTAAATCTTGATTAGCAGGGACTTTTACTATACCTGTGAATCTTCAACTGAACTGCAGGCTCTGATGAAACTGGAGGGGTAAGTGGAAGGGCGAATACTCGGCCACTGTGAGAGCTTAATCTTCAGGAATGTACGATTGAACTGAAAGTAATTTTTCTGAAATTGTGGAAGTTTCCAGGGATTATTCATTGTTTCTGAACTGCTAATCACAACGGATCTAGTAATTAACGATAGGTGTGAAGTTATGAGAATTATTTCATTAATGCATTAATCCGATTTTTTTATTCTCATTATTTGTTAAATTGTGATTGCTTTTGAGACCTGAGAATTCATTTGGGGGGTGGGGTATGGATTTCTTTAAATACTCCAATTAGTTTTTTAAAAATATCTTTTGACATCAACTAAGCTATTTTCGTCTGAATATGAGTTGTTTAGCTTACCCAGTTTAAATTCTAAACGTGGCCTGTTACTTTTTGATATTTTGATATGGGAAATGAATAGAATTCTCCTATTTTCTTATTAGGAAAGTTGTATGCTATTTAGTGGATTGTTATGTGAGTTTTTCTCACAAAACCAGATGGCCTTTCTCTTTGCTAATGTTCAGGTGTTTTTCCTTAATTTGTCAGTGATAGAATGTCTGCCTTGAATTTTATACAGCACGAATTGCATTTGCAATACTAATCGGTATGGTAAAACCTGGAACGGTTAAAACACGTTCTAACCATAGTTGGAATTCTGTAGGTTTCGATTAGTGCTTTTGATACTGAGGTTTTGATATTGGGATAATCATACATTTTCTTTTAATTTCCCAAGGATTGTATAATAGCATTCTTGTCAATAATTTCTAAGTCGAAAAAGTTCTTAGTATTTTAAATAATTGTAATCCCTTCATTCTCATTTCATCTTTACAATGGTTTGAAAGAAAGCTTTTAGTAATTTTCAGCAATGTTTCTTCTGGTGCACCAGACAGTATGAATTCGTCTTTTCTTTATTTCCTGTTTTTCAGTCATCTTAATTCTATCTTATGCATTTTCATGTTTTACTCTGATGAATTATTTGTATAAATATATTCGGTGACCTGAAGATTCCGACAAATGTTTTGATTCGTGATGACATGGTCGTCTGAGACTGAGTTTTCTTTGATAGGAATTTCATCTAAAGCTAAATATATAAACTGTAAAATAAATAAATAAATAATAAAACTAGTAATAAAAAAAACCCTGAAGATTGCGGCTATAGTAAACATGACATTTAGGACACGCGCATCGAAAAATAAATTCAATAAATCGTGAAAATGAAATTACCTGTGTAAAATCATAAGAAATCACACAAGACATTAAAGTATTCCAAATTATCATTTACCTTTTGACTTTATAATGGAAATACATTTCCTTGTAAAATGACTTGTTTTAGTAAATTTCATTTATCTGTTTCATATACAGTCTCTTATATTTCCTTAATATGGCCCTTTCTCCTATAATGAAGATAAGTAAACCTTCAAAATGCATTTAATTTAGATATATTTGATCGAAATTTTGGTTGGTCTGCAATTCCTGTGAAACACCAGTTTATGTGAATGGCAGTCCTCATTTTTGAAACAGATTGACATATTTAATTCTATAAATGCCTATTTCGAAATTGGATTGTTTGAAATATAAAGCAATCAATTTTGAGGTTCGAATTTCTAGCAATGCAATAATATTTGCATTTAATATAAGGAATTGACTTCAAAATTAAGAAAATTTAATCAAATAATGAATATCAAAAGCTTTCAGACTTGCTTTTATCAGCACACTACGTAGTTGAAAGTAATATTTGTTAATTAAAAATATGAATCTTACCAAAAATTGTCAAAAGTAAGCAAACATATGTTGATTGATATTCTAATTCCATTTATAATGTACTTAAATTCGGTATGAAATATTTAAACCTAATTTGTAGGTTTTTATCATTTTGAATAATGAAATTCATTGCTCGTTTGTCCAATTAGAAATGAACGCAATAACTAAACGAAATGAATTATAATTTGATAGATTACTCATCTTGTAATGCAGATTAATATCGGATTCTGAAGCAAATTCGTCAAGCAGATGGCCATCTGTCAGTCTGTATATTCGCATACATGTAACCGCGACAATCCAAATGCAAAACTGAGGTAAATGAACTTGATTATGTCATCTTTATACTTAAAATTGTTAATTTCTTTTTTGAACAGATGGAAAAATTGCATAATCGATTTTTTTTTCTGTGCGCTATTAAGTGCAAAACGCTTATGGGATTCTAAAAATAGAAGTCTCGAGTTCTCGTAATGTTGAAGGTCTTGGCCAAGGTTTATAATTCTTATTGGGGGGGGGGTGATAACATCTTTAACGGCACTACAGTTTTTTAAAAATGCGTGTGTGTTATCGGATGTATAGTAGTAGAAAATACGGATGATGTTATAGTAATTAAGGCTTTATTTTGTGCAACTGCTCCCAACAGATTACAGCATTTGAATGTACAAGATCATATGTTACAGGGAGCGCTATTGCATGCCATGACATAACAGTGGGTTAATGCATGAAATGCTCAGTGATATTTCTAATTAAAACCACCTGTTATGAGGGATGATTGTGGTAAATTAATAATGAATGATAATAATAAAAATAATTTAAATCATCGTAAAGAAGATGGTTATTTGATTGTTTAAAGAAAATATTATCTAGTCCTATTTTATCACTAATTTTTGGTAAATTGCTCCTACCTTCTTGAAATAAGGAAGTATAATATAGTGTCCTAAATATGTTGGTATGAGGAATTCGTTGGCGCATATTTCATATCTGAATCAAAAATATTCGGAAAAAAAATGTTTACACGCTTCTTTCCCCCGAATGTTTCGGAAAGATTTCCCGAATCGCTCTTAAAATTCGGCCATATAAATTATGTTGTACTAAGTTTGGCCATAGAAAATTGAATTATCTTCATGAACTTCTAAGCTTATTTTAAACTTTTTCGTCAAGAAATGTGTATTTAAAGAGAAAATGTTGTAATTGTCAAAATTTTGGACTCGACATTTTCATGAATTGCCAGTTTTTAAACATTTTAAATCAGAAAAAACAAACTTTTGGAATTGCGTGTGGCTGTGAACCTAACTCAGACATGTTATGAGCTAGGTTAATGAGCTTAGCTTATGCATTTACCATTACATTTATTGGTTCGTATTAAATTTTTGCGAAATATGTTTAGAGGTTTGTCTGTCCGATTGTTCGAATATAAGGTAAAACGCTAACTAAAACGAAAGAGCTAGATGGATAAAATGTTGTGCACAAATTTAGTATTTAAGTATAGATCTCTATTGTAAATTTGCACCAAATTCGTCAAGGTGCGGTCGTTTATCGATCTATACTTACGTACGTATGCCGGTGAGATAAATAAAAAAGGCAATGACTTGTATGATATTTATTATTTGATTTAGTTATGTAGGTGTCAAATTTTGGTTTCAGTCTTGTGGGGCGAAAAGTCCAAAATGCATACACGGTTTTTCACTGTATTACGAACTGAAAAACTAAACTTATGTGTATTTATGTGTATTACTTCTAAGATGAAAACTTGATCAGATCTGGAACTCTCGGTTGTTCTCTATCACTTTTTTTTAATAGACTGTATTTGAAAAGGTTTATGGAAAGACTTCTTTTTGATTTATTCTCAAAACAATAATAAACTGATTAATTCATTTCGTAACATGTGCTGAAGGCACCACTATCAAACGATCTTTCTTTCTATCTCCCTTTGTCTCTGTCTCGGCGAAATGGTGCGATTATAATGATATGGCTTAAATCATAGTTTGCTCATGACTTTCTGTTAGATTCGGTCACGAAGGTATTTATGGGATCGGCAATAAAGTGATACAAATTATTCGAGCTCACATTGTTGAGCAGAAAACAGATCATGACTTGTAACTTATACGAACCTTTTTGTTTTCTTGTGCTTCCTATTTATATGCATTTTCATAAAAAATTTGAAGTATTCGATATAAACTTACGAAATTCCGAATTTTTCTATTTCTTTTGCGTTTAACATGTTTAAGGTTGCAAAATTTAAGGATTTTTTTAAAATTTAATGTACTATTATATAAAATTAAAAGTAAATGATTCGAATATTTTAAAACATGTTTGTGTTGAATGAATAGTTTGCTATGCTTCGCATATGTACAATTAGAGTTCTTTTCTTATAACTTCAAATACAGGGTGAATAAGACAATTTCTGCAAAACGTTCGATTGAAAGATTCTGAATTCAAAATTCTGAAAATGACTGGTCTTGTAGCAAACTAATTATTTTTTTAAAAAAATTCTGCACAAAGCAAGCATAATGAAAGTGTATTTGTTACAAATTGATATATTTTAAGATTTAAACTCCAAATAAATTATACTGAATTGTATGAGATTAAAAATTTGCTATATCTTTCCTTATTCATAAATATATAATTTATATTGAAAGGAACGAACGAAATTAAAATTTTTATGGAGTATTATTCAAATTATTTGTGGAAACACTTCAATTCTGTATGAGAATTAAATTTCTGAATGGGATTTGAACTCTGAGCAGGTCATTGCAATGTCTCAACATCCATTCAATTCCCAATATGTGAAATGAATTGGAATATCAAATTTTACGTAGTCAAAAATATCCCACATATTTGACAAGGCTCGACTTTTTTATTTGATATTTTTTTTGACAAGAATGACACGTATTTCTTCAGAAATATTTCAGGAACTGATATTTTGCTTTATAGAGGTACCAGCTGTCATTACATCAATGGGTGACTTCAATTTACTTTAGTAATTAACACATCTACAGGAAAAGTGAAGCGTGAAAGTGTGCGGATACTTTTAATTGTTTAATGTAATGATCTGCAAGTAGATGAAGATTTCTAATATTTGTACTATTGTGAATCTGAATAACTAATGGCACATGACTTTACCGACATGGAAGAAAAGAGAAGGGGAAGGGAGGGACCGGACTTAGGACTGTTCAAGTTTCGAGAATTGGCTGCTTGTGAAGTTGTATAGTGAATGGCATAACAATCAGTCACGACAAATACTGTTTATACGGCTTAGCTCTGTGGTAACAGGCTGGCGAAAAAAAATGTCTTTTGAACCACAACACCACAATATATGTAATTCCACAACACTAAAAGGATTAAAACGAAATTAACATACGTATTCCTTAGCAGCTAAGATGACTTCTTGTCCCATTAAAATGTTTTTACGGCCCTCTAAAGGGGGTTTTGTGATAAGGGTAGAAAATTTTTAATATTTCCAACATAGATTTTTAAGAAATCTTTGTAGAAAATTTTCTAAAATCTTAAAATTTAAGCTTTATAGTGACATAAATTTCATTTCTGAATGACCATTTCTAACTTTTAATGGGATTTTTTTAAAAAATGCACATTTTTTGTTTTTATTTTAATTCGAAATATTCAGTTTTATTACATTTATCAATCTCGCGGTTTTCTAGTATTCCCGCTGATTTTTTTTCTTTTTCTTTTGTTTTACAGCTCTTTTAGTTGGATTTGTTATCTTGTATCTTCGAAATAACGTTTTAAACTTAAATACATGGACAGCTTAAACCTTATGACCTTCAATGTGTTTTGCATTTTCTTGCATAACATAGAACAAATAGACGCCTGTATATCAGCAGATACAGTGCCTAGTAACGTAATAAATTTTACTGTTATGATGCATATTTTACATTCGTATGTGCTTAATTTATAAGTGTTCAAGAATTTTTAGCGCATTTCAAACCTTAATTTAAATCTGTTTTTCTCAAGATCCTTAAATTCCTTTTATTTCATTATGGTCTATTTTGGGTTCCAGAAAAGTACTTGATTTTTCGTTCGATTCTATAAAAGTCCTTACAAATGTAGTCGAAATGTGTGTTCCTAAGAAGAAGAAAAAAAAAAAGAGAACCAGTTTGAGACTTGATATTACCCGGAATGTTCCGCAAATGTAAAAGAATGTGTATTGATGCAGTATCAGTGTCAATTTCTTGTCTCTTCTTTGTACTTTCGATTAATAAGGGGATAAGTGGGGGTTGAGGAGTGAATCCAGCTGAAGTACCACAACTTCCAAAGAATTTTTGTGATAAAGAGTGGATAATACTTGTTTACTCCATTAATCTTTTGAACGATTTTGTTATAAGTTGTCGAAATACAATGGTAGTTTCCTATACAAAACTCTAAATCATATAAATTCATTGCAAACTATAATAACCTAGTGCAAGAAAAAATAATAGAAAATCTATTTTAATAGATTTAACAACTTTTTTTGTATAATATGGCTCGTATTTTGGTAGCTTTAATAAATTTGAATTTTCTAGGAATCTAAATACTGTGATAAAAAATTTATTTCAAAAGTCTTATCCAAAATATGAGAGTGAGATAATTAAGATTTTGATGATACTATCCCATCGCGAGGCTGTAGTTCTTTTTTCCCTTTAATAAAAAAAAATTGAGATTAAAAACATTGAAAAAGAAATATGTATAGAAAAATGTTTCGTTCTAATGGTCTGAAAAAATGTTGGCAAGTGTAGCTAAATCGCGAAAGAATTGTCATAATGGGCAATTTGTACATAAGAGCCATTTATTTTGAAAATGGGGCAAGTCCATTTTTTGTTATTGCGAGATATTTAAAGGTTTGCATTTCAATAAATTTTAAAATTGAGCGGTGCACAGAATGTTGTAAGATAGTTTTGAGTGGCTTGTAAGCGCTGATTCAGCAACAGTGGTTTGTTTTTTTGTGGCGACCTTGACGAGCCAGATGTTTTTCATTGCTTATATTAAGTTGCTCTTCGCCGCCTGGAAGGAGCGTACTTCTGGGTTTCGAATCGAAATGAATCAAAGAATTATGGCCTAATTTTCGGCAGCTTCGGCAGATGAATGTGGATTTGCAGGGTGGCTTATGCAATTTCAAACAGTTCTTACAAATGTTATATTTTCCTAAAAGTTCAATTCTTTTAGAAACACTCAATTTTAAAAATTCAGGTCATCTATGCAAAGGATATTCAATTTTACATAAAATACATGGTTTTACATTACTTAGTTTATTCAAATTAAGGAGAAAGTTTTTTAGGTTATTTATATTACGCCTTTAAATTCTTTTTGGAATTTGTTATTTGTAGGGGTTTACCATAATTGATCGAGTACCATCGCTCTTGATTCTAAAAATTGCAAGAGCTCCTTCAATGTAGATATTTGTTTTGATTGTATGGACATTTCATATGCCTTTCTACTCTTTGTCAAGTTTTTCTAATGTTATATTTACTAATAGAGCATTTAATTTATTTCATTCTATATTCAAACTTTTTAAAGCTCTCAGACTTTTGTTTATTGTGTCTGATATTTTGTAACCCTTTTGCAGACTCAAAATTTTATTTTTCTAGTTGTAGCATATTTTGAATGTGAATATCAACAACTGCTCGCTTATTTTCAAAGCGTTCTTTGAGAGCAGAAAATAGTGACTCAAATGCATCGTCACTTGTTTCTATAAATTTAGCTTCACCTCGGAGGGCATCTTTTAAATAAAATAACTTTTGATCATTCGTTAATTCGGTATTATCGTTTATTACACATGAATTGATTTTTGAAATTATTGAATTCTTCCATTTTTTCCCCCGTAAAATAGTGGTAAGGGAATTTCCGGAAGTTTCGATTTTTATTCAATATGATCGATATAAGCTTTCAAATTTGAATTTTGATCATTTTTATTATGAATTACATTTTCCTTAACATTATAATTAGAGAGTAAGCATTTCAAATTTATCACTATTTCGTTTCTTTCTTCTTCGATATCCAACATTTCTTGATCGCACTTCTGGATTAGTGTTTCTTCTTCGTTGATTTCTAAATAATCCTTGAATAAAATTTCTAATTCATTTTTTATTTCTGCCAGCTGATGGCAGCTGAATATAAATTTATTTTCTTCTTCAACCGTTGAACTACTTTTAACAAACTTCTTAATACTTGTTAATTTGGCTTTTATTCTTCCATGGATGCTATTTAACTCTTTGGCTGTTTGAGCTTTATTTTTATCCATATTTTCGCTAATCCGTCTCCGGGTCGCTAGGGCCAGAATGGAGAGGTTCAACAATGATGGACCTTTTTAGAATCTTAAAGATTTTGTTTCTCCTCTTTCGGGAGTTCCTTTGAGCTTTGCCTTTCGGCGTTGCTGCTACATCTATCAATTTAGAAGTCTGATTGTTTTTCACATATACCGCTTGAAGGTGTTACAAGTGAGAGGCGGGGCAATGTGCTTACGTAACAATGATCTGATTTAACACATATTTTCATGGTTAGATTAATATATATTGGGGAATAATTCAATGTCCTCTAATGTGTAGGAAAAATCGGAAGTAAATTGATGCTTGATTTCAAGATTATATTATGCATAAATATTAAAATATATACAGATTTCTGAAAACACTGATTTGCAGGAGAGCAATTACGAAGACTCATTAAGAAGCAATTTCGAACCTGCGTTTTGTAAGAGTGCAATGGTAACTGCGGTAGATAATTTACGTTAATTTCAGCTCATCTTGTCTCTTCCCTTTTACACTTTGATGAGGTTTAAGGAGCATCAACTTGCGGACAAAGTATCTCTTGTGAGGGGCTGATTGTGGAAAGCTTTGCACTTCGTGATGGGCATGGACTTTGGCTATACTTGTGGTGGGAGAAATAGACTGGATAGTTAACTGTATGAATTCGTCTTTTATTTCCTGTAGTTCAGTTATCTTAATTCCATCTTACGCATTCTCCTGTTTTATTCTCATAAATTATTTTTATAAATATTTTCAGTGACCTGAAAATTTTTATAAATATTTTGACGGATGTTGCTATGGCCATCATCCATTTATTTCTGGGACTGATTTTTCTTTGATAGGAATTTCGTCTAAAGCTAAATATATAATCATAAGAGACTATAAAACACTAGTAATAAAAATATCTAAAGATTGCAGCTGTAGTAAACTTAACTGATACGTGGGGCTCGTCAATAGAATAACTAAATACTTCAGTAAACCGTGTAATGAATATACCAGTGTATTCATATGTCATACAAGTCATTAAAGTATTCCCAAATTGCCATTTACCTTCTGACTGTATATTGAAAATCCAAAAATTTTTCAAGTAAAATAACTATTTTTGCTTAAATAAATTTTCTTTATCCGTCTCTAATTAAGTCTTATATTTCCTTAATTCGGCGCTAAGAGCTTTGTCCTGTAAGGATAAGTACACCTTCAAAATTGCATTTAATTTTGACGGATTTGATGGAAATTTTGGTAGGTCTGTAATTTCTGTGAAAGCCGTATGCTAGTTTCCATCTTTGATTCAGACTGACATATTTAGTTCTATAAATTCCTCTTTCGGAATCGGGTTGGTAGAAATATAAAGCAATAATTTTTGAGGTTCGAATTTTTAACAATTCAATAGTATATTTAGTTTTGCGTTTAATAATGTAATGACTTTTAAAATTAAGAAATTTGAATTAAATAATAAGAATCAAAAGGTTTTAAAGTTGCTTTTATAAGTTGAAAGCTACGTAGTTGAAAGTATATTTGTAAATCAAAATATGGATCTTAGCAAGAATTGTCAAAACGTAAGCATAGAAATGATACAAGTCGATTAAAATTCTTATTCCATTTATAATGTACTTAATTTCAGGTGAGAGATCTTTAAACCAAATTTGTAGATTTCTAACTAATTTTCAATCATGAAATGAATACAAAATAAGCTTGCTTGTTTGCCCAATTAGAAGCGAGCAATAGTAGCAAAACGTGAAGAATTATAATTTGATATTTTTTTCACCTTATAGTGCAGATTAATATCAAATTTTGAAACAAATTCGTCAATCAGTCACATGTCAGTCTACGCATTCGCATATATGTAATCGTGACAATCCAAATACAGAACTGAGATAAATGAACTTGATTAAGCCATCTTGTACTAAATTTGTGTTAATTTATTTTTTGATCAGCTGGGAAAAATGCATACTCGTTTTTTTCTTCCTTTGTACTATGAAGTGCAAACCGCTTATGGGATTCTAAAAATGAAAGTCCGATTACTCGCGGTGTTGACTGTCTTGTCTATGGTTTACAATTTTTAATTGGGGCATTGAATTGACTTTTGTGTTATAGCAATAACTTTTGTCTTTTAAAGAAGATTTTATTTAGATTATTTTCGAGTAGTCAATAGTGTTATTTCTAATTGTTTTATCAAACATACATGAATCGATAAAGTGCTGTTTTTAATGGCGTAAAACTTCAGATAATGAAATAGATGACCAAAAGTTTTAGGAAGAATAGAAAAAGGGATTCTAGTTGAAATATCCACGTTCGCGATACAAGAGCTAAAAGTTACACCCGAGTTACTAAACCCGAAATGATCATCACTTCTGGTATCTATAATGCAAATTTTAAAATTAAGGTATCTATGAGACTTAGCACTGATAGAAAAAGGAGACTAAACAGAAAAATTTTATTCACACAAATAATTAATGAAGATAAATTTTATCCTTAAATTCCTTATGATAATTCGCTAATCAGCATTTAATTTAGTTTGAGATAAAAATTCGTCTAATTCATCTGTGTATTTCAGAGAAAATTTAAAAACATAATTAAGGAGCAAATGAGTCATTCTAAAGAATATAATATTTTAAACGAATACAAATTGGCATTCTTTTTAATAACGACATCAAAAAAATATTTTTTTAAATACAGAGATCTAACTTTGCAACTATTTTTTGACTAATTTTGGTTGATTTATAAATAAAGCAGTGTTTTCTACACTTACTTGAATCCTTTTCTAAAACGAAATCTGGCATTTTAAATTAAGATTTAATTTTAAAAGAAAAGTATAATGACATGTGATGCAGGAAAGACATATTTGATAATGAAATTTTAACATAGATGGGTAATAAAGTATAAATGTTTTGTTAAAAATCGTAATTCAACCCCCCCCCCTTATTTTTCTTAATTAGGAACTCGACTTGATATTCAATAATTAATTTTTAATATCCTGATTAAAAAGTTATTTTTTAATAAGAAAAAGAAATTTCGTTTAATATTAAATTTATTCTAACTCTTGTTTCAAACCGAGTAAAGCGATAAACACGTTTAGAAAAAACATTTGGTCCTTCAACAAGTAAGCGTTACTCCTTCACATAGAAAATATTACTGTTTTCTTTTTTATTACATTGCAGATATGCTCATAATTTTTAGGATTCTGATGTTTTAATATCTGAACTATGCTTTTATATAAAAATTTTTACTGTGCTACGAATTACTATTTTATTTTACATTTTTTTAGATATACGAATTCTAAAAATGTATGAATTTATTTTATTTTGTGTAATATTTTTTAATTAGAAGAAATTAAGTTTAAAAAAACATTTAATATTTTTCGAGATGTCGTGAAAGTTTATACGAATAATTTATTTCAGAATTTTCATTCGAATCTTATACAGAAGAAAGAAAAAAAAATGGGGGGGGGGGGCTTATTTCATGTTGCTGGATTGTACGAAATAAATTGATGAGCATAATAGAAAATTTCGAAATACTTTTTATGTTAATCCACTTAATTAAACAACTTATTGATTTAAAAATAATCCTAGTTTTTGTAAAGAAGCGATAATAAATACTTCAGTATACAGCTGTTCCATTTTTTACGTTCTCGTATATGATATATGCAAAGAAAATCGAACATGAGATTTCCTTCCCCTCACCCCTCCCTCCAACGTTGGAATGACGTCCATCTGGCGTATCTCTGCTTGCCTGTCACTGAACACGATAACACAAAAGCGCTTTTAATGGTTTAAATTTAATGTGCGATCTTAATACAAGTTTTAAAAAAAATCTATCGAACTTCGCTCCAAATCGACGCATAAATTCTGGCTGGTTGTCTGTCTGAATACAAAGGTGGTAATGTCACGGCTTCGGAACCGGAAAGTTTCAGGCCGATTCCACCGAAGTGGGCATGGTGCCCACTTCATTCCATCGTGTAAGTGGGCCTGGTGCACGTTAAATCCGTCAGGACCAAACTTCCTCTCACTGGAGTTGCGTGGAAGTTTGGAGAGGGTAGGTGTCGTCGTAATTTCTGTCTTCATCTCAGGTATCGTCTTCTGACCGAGGTTCAAAATTATGAGGTCCATTCCAAAATCGTGCTGGTATTGCTTTAAAACTTGACTATAATGTATCTAAACTGCCCTAATGCAGGTGAACAAAATAACTAAACACAAAGCGATATATAAATTCTAATATGCTGATTTAGTACCTGAAGCATAAATTAGTATCAAAATTTGAACAAAATCTGTCAAAGCTTTAACCGTCCATCGATCTGTACATTCACATGCAGGTAAATGTGACGACTCCCGAAAGCAGAGGTTTATAATTAAATTAAATTTGGTATGTGTTCTTGTTACTAAAATTGTCTTTTGTAGAGCCTGGATTTTAATCGGTTAGAAAAAAAGATGTCTATCTGTCTTTACTGTACCATGAAGTAGAAAATCTCATCTAGTTGCTGAAAATAAAAATCTAGGTGCTCGTGGGACTCGCGGTATGACTGAAGATCAGTAATTTTATGAAGGGAGATTAACATCTTATTAGAGAGCACGTGGATAAGAAAGGAACAGTCCCATTCTTCTTTGTTGTTGGCTACTGCAGTTTTGAATCTTTGTGTAAATGTTTTAATTTTACTCCATAGTTCTCCCAAAAACGGCGTTTTATCAAAGAGAAAATATATATTTTTGTAATCTTAATTGGTAACTTTAAAAGTTGTTTCCTTTTATTTTTTTTTTTACAAAACCTTTTTACCGTGCCTATAACTACCAATAATTAAATGCCATGTCTCAAAATCTGATTTTAGCCCTCCAGTTGCTTATCCCGTGACTCCAGAGGATTGACAGTCAGTCCATTTTCAATTGCGTCCCGCGTTTTTTGCAGTTTAGAGTGTTTATTTTTACGATTACAGACCGTGTAACATATAGTATCAATTCACTTTATTTGAAAAATATTTGAACTTATTTTCAAACAGCGCATCTAAATAGCGATTTTAAAAAATTACGCAGTCAGAGGGTTAAAAGTAATATGACTATGTTTGATGCTAGGACTAAGCAATATTTTTTGTAAAATCACTTTTCACTATTTGCAAAATCACTTTTCGTGAAAGCCAATTTTTAACTGCGTAGTGTTCTGTATTTTTGTAATAATGAACACGAGAAAATATTTTTAAAAAGATATTTTTGGGCAAAATTCGTTTTTATCTGTATTCCACCTGTCGCTTCAAATTGTAATGTTTAACATGGGATGACAAACTACGTTCGTCTTTTTTCTATTTGAAATGTATGTAAACTAGACTGAAATTTTCCTATGTATCATAGTGATTAACAAATAGAGTTATACTTGTGAGGCAAAAGATTAAAATAAAAATTATTTCACTTTAAATATTTTTAGATTAAGGCCTTTTGAACCTTTGCACTCGGATGGCTCTTCTCCGGCACAAATCAAACCGTTGCATCATTTTGGCGTTTCATATATGCAGAGGTTAAAAATGTTTCCGTACGCAGCTATGACTATTAATGAAAATTTAATTTTTGACATTAAGTATTTTGTTATGAAAATGAAAATTTGAAAATTAGTTTAACACAATTTTATTTATCATTTATGAATTTTAGAAAGAAAAAAAATATGGAGAAAATTAAATACGTAAATTGAAAGAATCAAATGCCACTAATAAGGAACAAAAAAAAGTTTCAGTATGGTATTTACATAGTACATTTAAGATCTTTTTCGTGTTGACCAACTTGCATTTAATGATTGGTAGACCTTCCTTTGAGCTTGATCACTTCTCTCAAACATTGAGACATAACCCCCACAAGTTTTTGTTGTTGTTGTTTTTGTTTCTGGAGAAAAACTGCTCTAAATGTCCTAAATGGCTTTTTTGAGTTCAACCTTGTTCTTCATGACTGATTTCTTCCCATAAATATTCTGTAGAGATTAAATAGGGATACTAGTGAGAGCTATGAAGCTGTTGTTTAACATGATAGACATTACTGTTAACAAATCTTTGAGGCATGCTCAGGATCGTTGTCCTGCTGAAAAATAAAGTTAGTTCCAAAGAAAAATTTTCTTCAATGGTGAAAACGTTTTGTTTTAGAATTTCAAGATACATGTATTTATCCATATTTATCTCTATAAAACAAATGTCTGACACAAGCAGCACTCATTAACCCCCATACCATGTTCCCGCTATCACCATGCTTCACAGTTCCACATAAATTCCTATTTGGCACCTCCAAACCTATAACTTGACCATCTGAACCACGGATATGGAATTTTCATTCATTTTTAAAAGGACAGATTCCCAAAAATAAGAGGTTTGCGTATACGCTTCTTTGTAATCGGACACTTTTTTCTGTTGTAGAGACTTGTAACAGTCTTCTTATGGGCTGCAGGCCCATTACAATATTTTTTTAATGACATTTCTCACCATTTGAGGTGCGACTTTGATGTTGTAATTAAGAGCATCCAAGTCCAAACCACCTGCTAGGATCTAACGGATTCGACAAGTCACGGTGAAGAAACATCTCTCGTTAGATCTAAGAAGAAAAGGATTAGGGTTATCTACGTGGTGGTGGGGAGACTGGGGCGCAGGTGGAGGAAGCGCTCCTCGTGAAGAATTAGAGGAGGGGACGGAGAGGAAGGATGCTTTGACTGATCCATAAAAGGGAGGGGAGAGACATCTGCGTGACTGGCATGGTTGAGCGATGTCTATAAGTAAGATATGGAAACGGCGTCCTTCGAAAGGTATTGGAAAGAATGGTTTGAATAAAATATTGAATTGCGGTGCATTAATCGGCGGGATTATATTGCCCCTTGCACATATTTCTTTTATGCAAGCAATTTAACTTCACGGGTCTTCCAGATCGATCTCTATCTTCAAATATTTACAGCTCACGGTATCTTTTAATAATATACTACACTGTAGACTTTGGTTTGTTAATGATCTTCACTGATTTTTTTTTCATAAATAATCCATCTTTTATCACCCGATTCACTAATTCTTGAATGGATTTCTGAACTTCCATTTTAAGACGGTCTTCTATAAATTGGAATTACACAACTGTTGCTATGTCGTATTCTTCACTCTGACAAACCATCAAATTTCGAATATTTACTGCTAGCCAGTTATAGAAAACGTCAGGAAGAATTTTCATATTGTGTACGGAAACTTTTTTTGCAAGTTACTTCATCAGTTATCTGAAAACTTGCACAAAAAAAAAAAAAAAAAAAAAAAAACCTTGCTGCGTTTTGTAAAAATATAAATTTATTATGAAACTCCCTCTTAAAGACTCATATTAACCATATATAAGTAGTTTACAAAGATAAAAAGCAAAGTTTAGAAATTAGGCTAATTTATTTTAATTTTTGTCTTCCATACGGAAACTTTTTTACCTACTGCATATTTTTCAATTTTGATTGTTTGAATATTCAAGAGTAGTAAAATGATGTAGAATTAATTTTTCGTGGATATTCTATCAAAACAATTGTTTATTTTTCGCATAGGTAAACAAATAGATATATATTTATGCATGTAGTTACTTTTCAAAATGCAAAGGATTAATTTGTCAAATTTCATTTAAGAATTATAATAAATTCGCACTTTTAATCTTAGAGTGTGGTAAGGAACGCGATGCTGTATTAAAGTGTTATTACAGGTCAAATGTTTCCACAATCTTCAATAAAATTGGATTAAAAGGTGGAACGAACTGAAGAATGCATTTCTTGCATAGGTTTATTACCCTCTGAGCCATGGCTAGTGCTTAAGTATTATGGCATAAATATTTAGAAGAAAAGCTTTTATTCTTTTGAAGATACACATTTCATATCTGTATCATTAATACATATCTATATCTTTAATACTCAGTCTAATGTTAAGTAAATTAGAAAATATCACTCTTATTTTGAAGAGTTTTGAATAAATTTAGTTTGTAAAATGTGTAACAAACTTTTGAATTCTATTTTAATGGGTAATTTTTTTTATCTATAATATCTGAATGTTGGAGATATATTTCTTCGAATCTCAATCGCAGTTTAATAAAATAAATGCCGATGAATAAATTCATAAAATCTGCTTAGAAATCTTTTACTTTCTCTCCTTCATAGTTTTATCTCGCAAAAATTGATGGAAATATTATATCAAATTTTAAAAGTAATCGATTTTTCAAGATTTTTAAAAATAACTTTAAATAGATTGTGTTAAAAATTAAGCTGTATATTTTAAAAGATCGCATTGTATTTTCTATAAAAAATACAGTTCATGTTTGGAATGAAAGAATATTTATTAATTTCTATTTAAAGATTCCTTCTTCTAGTTCGAATAGTAGTAGCTCGATAGTGTTCGAAGTTCAAATCATCTTTTGTATATAATTTATAATTTTTTTTATTAATTGTAGCAACCATAATGCACGCGAACAGGAAAGAAATGCATCTTGTTTCTACAGTTGAGGAAATAAACATATTTAAATATATATAAAAGTATAATTAAATATGCTAAATGCTTCTTAAATTATTAAAATTGGAGAAATTAAATAAAAATTCTAGCTAATTTTTTTAAAGCCTTGCGCTAAGGTTTTTGTACTATAATTTGCTTCTGTCGTTTTGGGGAAAATCATTTTAACTTCCGTAAATATTTATTTCATTTTTTAAAATTTTAAATATATTTTTTATTGTGTACTTATTACCGAAGAATAATTATGTGCTGTATGTGGTAGCTCGAAACCGAAAGGACTCGGTGATTGTTTGTATTTAAAATAATTTTATTCACTATGAGCAAACAACTTGACCTGATAGAATTTTCACAAAACTACTTTATTCTTTTATTCTATGAACTCGCTAGCTGTCCGTTTACCCTAATAATGCGATTAAAAATTGTGTATCATTGCATTGCTATATGATGGATTATATTTAGGGTTGTAGATTTGAAAGCATTTATCGTAGTTGTGAAAGGAATTAAACTTCGCAGGAAAATAACTTTGGCATAAAATATCAATTATAATTAAAACAGAAGTTGTGTAAGTAATTAATATTAAATTTTTCCGGTAGTCCAAAAACGAGTCCAAACTTAAGTACGACTCTTGAAATTTTTGAAGTCTGGTTCAAACTTATAAACTTTCTCCATTTAAATAAGTATCAATCGGTGAACACATTTATTGTTCCATAAAGGCAGATAATTCCGTTGGGCGGATCTCTGTCTCGATATATTAATGACTTGAAAGTTTATTTTGTTTATGGCTTGTTTCCTTGTCGACAGCACCCTGTACTGAAATACCAATGTAGAATTCTCATTCGTGAGACATATTCCTGTTTTATTAGATAAATATTTTTAAGAAAATAATTAGCAAAAAAAACTAAACCATACTCACATAGCATATAGATAGATCGCTAGCTGGTGTTTGGCCAATCCTCATCGTGTTCAGAAATGTCACTTCATAAAAAAAGCTTAAAACATTTAAGTTTCAATATCTTGTTAATAATTTCAACGTCTGCAATTAACACTTTATTTTGACATACGAATCATCTGTGGTAACCAATCTAATGCGGTCTTTTAGTCCATTATTTGTAGTTTTAATATATTTTTGACTTTTTTTATATGCATTGTTATTAATATATATTTTTTTTCTTTTTCCATACATTTGGCATTACCATTCATCGAGACTGAAGAACATTCAACTGGCCTGAAGAAACTTTTTCTGGTCATACCGGACGGGAGTGCTTGAAGTTTTGAAACTCCTCAATGAAGGGCCTTTTACAAGTGACTGAATTGATAGTGCACTAATAAAGGACACCTGTTGATATTTGAGTGGACAAACTGCTGAATTTGTTCTTATCCATGAACAATGGACATTTTTTCCCAGAAGACTAATACCTTCTTGGACCTCTTCTTTGCTTGTTCTTCGGCATGGGACTCTATTTTGAAATATCTTTTGTGTTGGTTTTCTTCATTGACTAAAAATGATTAGGACTTATTACAGATATAGACATTGGACTTTCACAATATGCAAGAATATCTTTTTGTAAAAACATGCAAGAGCTTCCACATTATTTTGTAATTTAAATTTTTACTATTTTCTATTTTTACAAAGTGACGAAAGAAAAAAATATATATATAAACTTCAGCTTTCTCCTACAAAAGAAAAGGGGATAGAGACAGCCGCCCAAAGGCACCCATAAACTCGCATCCAGACAACGTTTTATGAGCTGGAATGCGACTGCTGTGTGGTCAGTAGGTCTGTGTTGTGTTCTTTTATTTGCGCTAAAGCTACTTCAATTATGGAGCTCTGGTATTATCCTACATTTGTAGTTGTAGTTTCTACTTCGCTTGAAAGAGGAATTGCCTTCTTTCCATTTAAAGAAATTGGCAAATTTGTATTAAAAGTCAACAAACTAAAGTCTTCTTATATAGGGAGTATGTATATATAGGTTTTATCTTTATACATATATATATATATATAGGTTTTATCTTAAGTTGAGAAAAATTTAAATAATTATCAACATCAAACCTTATATTCTTATTTTAAATTGTCATTTAAATGAGATTTGTGTAGTGGGATTCTATTTAAACCTAATAGAGTTGGTGTAAACTGCTTAAATGGTAATTAATTATTATTCCTGGAGAACAGAACTGAAATACGATTAATATGCTCTGATGATGGTAACTTGCATATGTTAAGTGATAAAATGGTATAGAAACCATCTCTAAATAACTTTATCGTAAACTTTTAATAATAGTGCATTTTTTATATACGCCTTTTTCTCAAACGCTTGAAATCAAAATTGCAGTTAAAATTAAAACGTTCCAAAATTTAATATATTTAAAAGGTTGCATTTTTGAATTGGTACTTTCACATGATTTTGAAAGTACAAACCGGTTGACATTTAACCTCTCTCGTGGAAATTCAAAGTTTTATCTGCGCCAAAGCGACTAGAATTATAAATCTCTGGTGTTAATGCTGAATGTGGGTGTGTTGTTTTAACTAGGGCTGTCCCCTTGCAAAGCAAATCATTAAAATCTCCTTTTTCAAAAAAAAAAAAAAAAAAATCTTTACATTTTTGTAATACAGCTCTCTAAAGTCGCAGTGAAGGTGTATGCAAGGCCCAAATGCGTAATCTTGACGAATTCGTTATTCACATCCCTGTATTGTTTTCAACATGTAATTGATTGAACTTAAGGCCAGAAACTTTATGCTTATGTCCCGGTCGAGTTTGCACCCATAAAATAAGGAATATTACTTCTTGATCTCGAACAAGGTCATTTCCAGACTTTAATTTTGTTATTTTGCGAAAATTCTTGGTTAAGTTTAAAAGCAATAATGCACAAAGATCTCTAAATATCAGGCGGGCAACGTTACTTTAAATGAAAGTTGAAAAATAATGTTTTAGAACATCTTGAATGTTGACCAATTTTCGAGTCGTTATCAACCATGTCGGCTGCTCAATATATAGCAGGAAAAAAAAAAATCGGAACTCTATTCTAAAAGCAATCGCTTTTTAAATCATCGGAATAAATGAAACGGGGTAGGAATTTGCGATAATGTTGAATAAGATGCGAGACAAGCATAAAACAAGTGCAAAAAAAAATGAAATTTCAACCTTTAATTAATTATTATTGAATGATATAATATCCCATAAATTGTGGCCAGTTTACTAAAGACGTCAGACGCTCCAATTTCAGTTTCTATAATTCAGCGATATAATTTTGAAATAGTTTGTAAAATTTGAAAAAATAATTACGATACGACATCGGAAATATTGGTAAAACTGACCGCTTGGCAGATAAACTTATAAAATTTAACTGGTTTGATCATCAACATTAGGTTGTAGAAAGGTTAAGTTCAATAATTCTAAATAGTTTATTAAAAAGAACGTAAACAATGTAATAAAATGATCTAAAACTAAATGAAATTTCAAATATATTCTATTTATTGTAGATGACCAACGTTCTAATAACGGCATGTGGCTGGAAGTAAAAATCATTAAAAGGAGAATTTTTTTCAAAAAAATTTCGGTTTTGGTAAATTTCTTCTCATTGGCAAAATAACGGCTATGGGAATAAGAAAACGATTAACATTTAGATATGAATAAACGGCCAAGATTGGGTTTCAGTGTTCAATTCATAGCATAGTTGCAATTCAAGTAAATGCGATTCGAATGCTCAAAACATAAAATTCTGGCAAAACACGTAGCTAAACTTATCTATTGGTCATTTTTGGAGGTTAACATCTTTTCTCTTTGCTGGCACATCGTTTACTTCTTCGAAGCTTGGTTGTGTATTCCTTTTTAATAAATCTGTTTTAGGTCATTTTACAAATAATTCAAAATATACTCTCTTTAAAATCACTTGGCAGTAATCGCAGATCTTTTAGAATAATATAACAATTGATTGTAAGTAAATTTTTAAAAAATAACGGCACTACTTGAGCACAAACTTGATTCAATGATCGTGCTTATATGAAATATAAACTTTTTTTAATTCTCGAATTCCGAACTTCAATTAAAAGCAGGAAGAATAGTCGAAATTGTCATTTCTTACTGCCCTAAGGTTAAAAGGTAAATAAAATTGTATTCTATTATAACTTCTGTTATACGCGCTCCCACTGGATCGTTAAGAGTCGGCACAAATTCGAAACTGCGAGCATTAATTTTCCCCGCCATGCGAAATTTCCATTAAAGGATAATATACGTTCCAAATAAAGCTGAAAGGTGGGGCAAAAAAGGAATAATTTAGAACTTTAATTTAAATTGCAATACTTTCTTGAATTTCTGTTGGTGACGATTCGTCTTTCAGTTGCCATCCAGTTTGCTAACAGTCTTGCTTATTTATGTGGATTTTTCTGCGATAAGCTAGTAATTCGATTAATTAAAACTTGAAGAATTGAATAATTTCTCTTTATGGACAGTTTAAATGACCACTGAAACTGCATTTCGATAATAATTTAATTTAAAGTTAGATGTAATGGAGGTTTGAAGTTAATATCCAATACGAGGCTTTAGTCATCCGTTCAAAGCGCAGAACTTTCTCTTTGGAGTTCTGCATTTTCTCTTTTATTACCATCTAAATGCTAAATAACCTGAAGTGATCGAATGGAAAATGTCTTCCATTACTTCCAGCTGAATTTTCCTCAATTATTTATTTGTTAATTGATTCAGAGTCGATAGAAACAGCGGCTAGGTATATATCATATAAAAAGGCAATTTCTGAGCTTGCATTAATTTTTATGTTCTGTCTTGATCGGTAGTGGGGGGGGGGTAGATTTAATTTTCACTATAGTAGAGTTCACTTCGAATTTTGGAATATTTATATGTAGGTAAATAAATGTTAATGTTAGGATAAAATTATCATTCGGTCAAGTATATTTGGTCGGGTTCCTACATATCAATTTATGTTCACTTAATTATAAGAATATTTATATATATTTGAAATTTTAACTTTGATTTATTTTACCATCGGTGTCGTATTATGTACAGCTAAAATGTGACATAGATTCGTCTATCTATATCGTGATATGAGAGCAAAATTTTTCTGTTCAGTGATTTTACTATGAGAATTTGGTAGGGATTTCTTAGACACGTATAGACTTGGGAACGAGAGTCTTGAACATAATTTTAAGATTTTTTTCCCTTCGTTGTTATGGAATCGCCAGTTTTACTACGAATGTGTTATAATTAATTGAACAAAATAAAGTAAATTAGATCAGGATATAAGAGAATGTTTTGGAAGAAAAATAACATTATCTGAAGTAAGATAAAAATTAGGAAATCATGTTTTGAACTAGATATCATTACATATATATATATTAGCATAAAAATTTAAGTCTCTTGTAAAACTTAGAATAGAAATTTGCATGGATTAAAATTACAATAATCCCAATATCCTGAAATCGGTTTGAGCGCCATTATTTATAATGTTATGAGTGTATGAAAAGAATTTTGTGTTCTTATGAATAAGAATATATTAACAGTGATTTCTAAATTATTATCCCCAATGTTAAAAGAAATTTGATATGAAAAACAAATTTTATATATTTTTTCCCATTTAAAAAGCAAAATTGCAGTGCATTTACATGGGTAGATTTATAAGACCTCAAATTTTGTGTTTTGCTTTCATAAGTTGAAATCAATATTTCGTTCTCCATCGTAGAAAGATAATAAAATTTTAGAGGATTTGTTGGTGAGTAGAAAAAATTTCCTCAGTGTAGCTTCATACATTCATAAAAGCAAGCAGGCTTGCAAATGAATAAATAATCAAAACTTTCCTTCTTAAAAAAAAAAGAAAGAGATGAAGGCTATGGTATCTTCAATAACATTATACCGATCGAAAGATTACGAAACGCATTGTGTGATAGATACCCCCTCCCCCGCACACACACACACAATCTCATTTTTTACTCAAAAAAACTAAATGAGAACATTGAATCTTGTAATTAAATGTGCATTTCTCTTCTTTTACGTTGATTTAATTTTAGTTTGTTAACAAAAGTATTTGGAAATAATAACGACGCATCTTAATTGCCTTCATAAACTTTCAATTTGCCAAAAAGGCATTTGTATCCAGATAAGAACAATGTTATGATATTTGCTGCAATTTAAGGGCAGACGTTTGTTTCATCGTGAAAAGGATTTTAACCGGACACGTGTTCTATCTAAAATTGTTTGCTTTCTGCCTTCGAGCTCGCACCTGCTGTGCGTTTCTTATATTTGCTTTCAAGTAGATCGTTCTGTATGAAGTTAATCACATTCAAGGTTGTGTTCAAGAGAAGAGGGTCGAGGATCATGTCTAACAGGGTGGAGATCAGAAAGAAGGCTTGACAAATAGAGCCTTGGGAACTAAGGCAAATGCTGCAGATAAATTAATCAATTAATTACTATACTTTCTGGACTGAGGAATATTTCATGAGTGTTTTCCAATTGATTAAAATTTTCAAATTTATTCTTTAAAAATATATATTTTCTGTTTGAGGTGTAATGACTCGAATTAAAAGTTTTATCTGAAAATTTCCGGTTCAGAAATAAGGAAACAATCGGTAGAGAGTAATTTTAGGCAATAGTCATATTTCAGATTCTTTACATTTCTTGTTAGTAGTTTTAGTACTTTCAACAAACTGGATGACATGCAAGTAGCATAAGTTCAGTTTTGTTTACGTGACATTCCATTATAATGATCAATAAATATGTAAAATAATATCCTGCAGTGTAAATTCCTTTTAAATAGCATTAAATATTTCAACAATGCGCTAGTTTCTCAAGGCCTTTTTATACTGATAAAAAATACATTGAATTATCCCTGAAGTTTGCTTGAAATTAGTGTTTCTATGCTCTTTTGATTGTTCGAATTTAATATACCATAGAGATGCTTCATGCTCTTTTGAAAAAACTAATGTAATTCCTGCGAGCGGTCTTATTTGCAGAATATGCATAGATTAGTGATTCGAATTTTTTTTTTAATTCTTTTGCAACTACTTTTCACTTGCATTTGCTCCATGAATGCGAATGGCATCGAGTCAAACTGGAGAGTATTTGCGTAGTTGGTTTCTCATTGGTATAAAAGAGATAAATCCAGATTTGTTGTTCGCATTAATTTTTTAATCCTCGTCTACTGAATGTCAATAAATGGGTGCCATTACTGTTCCATTATAATACCTTTAAGGAATGCTGTCTCTTGTAGTTCGGATCTTGGAAATATAGATGGGATAACTCTTTAGTTGTCTCATTCACATCTTCTTTTATTTACAAGTAAACGTTTGTGTTTGTAAAAAGTATTGAGGAAATAGAATTCCTTTAACCCTTTAAAGGGCCATTTTTTCTAGTCATATTATGTTAAAATATTTTTAGGCTTGAAATTAGAATAAGAAAAGGGATTTATGTAGCTTATTAGATAAATTTAATTTGGTTAATTAATAATTAAGTAACAAATCAAGACGTATCATTTTGTCTGAGATAAAGAACTGAAGTATCTAAGTTTCTGACTTACAAAAAAAATTTGTCAGAATTTATGCCAACCTACGTAAATTCATACAAAGATTGATAAATTTTGTGAGAAGCATATTTCCCACTGCCCTAGAAAGCGTGAAATTGATAGAAACCAGCATAAACCATCAAGAAAGACTTTCTTTCTATTTACTTTTACGGATTTATTTTTTATTTATCGTCTTTTAATTCTATCTTAATCGGGAATCTATTTTTTAAAAAATTTCAACGTGTTATTCGATACGGCTGAAAAGATTATTTTAATTGAATCTGCCTATTAAAAATTTCTGGCACGAGAATTAAAAGAAATGTACATACTCTGAAATAGAATCGGAAATGAATCAATTATAATATTGGTAGATGCATGCGACTGAAGTCAAAGTAAATTTTTAAAAATAGCGAAAAATTGTACGTAACTGAAACTGACATTATAAAGGTAATTTTTTTTTTTAAATTTAGTAACACACACACACAAAAAAAAACATGGAATACTTCTTGAAGATATGAGCCTCATTTTCATAAGCGAGATATAGCAACCATCAATCAAGCAGCGGTTCAGCCTGCTTTCGCACTCAATTAAATTTGTTTATAACGTCTTGACTATTTTTATATATTTTTCCTCGGATTGTACAGCGTATATAATGACACAGCAAACCCGAAAAATTCTAATACTATTTTGTTGTTCTATTAATAAGTTGAAGTCCATAAGTTGAAAATTGCAGCTCCGTTAATATGCGAAGTTTTGAATTAACTGCAGCTGTACAAACGTTCAATAAAGTAGTCTGCAACCTTTGCATGTCGCTTTGTTTACATTAGACTGTTGCCATTCGTCAATAAATAATAAGAGTGATTTCTATGACACGTTAGCGTTATATATATATATATAGAGAGAGAGAGATTCTGTTAATTTGATTTATTAAATGAAACTTAAAGTGATTTTTTTTCATTTAAATATCCTTAATATATGCATTGCTTTATTAGGATCCGAGTATCGATATTTTGAATGATGTTGACGCCAAGCTCCAGAAAGGCCCTGATAGAATAATCATGGAACTTGAATTAAAACATAAAAAACCTCAAAACGATTTTATGAATAAGCTATCTTTACCCAAGTAAGCATTTTTATTATTTTTAGTTTTTTTTATGGCTCTTAAAACAGAAAATTATTTTTATATTTATGCAACACAATTTTATCTCAAAGAAAATCAAAACTGTTTCTATACATTTGAATTTTGAAAGCTTTTCAGAACACATGAAAGAAGTTAATTCTTAAAAAAGCGGAGATTTATTTTAACATGTAATCAGAAAGTGGAGTATTTTTTGCTAAATTATTTCTTTATAATATAATATTTTGTATGTTTTAGTGACTTATAATATCGATGCAGAGCTTAGATATTTTCTTTAATTTTCTTTTTGATTTAATACCTTGATATATGCCGGATTTTTTTTAGTTCATTAATAGTAAAGAAAAATGCCTCTAAAATGCAAAGAACGAAATAGACAATGTTAATCTAGAAATCTTTTGTATGTATTAGTTTAACGTATATATTAGTTTATTATTAGTCTTCCATTAATAAATAAATTTTACATTTATCATATTTTGTTTGCATTTTTATTTCCATTTATAACGCTTTTCCTAGTGAATTTTTATGTCATTCGTGTTTTTCCTCTCAATATCTTTTTAGTATACAAAGTGTCTCAAAAACGTTTTAGTATTATAGTTCAGTGTCTTCAACGAACTCCACCCTATCAAGAGTCAGGCGAAAGCAATAACAGTCCTTATCATTGCAAGTCAAACTTTACGCTGGGATTTTCTGACTCGATAGATTTAATGAGGATATATTTATAATGATGCACCTAATTGATGCAATTTACTGAACTTTAAGAAATATTTACTATTATTTTTAGTTTAAGGATGTAAGAAATATAGAGATATTTTTTTGTAAAACTTTAAAGAAATTGATAACGACAACTAACAACTATGAATGTCTATAATTGTATACTATTTCTATCTTGTTATAAACTATTTTATCCCCGATTAATTTCAGCTTAAGGTAAGTCTTTAAAATCTGATCAAACTTAAATTTTAAAACTTTAACAGACATTTAATATATAATTAAATGCCTTGCTGTCAGATTCATAATGTAAATAGTATTAAAAGTCAATTTTTCTTAACATTTTCTGCATTAAATTTTTTAGTAAAAACAATACATGATTTCAGTTAGCATATTTTTGGCAAAATAAATGAGTTACAGGATGATAACAAAATTATTTAAAAATTCAATACATATTAATTCTACAGCATCAAATCTTTCAATCACAGATAAGATTTTTCCCTAGGTCTCAAAACAGTAATTATATCTCTTATTAATATACTATATGTGAAATACACTTTTGTTCTCTTGTGTAACTGTTTAAACAAAACTAAGAATTTTTTTTTTTTTTTTTTTTTTTTTTTTTTTTTTGTAAAATTGAATATTTTGGATTACGCCTTATTTAAACCGTTTATAAGTGAAATTATTTTGGGATTCCTCAAAATGGATTTTAAAATATCAATATAAAAGTTGAAAGTATTTTAATTAATTTAAATTAAAAAACATTAATACTGAACATCAAGCTTTATGAATAAAAATATTAAATTATCTAAATTGAGTAGAAATATTAATTTGAAAAATAACTTTATATCATATCGAATAATAACAGATATGGATTAAACTTCTTTTTTTCCTTTGGAGTGGAAATTTATAATAAAGATTTCCTATATTAAATTTGGGATATTTTTACAGTGAGATCTGAGTATAAGTGGGACAATGAAAATTGACTTTGAAAAATAAAAAATAAAGTTCAAAAGTTGACTGATTTGGCCCTGGAAGGCCCTGTATTCGTCATAAAGTGCTAATTAAAAATCCTGACATGTTGTTGAGGTACTCTTTGTTCCTTATCCGGTGTGGCACCATCCCGATAAGGTAGGAATGTGGGCTGTGATGTTTTTAACTGTCCTTAGACTAAAAACCGTAAAAAAGCAAAAAAGAAATCTGTTTTTAATAGTCCCTATGCTAAAAACAAAATTGAAATCTGTTTTTAACTGTCTCTAACCAGAAACTGTAAAAAAAAAGTAAAAATGAATTCGATTTTTAACTCTTTCTAAATCAAAACTGATAAAACCTTCAAGAAAAGGAAGTTTGGGGATGATTTGCTTGAGAAATTTTCAGTATACTGTCCACCGTTTCTTCCTGCCAGCTGATAGCGCAAAACTGCATGTTTCACAACATATCGGAGTGTTTCAGTGGTGATAATATAAATGTGTTGCCTAATGTATGTTTACAATTCACCTAAGATCGCATTCGGAAGTCCGTACACAACATCTTTAGGTCACTCCACATGGTTCAAGTAAGATAATCGTGACGGCCAGGCTGTTGGAAAATGACGACTGATAATTTTGTCATTTCCAAAGTGAAGAATCAAGAGCTGCTTTGCTGTGTTGAAATGTGCTGGGCAGTGCTACCCAGTATAAAATTTGTGATGTCCACATGCGCTCTGTTGCAGAGCTGAAATGAGTTGTTGCCCAAAAGAGATTCATAACGTTATCCTATTGACTGCACAGGTTATAGGATTCGAAGTATCAATCTGTTCAAAAATTAAGCAATCAATAATAAAGGTTGCTGTGAACTCTCACCACACGGTGCCCTTTTGAAAATGAAGAGGTAATGGTTGCATTTGGAACATATTCTCTCTTACCAGTGTTTTGGAATTGTGAATATCGATAGAACTTTGGAGAAGCAAATGGGCTTTTTTTGTCTACAAAATGATTTATGGCTATGCATTATCCATTTCTTTTGAAGCAAAAAAAAAAAAAATGCTCTAGTAATAGCTCCTGGTTTTGACAGATCAATAGGAAGTAACTCCTGAAAATGTGTAATTTTGAATGGGTAGTATTGCAAGATTGGCAAATTTTTATGAATCATGCACACAGATATGTCTGAAGTCTGGAAAATTCCCTATATACTGTGCATTACCAAAGCAGTACTTGGCACTTTCTATAGTGGTGTAGCCACATCCTCCCCTGATGCCGAAGCAATTGCTTTCCTCTCTATGCCACATTTCACTTCAAATGAGCCCGTCTCTTCAGCTTTATCAATCATCTTCTTCAGACCGAATGCTGTTATTTTACTGGAACCGCTTCTAAAATCCTGTAACGTTCGGAATTACTTTAAGTTAATTTTCGCACAGTCACCATTCTTGTAAAAATATTCATAAGTGGAGACATGACTATCTTCTGAAACGCAGAAACTGCTTGTTCCTTATTTTTATCACAAGAATAATGTGAGCTGCACATATCATGTCTCTGAATTTGCACCTTTAAATGAACACATCTTTTAAAGCAACAGATTTCAACATTCTATGAAGAATACAGCCCCATATATCGGTAAACTTTTGAACTTTTTCATTCATAAAACGAATTTTTCAATATGAAATATTGTGTCATTCTGACCAGTAGTTCTTTATTAACAGCTTTTTGAAAGTGAAATTTTAATTATAATCAACCGATACATTGCTCTGCTATTTCAGAAATATTAGCTCCAGTATGCTTTATTTATGCTGATATTAGTAAATATTCTTTTTTATAAGCATAAGAATGATTTAGCCTCTCTTTTAACCCTTATTATATGAATAATCATAATTTATTAAATTTTGGCATGTTATATCTAAATCAAAGTTACATAAACATCTAGTTTTAATTTATTCAAATTTTTCCAATTTTTGTATTCTTTTGTAACTGTCTCGATCTTAATTTTTTTTAAAAACATTTGCAACAAACTATTAATAAAAATCCAACATTTTTTTTTCCAGTCATATTCATTTTTATGACTCGAAGAAGAACCTCAAACTTCTGGAACTTTTTCCTTTGGTTTACTTTGTTGCTAGGATATGGACATTTACTAGTTTTCTACTCTTTGGAAGTGTCTGCCAGGATCAACTGCCCGAGGATTTTAGTAGGTTTTTCCTCCTTTAATTTAGTTTCACTTCCTATATACGAAGTATCGAAAGAGAAAATATTATAAACGTCAAAAAATTGGAAGTCGAGATTTCGTTGAAACTCAACGTTTCAGAACTGCCTGAATCCGAAAAACACATTTCTGGAAGTATACTTGCCTGTCTGCCTGTGAACATGATAACTAAGAAATGGTTTGAGCTAGCCGAACGAAATTTTGGTGTATGGCTTTTACACCAAATTTGAAGATTTCTGTCAAAGTTTGAACAAGATCATTTCAAACGAAGGTCTGTCCCTTCAATTGTTCCAGTATATCTTAACACAATAAATATCAAACGAAAAAGCTGGATGGATAAAATTTGGTACCCAAATTTAAAATTTAAAGTGTAGACCTGCATTTAATTTAGAACCAAATCCGTGCAGGGCTTAACCATCTTTCACAAGCTTTTCTTTACTTTTTTCTACACTTTAACGTGATGACTAAAAGATTTAAAATATGATATGTGATTTTGAAACTATCATTGAAGTTTTATGTCAAATTTCATTTTTAATTGGACGGCAAAAAAGTATACAAAATATACGTTCGATTTTCTGGTACTTTGTATTAACCGAATTCTGGCGATTAATCGCCAAAAATCGCATGCTCTTTCGTAATCATTGTCTAATATCTATTCTCTATCTTTCCAATTGCATTTGAACAGAATTAAAATCCCAAAAATCTGAAGGACTGAAATTTGATTTATGGGTTTATTATCATAATCACAAATCTATATCACATTTTTTAGATTAAATCTATCAAAGAATGAAATGCTTGTTGGTGTATCCGTTTGCTCGTATGTGAATTCGGAAATTTATAAATGCTTTAAGCTAATTTGCGATCAAACTTGCAGATCTGTATAAATTAAAGAATCTAATTGCTCTACTGGAAGTTGACTTGCAAAAGAAGTGCTTGATTCTTTTCTTTACGAGACGGAACTAAGCACAGAACGCTATATATTAGATTGTAGAGATGATACTTCCGTTAGTTGAAAGTTGGGGTATAACACATCCACATCTCAGACCTCAATGTTAATGACATGCACTGTTGCATCCTTGTAACTTTTTTCCTTTATAAATAAATATCTAGAAAAAATTGAGTTTTTTTATCACTTAGATTGATTATTTTCACTACCACTCAGCGTCTTTCTATCACTTTCAATTTATCAGTTAGCATTTTATCATGTGAGAAAATTATGTTGTTTTGGTTTGGGGTGTTTGAAGCCTCAAAATGCACGCTCAGAAAATCGGCGATTTATCTCTTTTGAGGTTTTTTTCTTTTAGATTTGTTAGAAAATGATAAAGAAGATTGTCATATTTGGTGACTTATCGCCAACAAAAAGTTATAACATGGCACGAATGTTTGCCATGTACCCGATTCTCCTGTCTCGCCAATAAAGGGAAGGGACGTTGGAAGTTATCGCCCGGAAAAGTATATAGAAGAAAATAGGAATGACCACGGAACAGTGAGGAGAAGTATCGAAAGCTATATAATATATGTTTTTTTTTCTTCTAATTTTCAATTTTTCTGGCTAGAAAAAAATTTTGGAGCTCGAACGATTTTGAGAGTTAAAAAAAAAACATCTTTTTCTAAATATCGACGTATATGCGTAATCTGATTGTTACATAATTGTTTAAAACCGGTTTAAACTGGCTTTGCAAGAAAAAATTCTGGCCTCGCGAAAAAAAATTTATTGATTTTAAGATTTATTTATTGATTTTAAAATCAATAATTTAAAATTTATTGATTTTAAGATGGTCAAAAACCATCGCTTTCCTAAATGTTGGTGATTGCGAGATATGAGTCACGTGAGAACATGTTTTTCTATCGGATCGATACCACTTAATTTAAAACAAATAATGTTCTCATATGATTACTTGAAATTTGCGATAGCAAATTTCAATTCTTTTTTTTCTCCCTTCTTTTCTTTCCACGAGTTCTTTTAAAAATGGATTACATATAAAATTTTTAAAAAGTTATATTATGATGAAATTCATTTCAAATTTAGAAATAATTATATTTTAAAAAATTTCATGCTCGCATTGACAGTAGGTGCGTAGTAATAAACTAATTAGTATAAACTTTCTGCTTTAGATGCGCAAAAAATTTTGAGTTGTATTAAATATATTTCTGATTTCCAAAAATTCCAAACTAAAATGATGGATATAATAAGATTAATTGTGATCGATTACTTTATACAATATCATGTTCCTCAATAATGAATAATTTATTATTTTTAATTTCCTTTACAGGATTCTTGGCTAGACTATGCAGTTCCTCGGTTTCTCCAATGCAATGTGATATCTTTCCCAGTTTAGCGTAAAAGTTAACTATTTAAAGATATAACAATCTAACTCGACCTGTATTCTAAATAAATAGAATTCCGGACAATCCACTGAAAATTTAATTTTGGATATATGTTTAACATGTATTTGGAAATAGAGTGCCTCTAATTTTGGGAGACTTATTTAAGTAATATTGTAAATTAGAAATTTTCGAATATGTCCAAACTTATTTAAATATCATTAAGTGTTTATCTCACTTTCTTTAATTATTTTAAACAAACTTTTAAATCGATGCAATTAAGTATGCCTTACTACTGTAGATGTAGAATTCTAGAAACTTTTACAGAAACGGAAATTTTCAGGTTTACTAAATCTTTTTAAAAATATTTTAAATCAGTTATATCTGATTAATAATTATTAAAGAAAGATAATTCAACTAAAAAATACATTTTCTTTAGAACCGATTTTTTACTATTGGATAAAAACTTATTTGTCACTTTTTTTTTTAGAATATGATGAATTTCTAAGCAAAAAAATCTTTATTCTAAAATGTACCGCTGTTGCGATATTAATTTTCTGAAAATCTTGAAATTAAAATAAACTTTCATTGAACTCACTTTCCTCTCTTTCTAGGATATATAGGATATATGGATAATTTTTTTTGAGAATATTTTTTCACCGTATTATGCTTAGTCTGTATTAATACTAGGCAGATTTGTATGTGGAATTTTATAATGTGTTCAGTTGAATTTTTGAGAATAAACTTTTATTTTTAAAAATTGTGGTTTGTGTTAAATGGTTTTATTCTGCTTATTCACAAAGCTTACTGAAAATGGAATAATTTTCCTGTTCGCAGTACCAAATTTCTTTCTTTTTTTCTGGTTTTTTTTGTGTGTTTTGTTTTCTTTTTTTGCTTTTTATTAGATTTGGATTATTTTGCAAAAAATTAACATGTATCATTATCTATACTTATATAAAGCTCAATGTATGTGCGCGCGTGTGTGTGTGTGTGTTTCACCTATACCTACCAAATTTGGTACATGTATACCTTGGAAGTCGGGAATGTGCACCTGGGGTTCCTTTTTTTTTGAATTTTTAATTAGAATTTTAACTATTAATTAAAAACTAACTTTCCCGACAAAAAAATCATTTCTTTCCCCACCTCCAAATGAGTAAGGCTTCAACATTTTTTTCCCAACAGCAATGAGGCTTAGCCTTAACATTTTCCTGCCGAATAATTCAAACGATTCTATTCATTTTCTTAATGTTTTATGCATTTAAAATTAAAGATTATTAATTAATCGATCTTTTAGATTCATTCTGAAGTACTTTTGAATTAAAATAACTCAGAATAAAGGAAATTAAAAATTTCTAATCGGCATAGCGTTACCCTAACTGGCGTAGAAAATTCAAGCATTTGCGTTACCATAATTGGCGTTGAAAATTCATGCATGCGCATTGTGTTCTGATTGTTGACAATGGATACGGACTTCGTTTTGAAGGTTTAATATGTTTTCGGCAGATTATTTCAAAGGATTCTGTTTATTTTTTTAGTGTTTGATGCATTTAAAACTAAACATTGTTAATTGATCGATCTGCTCATGATGAATCTGCGAAAATTTTGTAGAAAACTTCTTGAGATATTACATAAATTAAGAAAGATATTCTTAATTTTGCATAAAGTTTAGTTTAAATGCAAAGCGATTCTGTTTTCAGTACTCATATTTAAAAAAAAATGCTAGGTTTCAGTAAAAAATTTCCTTATATAAATTGCAATTTAACAATTTCCACTTTAATTTAAAGCATAAATTCTACGGGGGCTAAAAGAAAATTAGGGAGATACATATTACGTTATAGTTGAAGGCCTTTATAATATTATGAATGAATTATATGACTAACAAAATTTGTAACTTTAAAATATTTCCATGAAGAAGCTATTAAAATACGAGCTACATAAAATATTTAATTATTAAAATTTTAACGAGCATTAAGATTGGTGAACCGGCTGGTTGCCAAGTTTTTTTCCCCACTCTAATGAGGCTAGGGTTAACATTTTTCGGTTACAACATTTCTGTATTATTCCGTAAATTTATGCTTTAATTTTATCTTAGAAGTATAAGATTTCGAATAGTTCATAGTAAGTGTGGGAATAATGGATAAAAATACCAAAAATAAATTTTTTTAAAAAAAGAAAAGAAAAATATATTTAAAAAACTCTCATTTTCGAGACTCGAAGTGAAGACCAGCAAAACTAAGTGGCTCGTTCTGCCGATCTGGCCACGAAGCTCCTTACTTGGAGAGCATCTAAATGGTCTAAGACTCTCATTATGATTATCCACTAAAAGTTTTAACACGGTGTCAATCTGGTGTAAAAGCACAATGTTTTGAATAGGAATGAATTCTGCACATGTGCGTGTACTTGGCTCTTAAAATTTCTCTTGAACATAGAAATATTTTGACATTAAATTTTATTTTAAAAATATAAGATTTGGAACAGTTCATAATAAGTGTGGGAATAATGGATAAAAATACCTAAAATAAATTTTTTAAAAAATTCTCATTTTTGATACACGAACTGAAGACCAGCAAAACTAAGTGGCTCCTTCTGCCGTTCTGGCCACGAAGCTCCTTACTTGAAGAGCATCTAAATGGTCTAAGACTCTCATTATGATTATCCACTAAAAGTTTTAACACGGTGTCAATCTGGTCTAAAAGCAGAATGTTTTGAATAGGAATGAATTATGCGCATGTGCGTGAAATTGACTCCTAAAATTTCTCTTGAATATAGAAATATTTTGACAATAAATTTTATTTTAGTAGTATGAGATTTGGAAAAGTTCGTAGTAAGTGTGGGAATAATGGATAAAAATATCTAAAATAAATTTAAAAGAAAGAAAAGAAAAAAATATTAAAAAAGTTCTCAGTTTCGAGACTCGAACTGAAGACCAGCAAAACTAGGTGGCTCGTGCTGCCGATCTGGCCACGACGCTTCGTAACAGCAGAGCGTCTGAATGGTCTAAGACTCACATTATGATTATCCACTAAAAGTTTTAACATGGTGTCAATCTGGTCTAAAAGCAGAATGTTTTAAATAGGAATGAATTATGCGCATGTGCTTGAACTTAACTCCTAAAATTTCTCTTGAATATAGAAATATTTTGACAATAAATTTTATTTTAGTAGTAGAAGATTTGGAAAAGTTCGTAGTAAGTGTGGGAATAATGGATAAAAATATCTAAAATAAATTTAAAAGAAAGAAAAGAAAAAAATATTAAAAAAGTTCTCAGTTTCGAGACTCGAAATGAAGACCAGCAAAACTAGGTGGCTCGTGCTGCTGATCTGGCCACGACGCTTCGTAACAGCAGAGCGTCTGAATGGTCTAAGACTCTCATATGATTATCCACTAAAAGTTTTAACATGGTGTCAATCTGGTCTAAAAGCACAATGTTTTGAATAGGAATGAATTATGCGCATGTGCTTGAACTTAACTCCTAAAATTTCTCTTGAATATAGAAATATTTTGACAATAAATTTTATTTTAGTAGTATAAGATTTGGAAAAGTTCGTAGTAAGTGTGGGAATAATGGATAAAAATATCTAAAATAAATTTAAAAGAAAGAAAAGAAAAAAATATTAAAAAAGTTCTCAGTTTCGAGACTCGAACTGAAGACCAGCAAAACTAGGTGGCTCGTGCTGCCGATCTGGCCACGACGCTTCGTAACAGCAGAGCGTCTGAATGGTCTAAGACTCTCATATGATTATCCACTAAAAGTTTTAACATGGTGTCAATCTGGTCTAAAAGCACTTTGTTTTGAATAGGAATGAATTATGCGCATATGCTTGAACTTAACTCCTAAAATTTCTCTTGAATATAGAAATATTTTGACAATAAATTTTATTTTAGTAGTAGAAGATTTGGAAAAGTTCGTAGTAAGTGTGGGAATAATGGATAAAAATATCTAAAATAAATTTAAAAGAAAGAAAAGAAAAAAATATTAAAAAAGTTCTCAGTTTCGAGACTCGAACTGAAGACCAGCAAAACTAGGTGGCTCGTGCTGCTGATCTGGCCACGACGCTTCGTAAAAGCAGAGCGTCTGAATGGTCTAAGACTCTCATATGATTTTCCACTAAAAGTTTTAACATGGTGTCAATCTGGTCTAAAAACACTTTGTTTTGAATAGGAATGAATTATGCGCATATGCTTGAACTTAACTCCTAAAATTTCTCTTGAATATAGAAATATTTTGACAATAAATTTTATTTTAGTAGTATAAGATTTGGAAAAGTTCGTAGTAAGTGTGGGAATAATGGATAAAAATATCTAAAATAAATTTAAAAGAAAGAAAAGAAAAAAATATTTAAAAAGTTCTCAGTTTCGAGACTCGAACTGAAGACCAGCAAAACTAGGTGGCTCGTGCTGCTGATCTGGCCACGACGCTTCGTAACAGCAGAGCGTCTGAATGGTCTAAGACTCTCATATGATTATCCACTAAAAGTTTTAACATGGTGTCAATCTGGTCTAAAAGCACTTTGTTTTGAATAGGAATGAATTATGCGCATATGCTTGAACTTAACTCCTAAAATTTCTCTTGAATATAGAAATATTTTGACAATAAATTTTATTTTAGTAGTATAAGATTTGGAAAAGTTCGTAGTAAGTGTGGGAATAATGGATAAAAATATCTAAAATAAATTTAAAAGAAAGAAAAGAAAAAAATATTTAAAAAGTTCTCAGTTTCGAGACTCGAACTGAAGACCAGCAAAACTAGGTGGCTCGACGCTTCGTAACAGCAGAGCGTCTGAATGGTCTAAGACTCTCATATGATTATCCACTAAAAGTTTTAACATGGTGTCAATCTGGTCTAAAAGCACTTTGTTTTGAATAGGAATGAATTATGCGCATGTGCTTGAACTTAACTCCTAAAATTTCTCTTGAATATAGAAATATTTTGACAATAAATTTTATTTTAGTAGTATAAGATTTGGAAAAGTTCGTAGTAAGTGTGGGAATAATGGATAAAAATATCTAAAATAAATTTAAAAGAAAGAAAAGAAAAAAATATTAAAAAAGTTCTCAGTTTCGAGACTCGAACTGAAGACCAGCAAAACTAGGTGGCTCGTGCTGCCGATCTGGCCACGACGCTTCGTAACAGCAGAGCGTCTGAATGGTCTAAGACTCACATTATGATTATCCACTAAAAGTTTTAACATGGTGTCAATCTGGTCTAAAAGCAGAATGTTTTGAATAGGAATGAATTATGCGCATGTGCTTGAACTTAACTCCTAAAATTTCTCTTGAATATAGAAATATTTTGACAATAAATTTTATTTTAGTAGTAGAAGATTTGGAAAAGTTCGTAGTAAGTGTGGGAATAATGGATAAAAATATCTAAAATAAATTTAAAAGAAAGAAAAGAAAAAAATATTAAAAAAGTTCTGTTTCGAGACTCGAAATGAAGACCAGCAAAACTAGGTGGCTCGTGCTGCTGATCTGGCCACGACGCTTCGTAACAGCAGAGCGTCTGAATGGTCTAAGACTCTCATATGATTATCCACTAAAAGTTTTAACACGGTGTCAATCTGGTCTAAAAGCAGAATGTTTTGAATAGGAATGAATTATGCGCATGTGCGTGAAATTGACTCCTAAAATTTCTCTTGAATATAGAAATATTTTGACAATAAATTTTATTTTAGTAGTATGAGATTTGGAAAAGTTCGTAGTAAGTGTGGGAATAATGGATAAAAATATCTAAAATAAATTTAAAAGAAAGAAAAGAAAAAAATATTAAAAAAGTTCTCAGTTTCGAGACTCGAACTGAAGACCAGCAAAACTAGGTGGCTCGTGCTGCCGATCTGGCCACGACGCTTCGTAACAGCAGAGCGTCTGAATGGTCTAAGACTCACATTATGATTATCCACTAAAAGTTTTAACATGGTGTCAATCTGGTCTAAAAGCAGAATGTTTTGAATAGGAATGAATTATGCGCATGTGCTTGAACTTAACTCCTAAAATTTCTCTTGAATATAGAAATATTTTGACAATAAATTTTATTTTAGTAGTAGAAGATTTGGAAAAGTTCGTAGTAAGTGTGGGAATAATGGATAAAAATATCTAAAATAAATTTAAAAGAAAGAAAAGAAAAAAATATTAAAAAAGTTCTCAGTTTCGAGACTCGAAATGAAGACCAGCAAAACTAGGTGGCTCGTGCTGCTGATCTGGCCACGACGCTTCGTAACAGCAGAGCGTCTGAATGGTCTAAGACTCTCATATGATTATCCACTAAAAGTTTTAACATGGTGTCAATCTGGTCTAAAAGCACAATGTTTTGAATAGGAATGAATTATGCGCATGTGCTTGAACTTAACTCCTAAAATTTCTCTTGAATATAGAAATATTTTGACAATAAATTTTATTTTAGTAGTATAAGATTTGGAAAAGTTCGTAGTAAGTGTGGGAATAATGGATAAAAATATCTAAAATAAATTTAAAAGAAAGAAAAGAAAAAAATATTAAAAAAGTTCTCAGTTTCGAGACTCGAACTGAAGACCAGCAAAACTAGGTGGCTCGTGCTGCCGATCTGGCCACGACGCTTCGTAACAGCAGAGCGTCTGAATGGTCTAAGACTCTCATATGATTATCCACTAAAAGTTTTAACATGGTGTCAATCTGGTCTAAAAGCACTTTGTTTTGAATAGGAATGAATTATGCGCATATGCTTGAACTTAACTCCTAAAATTTCTCTTGAATATAGAAATATTTTGACAATAAATTTTATTTTAGTAGTAGAAGATTTGGAAAAGTTCGTAGTAAGTGTGGGAATAATGGATAAAAATATCTAAAATAAATTTAAAAGAAAGAAAAGAAAAAAATATTAAAAAAGTTCTCAGTTTCGAGACTCGAACTGAAGACCAGCAAAACTAGGTGGCTCGTGCTGCTGATCTGGCCACGACGCTTCGTAAAAGCAGAGCGTCTGAATGGTCTAAGACTCTCATATGATTTTCCACTAAAAGTTTTAACATGGTGTCAATCTGGTCTAAAAGCACTTTGTTTTGAATAGGAATGAATTATGCGCATATGCTTGAACTTAACTCCTAAAATTTCTCTTGAATATAGAAATATTTTGACAATAAATTTTATTTTAGTAGTATAAGATTTGGAAAAGTTCGTAGTAAGTGTGGGAATAATGGATAAAAATATCTAAAATAAATTTAAAAGAAAGAAAAGAAAAAAATATTTAAAAAGTTCTCAGTTTCGAGACTCGAACTGAAGACCAGCAAAACTAGGTGGCTCGTGCTGCTGATCTGGCCACGACGCTTCGTAACAGCAGAGCGTCTGAATGGTCTAAGACTCTCATATGATTATCCACTAAAAGTTTTAACATGGTGTCAATCTGGTCTAAAAGCACTTTGTTTTGAATAGGAATGAATTATGCGCATATGCTTGAACTTAACTCCTAAAATTTCTCTTGAATATAGAAATATTTTGACAATAAATTTTATTTTAGTAGTATAAGATTTGGAAAAGTTCGTAGTAAGTGTGGGAATAATGGATAAAAATATCTAAAATAAATTTAAAAGAAAGAAAAGAAAAAAATATTTAAAAAGTTCTCAGTTTCGAGACTCGAACTGAAGACCAGCAAAACTAGGTGGCTCGACGCTTCGTAACAGCAGAGCGTCTGAATGGTCTAAGACTCTCATATGATTATCCACTAAAAGTTTTAACATGGTGTCAATCTGGTCTAAAAGCACTTTGTTTTGAATAGGAATGAATTATGCGCATGTGCTTGAACTTAACTCCTAAAATTTCTCTTGAATATAGAAATATTTTGACAATAAATTTTATTTTAGTAGTATAAGATTTGGAAAAGTTCGTAGTAAGTGTGGGAATAATGGATAAAAATATCTAAAATAAATTTAAAAGAAAGAAAAGAAAAAAATATTAAAAAAGTTCTCAGTTTCGAGACTCGAACTGAAGACCAGCAAAACTAAGTAGCTCGTGCTGCCGATCTGGCCACGACGCTTCAAAACTCCCTAACCAAAACAACATCATGTTCTTACATGATAATAAATATTTCTATCTATATAAAAAAAAATTATGCAAACCTTGCATTTTATCCGCTTTTTGATTAATAGGTAGTGAGTTACCTGACCCATGACATTTGAGATTTGTTTTACTAGTAATGTTTGAAATATTGAATGAAAATTATTATTACGTCGTAATATATATTTATATTACAGTAAAATGGTGGAAACAAGAATCAAAGCTTTAATTAACACCAAATTTACAACAAATGTGTTTTAAACAATATTATTTTTTAATTCTGCTTTTTGACACGCCATTTGTGGCAACACTAATGAGTAGCCTTCAGATTTGTTCATTTTTTTTCAAATAACAAAATTGGAAAAAAAAATGAATTTGCGAGTGACTGTTGTGTTTCTTTCCGTTCCTTGTGCCTTCAGTTTTTGGTTTTCGACCATGTGTTTTCCAGTGTTATAAATAGGTTCTCTCTTTAATTTGTGTTGCTGATAGGTAAGGTTGTCTGTCATTATACTTTTGTAGAATTAACCCACTTGGCAAAAACGAATTCGGATTTCACTTTTTCGCAAATTGACAATGCTGCAGTCATGAACAAAATCGAGCAAATGAATATGGATGCAATTCAAAATAATAATTACTATAGAAATAAAAAACCTCCAACGAGCCTGTAGCGATTTGTCGATAGCGAGGATCGAACTCGTAACCTTAGGATTGGTAGTCGCGTAACACGACCACTAGACAAAAGTGATCACTCTTATCTAGAGGCTGCTATCTAGCTTATAAAGCTTCACCACATAACTCTCCATCCAGTGAGTCGGAGGTGAGACGAACGATATTCTTTCCTGTTTTTTAGTGGTGATATTGGCTGTTGCGCCTAGCTTCATTTTATTTATTTTATTATTTTTATGACCAATGAATAAAATCAGAGCTGATAAATAATCAGTCAATAAAAAAATGGGTAAGGCGCAATAGCCAAAATCACCACGCAAAAACATAGTTCGTCTCACCTCCGACTCACTGGAGGGAGAATAATGTGGTAAAGTTTATAAGGCAGATAACAGCTACGGGAAAGGCTTGTGTATTTTTCATCATCGGGTCACCAATGTAGATATTGGCGATAGCGGGGACCGAACTCGTAATCTTATGGTTCGTAGCCGAGTAACATGGCCACTAGACAAAAATGATCACTCCTATTCACGAGCTGTTATCTGGCTTATAAAGCTTCATCATAGACCAAACCAATACCAAGAAATTAATGGTATCCTTTCGAATGCAGAGAAATTACAGAAATTTCCCCAATTAAATCCATTTCTAGTGCAAGGTTTCATCAAAAACAGTATTAATAGACATAATTGATAACATGAAATACACCCGACAAGGCAAAATATTATTTATGACAAAGGACCCGATATATGCTGTGCAATTATTGTTACTTAATAAATTTATAGATAAAGATATCATGACAGACGTGATATGGGAAAACATCGCTTCTCGCTTCTTACTTTTTGACATACCAACAAATACCCCAATGAATGAACTAGCAGCAGAAATACAGGATAAAAATAACTTTACTGTGCTTGAAATGCGGAGATTTTTAAAACAAAATATTACAAAAGATATATTATGTTCTGGGAACAACTCTGCCAAATTCTATAAAAATTTGGTTTATTAACTAGCGCAACCGCCTACAACAATGTAACAAATGCTTTTCTTTAGGCCATCCTACCCATGTTTGTGGGAAAATTGGCATCTGCCATCTTTGTAGAGAGACGCACCTTAGGTCTTGTCAAGGACCTGAAAAATATATTAACTACAACGATCCTCATAATGCCAAACATAAATCATGTCCAGCATATGTAAAGAACAAAAGATGAACTTAAGTGCATAACCATATAACTACTGGGAAAGCTCGCACATCACATATTTTGATACTGTCAAAATCATGCCGGCAACTACTGACCTACAAGATTCTTACAACGCGAAATTCGAATAATTTTTATAATCAATAAACAAAAGATTCGAGAAACAGACTGCCCTTTTAGCAGACATGCTTCGAAAATCCATTGAATGCATACTCCAGAATATGTATAAAGTAATGTAGCGAAATGTCGATTGCAGTTCATCTCCTACACGCAAAAAGAAAATCCTACAGAATTTGAATCAAATGTCCAACCCCAAAATGCAATTCGATGCAGGTGGAAGTAATAATCAAGAGACTATGCCTGTTGTCTAAACTTTACTTTCCCTTTCTTTTTGTTTTGGTTGTTTTTTGTCATTGTTTTCTTTTCTTTCCAACCCATCAATTCTCCATTTCATTTTCCCCTCATTTTCTATGGCTCCTTTTGCCTCAGTTTTTCAACAGCAGTTTTCGATCACTTTCATTTCCTTTCCCTAAATGACCTTTCTGCAGTGGAATTGCCGCAGTATTAAAAACCAGCAAAAAATTTGGCTCAATCAATCTCCATTTTCCACATCTACTTTTTGGATTTTGTATCTGAAAGTATACGGATCATTTCACTTTTTCAAACAAATTTTTTTTTGTGCCCACCGATGTAACAGACCAGGTAGTGGCCTTCTTATCGGTATACCAGCAAGTATGTCTGGCAGAGTTATTTTTTTTTTTAAAAAATGACCCGGACCTAGAAATTCTTGCAGTTGAAAACCAAACTCATAATCAAACTTTTACGATTATTAATATTTAGGCTCCTCACGGGTTCAATATTAACCTGATGAAAACATTCCTTGACAGCATAAACTCGCCAACCTTCATCTTTGGCGATTTTAACTTCCATCACCCTTTATGGGGTGCAAACCATCATTCACCACATAATGACGATTTTGACGAATGGCTCAATAATTCCAGTTTTACACTTCTTAACTCATTATGCCCAACTCGTATCATAAAATCAAGCACCTACTCAATTCTTGATTTCACTTTATTCTCTGTCCAAGTACAACTTTTCTAAGAAACTGATTGCTATGTTTTTGACTGCTCTTCCGAAAGTGATCATAGGTCCATAGTAGTTTCATGGTCAAGACTCAATACCGCATCTAAATATCTCAAAACTGTTAAGTAGAATTCAATCATTCAAAAAAAAAAAAAAACGAAATGTTCCCAACAACTAAAACAACTGAACTATAGAAATAGTTACCAGCAAAATTTCACAAATTATAACTAAACATACTTGAAAAAAATTTTACTCCATGAAGATTATCCACCGTGGTGGAATGCTGCTTATGACAACTTCAGCCGCTTGAAAAAGAGCATGTAGAAAAAAAGCATTGAGAAACGTATCTGGCTCAGATTGATTAAATATAAAAAATAAGAAGCAAACTAAAATTTCATATTAAAAGAGCGAACGATAGATAGATATTGGGAAAGCATGAGCAAAATTTCACAAAATCCTAGAATGTTTTTTAAAATATTAAACAAGTTATCCAGTCATACTAACCCTTATATTAAAACTAATGAAATCATTTTCCATAACAATAGATATATAAGCAAGTCAAAAACTCAAAGTAAAATTTTGGCGAACATTTTTTCATCGCATAGTTATGAATACGAGCCTATTCCGATGGACTACAGTTATGACAACTACTTTTCAAATAGCTGTATCAAAATCTGGGAACTCAAAAGAGCCATATAAAAAACGGAAAATTCTACACTAGGTACAGATATCATCCAGCAAAAAACTTAATGATACAACTCTTTTCAAAATCTTTGATATTGCCCAACAGCAATTAAATTTCTCTTTACTTCCAAACGATTGGAAACATGTCGTCTTAGTTCAAATCCCCAAATCAAGCATAAAACAAAAATAACCTCCTATAAACCAATATCTCATTCAGTTTTTTTGCAAGATTTTAGAACGCTTCTTAGTCTATCGTATTACTCAATATTTAACTCGCTTCAACAGAACCCACATGGTTTCATTCCATTCAGAGATAGCCAAACAGCAACGTATAACATCTATTTAGCAATATCTGAGGCACATAAAAAGATTTTTTTTTTTTTGGTGTTAGTCTCGATCTCAAAAATGTCTACTATTCAATTCAGTTTTTTTGCAAGATTTTAGAACGCTTCTTAGTCTATCGTATTACTCAATATTTAACTCGCTTCAACAAAAGCCACATGGTTTCATTCCATTCAGAGATAGCCAAACAGCAACGTATAACATCTATTTAGCAATATCTGAGGCACATAAAAAGATTTTTTTTTGGTGTCAGTCTCGATCTCAAAAATGTCTACTACTCAATTCCTATAGATGACCTCATTTATAAATGTCTCCAACATTGCATAACAGACAAAATCGCTAAATGGATGCTCAATTTTCTGAAAGAAAGAATGTTTCAGATTAGATGGCGAGACAGCGTTTTTGATCCAAGTCTTCTTCATAAAGATCTCACTCTCCGATCCTTTTTGTCACTTTCATGAATGATCTCTTTGAAACATTAGGCAGAAATGTCGAGTGTTCCATCTTTTCTGACGATATTTTTGTGTATTGTTCTCATCTTTCAATGAATTATATTAAAACTAAATTGCAAAATACATTGGAAAATATTTATAAATGGTGCTCTTATTATAAAATTTCCATCAGCTCTGAAAAAAGTACTATAATTGATCTTTCCAGAAAACGCTCAATTTTACTTCCGTATATAACGTATGGCGGATTTCCACTTACATGGAATGAATCGATAAAATATCTTGGAATTTCGTTTACTAAAACTAATCAAAATGGCAAAATTTTAAAAAGTCTTAGAAATAAGGTGCTTAAAAAAAAAACAAGGTCTCAAATTTTTAGGATACAGGAGGCACAGCCCTAGAAAAAAAAATTTAAACACAATCGTAAATAACAGCATACTTAGTCCCATCATTAACAAATTCCCTGAAACACATCTCAGATCCTGTAATATAATCCAAATAAGGCACTGAGAATAGTATTTGGTGTTCTCATCTGGGCCTCCTATACCATTTTATTAAAACTTTCAGGGCAAGAAACACTTTCAGAAACAATTCTGATGAACTCAAGGTTCTATTGACTTAAAGGATGAAGAAATATTCAAACTCACATTTAAAGACCTTAATTGTTCTTCGGAGCATCTAATAAAAATACCAATCCCCCTCCCCCATTCTAGGCCAGATCTTTGTGAAATGTTTCTGAACGATTTCAGTTTTCAAAATAGAGAATTCTCAGCTTCTGCCATCGCAGCAAACTTCACTGAATGCATCCGGAACACATGTTCGAATCAATTCATCATAGCCACTGATGGTTCAAAATCACAGCATCTCACCTCAATTGCTTGTATTTTTTGTTTTCAGAAAATTATTTATCACATTCATGCCCTAAAATCCATTTTTTCAGCCGAAGTTTTAGCGATCTGCCAAGCTCTAAATGAACTGTCAGTCCCAAATAAAGATATCCTGATTCTTTCGAACAGTTATTCTTTTTTTAATTGCACTTAAAAACACCAATTTCTATTCGCCTAAAATTTTTCAACCTCTAGCTTCAAAAATTTAGTCAAGGAAAAATCTGACCCAAAAATTCTCTCTTTTATGGGTAACTGGCCACTCTGGTATCGAATGAAACGACAAAGTAGACATTCTTACAAAATCAGTCAACAAATCTAAGCCATTCATAGAATGGATATGATCGTCAATCTGAGAAAGAACTCTACCCAAATCGCCTCGGGGATTTCACAGACATCAGCACAATCACTAATAGGACTAGAAATAGAGCTCAAGTTAAACTTGTTGCACGAGTAATTTGTAAAATAATCATTAATCCAAGTCTTCTTCACAGGTTCAATCTCTCAGACATCCCCTTATGCATCAAATGCAACGAAGACAACGACATTTCCCACATCTTGTTAAAATGTTCAAAATATAAAGTCTACAGAGATTCGCTCTGGAAAAAACTTATCATCGAACAGCCGAACATTTCTTTTGCCTTTTCTTTGTCTAAAGCTCTTTCAAGCAAATATCATCTAAGCATCTTTATTCAAGCCCTCAAGTATTTTGATATCCATTCACTGTAACTTTTTCGCTCCTATGGAATAACAGGCTTTATATTCAAATTTATCTTTTTCGAGTAACAAAACTTTTTCGTCTCTCAGTTAATAATCGTTTGAATATATAACATAATCCTCATTATTTTGTTAATAATAATGGGGTGTTTTGTTATTAAAACTGGGGCGTTTTTAATAGTATAGGTGAAATGAAGAAGAAAGACCGAGCGAGAATATGGCAATTTGAAAAGGGGAGGAGGGAAGTGAAGCTGCTAAATTGGCGGTAAAATATGAAAAATTGATTCATCTCTTTTGCCTGCCTCTTGCAATTGGTTTCAGTAGATTATAGATAGTTATCCGTCTGTCTGTGTAGTCTACTTCGACTAATTCGAGTATTAATGAGTTGTTGCATCCTACTTTCTTAGATCGGGAAATAAAGCCTTAACCTTTTTTTTTTTGACATTTAAATCTATTTTGATTTTAATCTATATATTCATAAGAAACAGAAAACATATACTTAAATGTTCTCGTAAGCTGAGAAGTAAGGACAAAGAACAACCACTTACAAAGAAATATTCTTTCATTTGAGAAGAGTAGCCTCCGAATATGACTCATACTCTAGAAATAGACTTTAATTAATGCACCAATTAGTCATTTGTTATAAAATACACATTTTATTTTTGTTAGACATGTTTTAAATTCTGCACTTTTATTTCACAAAATTTTAACGCAAATATTTCAGTAGCTGTTTATGTTCATCTAATTTGATGAAATGTTACTGTGATCAAAAAGTACCCGGAATGGTGGCATAAATAAAATGTTATAAGTTACATCAAATGCACTTCTACCAATGTTTCTTCCAATCACCTAAATATGCCGTAAAATTGTTTTTCTGAAATTTCATTAGAATTCGATGCGATGATTATTCATTTTTATTGAATTAATAGCTTGAAAAAAATGATCGAAGAGGTAAGTACAACCGTGGGAAAAAGAAAAAGTCACAAGGTGCTATAGATAGTGAATACGGAGCTTGCAAAATCATATTTGTTTAATGATTAGCTATAAGTACAAGAGTAGTAGTTGCACTATGAGGAAGTGTATTAACGTGCTCTAAAATCAAAGAGTCTTCTCGACAAATTTCATCTAGTAAATGGCGCAGAACCTTCATAAAATAATTATTATTGGTCTACCATCTTTGCCTGGCCATTTGACAGGAATTCATAATGCATTACACCACGGCAGTCAAAGGACATATTCACCACACATACCACACTTTGATTTTTGAACGTGGTCTTTTCGGTTTTGTTTCATCTTTCTGGCAACTTTCATGATTGCCTAGCTACTTCTATCAAAAACATATATATTCTACTTTCATCACTAGTAATAATGCGTTTCAGAAAGAAGTCGCCTTGAGGGAGGATCTGTCGGGTCACTTGAGTGCATTGTTGTTTTTCGAACTATTCCTAAAAGATTTTTTAAAACTGCTTATCTGGAAACAAATTATATAGGAAATTGTTCAATAATAGTATTTATTATTATTATTATTATTGTGAAATAATTAAAATAAAGCACCAGTTCTCGGCTTTATAATTATTAAAAATAGATTGGTTACCAGACTGCGGGCAATTTACAACAGATTCTCCACCATTTTTTAAATTGTTGTACCAAACAAATACTGTTCTTTTTAATAAAAATCTTTAAATGTTTTTTTTAAACATTACGAATGCTTTTGTAGTAGAAATTTCTTTGCGAAAAAAAATTTAATGCATATTCTTCCCTCAGTTTGGAATTTCGAAATTTTAATTTGAAAGAATTTTACATAGTCTGACTCAGCATGGCCAAATCTATGGCCCTTGTGCCAAAAAAATCAAACCAATTTTCGCTCAGTAACATCCATCATTTCGGAAAAACAAGAGTGAAAATTCTTAGCTCAATAAAAATAAATTTATTTTCAGAAGATAAAGTGAAGTAAATTCTTGAATGTTGCCAGATCTTTACAGAAATCATAAAAATAGTGTGATAAAGACAAAGTGTGTAGACGATATCTAGTATAGATGTATTTTAAATGAAACATTCCGATTACTTTTTGATGACGATTACATATAAATCTTGCACTGTTTAACGTGAGCAAAATTAATAAATGTATCAGCTGTTTATGACTTTTAAAAAGGACGTATGGTGACTGTATTTTTTCTGCGTCTGCTTTGCCAAAAATAAAAGGAGAAGGAATGAAAACAATGATGAGATAAGAGTTAGTATCAAAACAGCTTTATTTCACGTGCTTTGCTTTTTTATCTTTTAGTTTCGGTTTCACAACGATTGTTTCATCCGCAAAGAAATCGCCCCCCCCCTAGATAAACTGATGAAAAACGAATGCAGCAGATGATAAACTATTGCTATACTAATATTTCAGAATAAAGTTTTAAATAGGTTCTTTGTAGGTAACTTGGAGGAAAACATATATATGAATTCAGGTAAGTTACATATTACATTTTACTAATTATGATTATTGATTTATAACAATTTTATACATTACATTTTTATTGATTTATTTCTTGTTGGAGTAACAGAGTTCGGTATTTTGCAACCTTAATTCATTCTTTTTAAAAAATGATCAATTTAGTTTCACATTTGAACAAATTCTTAAATTAATCCATATTATAATGATGTATTATGTGTTAAACTTTTATTATATTAACTTTGTGAAAATGTATTAGTTTGATTTTATACATTATGTTTCTAGATTACTTGACATTTACCTTGTACACAGTATTATATAAGCAGACTTTCATTATTCATAGATATTTTAATAGGTAAGTGGACGTAAAGAAATTTACAGGAATTTGATTAATCATACTGGATAAACTATTAATATTATTCTAATATTTAATAATTCACAGCTTTTGTAATTTTCAAAAAAAGCTTATTTATTTGGTAATAAGGTAAGCACTTTTTTTTAAACGAGCAGTTTCTGGTTCCATTTCATTATATTCCGTCATTTATTATATTGAACTTAAAAATAAAATTTCGTTGTACATGGAGGCTATGTAAGAAATAAAAAGAGTAAGTGCGTGGTAGTTTCTTCTTTTAACATATTGGTTCATTATTGTTCCTAACTTTGTGTATATATCCATCGACTGCTGCATCTAAGGACATGGACTAAGATAACTTTAGGAGAGAAAAAAAGAAAGAAAAGAGAGAGGGGAGAGAGAGAGAAAAGAAAAGAGGAGGAAAAGGGAAAAGAAAAACTGTTTTGTTTTTGTAACCTCAAATTGCATGCATTCGAAAACTGCTTGATAGGAGCCCATGGTTTAAACAGCCTTTGAATAAAATCACATTGTCAGGATATCTATCAATAATTGAATTAAGTGAATAATCATCATCAGAGTTCCAAAGGTAATCAGTGGTCAGGATGCAGCACTTTGCGCAGTGAAGGATCTCTTCGCCATCGGAGTGGAAATGATTAAAAAATGAATAAACTCCATACCATTGTTGTACACCCAAGAGAAGCATGAATGAGAAATTGACTTATACGGCAATTTCTCATTCCTGTATTTGGGGTGAGCTCTTGGGGGGGGGGGTCTTGAAGTGACTCCTCGCTCTGCCTAAACATTAACTGAATGACCATTGTCGCGACAGGGGAAGATATGTGCTGAAGTTGACATTTTAAAAATCATGAATGAAACATCCGTATCGACCACTTTAATTAAATTCGCTAACGTGGATTCCTCCATCATTGGAGTAGAGGTTAGTTTACCCCTTAACATTATTATATCTATAAGGAAAGCTTGAATTTGCGTACATATTTGGTAATTTTACATCGATTCTTTCATAGTCCTCACGTCGGAGTTGCGCTCGCCCTTCCGAAGCATTCAGGACAAAGTTGATTATCATTTAACTAAATTATGAATGATAATCGCCTCAGCAGCATGGAGGTAGGAATTTCAGTGGGAGCTCTAAGAACCATCATCGGCATATTATACGATGTCTTAGTCTGTGAATTAACAGATGTTTTGAAATCTTATAATATTCTTGAAAACAAGTTATTGACTTATAATAATCTTGTGTGTGTGTGATAATTTTGGAATCATGTCTATTCGTTTATTCATAAAAATGATTTTACACACACACACACACACACACATTAATTCAAAAACACAACGAGTTCAATGACTGAAATTCGACATATGTTTTTATCACCAGAGATGAAGATCTGTATTAAACTGAAGATGAAATCCATGCAAAAAGAAGTTGCGAGTTCTAACCGTCGAATTATTCGTGATTAGTGCACTAAGAAAACTCAGCAAATTAGTTCGACATCTCATCTTCACATCAGAATGGAAGAGCATTAGAAAATTGTGGACCTAAATGGTCAAAAGTTATAACTAATACCTATATCAAAATCAGATCAAAACTATGCTGTGTTATGTTTGCGAAAAAGTTGAAAAAAAAACCCATTTCGTCTTCCCATTAATTTAGCAAATAATTTGTGTTAATTGAGGGAGCATCTTTTGCTATATTATTCTAATTTAATTCTTTATAATTATTGCAGGTCACGCCGAGTTTAGTCAAGGGTATCATCAAGTAAGTAACAAAAGGCTTCACTGTATTTGCTAAAATCGGTACTTGTTGGTTATAACGGCAACCAAAACGCGCCAAGAAAAAATGTCATCAAATTTTAAAAATATACTCAAGTGCATTAATATAAATATAACAAATATGTACATAAGAATAGATCAAATCACGTGAGAATCATATACTATATAGTTTGACATTTGAAATAACCAAATTGGCGAAATGTTTTCTTGGCTCTTTTTAATCACTGTTAAAACCGACCCCAAAATCAGTGCCCAAAAACCAGTTTTAATTTAAATGACTTAATGAACCAGAGGGAGTTGTCCTCCCAGAATCTTTCTCGTATGCTCACTAATAAGTTTGTCATGTCAGAGAATGATTTGCATGGCACTAGCGTGCTACAGTTACGGAATATTAACTTTTGGTGTGAATTTAGCATTTTTACTGAATCTATCGTGTCAATCTGTAGCGAGTTATTTGGTGATTGGTCCTTGGAATGCCGTTAATAGTATCCAAAAATCGAATTTGTGTTTTAGACACGTTTTTCTCAATCGATTGAGACAGTTGGATTTGACTCAAAACTACATTTATAATCAAAAAATCCATTACCTAATATATTTGACAATTATTTTTGAATAAATGAATTCACATGCTTACGAAATTACAAACCGATAGATGGTCAATCCCTTGTTGGTTTTGGCTCAACATTTGACAGGCGTCTACACTACAGATGTTTAATTTCTTTATCGAACCATATCTATTTAGCTCTTTTCATTTTGGAGTTACGGTGTTAACTTATATTCAAATTGTGGGACAGCCGGACTTTCTCTAAGAAGGTGTTATCCAAAATTTTATCCAAAATCCATATACCAACTTTCAAAGGTCTTGCGCAAAGCGTTTTTGGGTTATCTTATCATAGGTAGACAGATGGGCATTTTCCAAAAATGTGTTTTTCCAACTGGTGGGCGGGAGTCTAAAACAAGGAAATTCGTCAAATTCTCGAGTTCGAATTTTTTGACGATTGCTATACTTTCTCTATGCTACAAATACGAGAAAGTAAAAATGTAAAACAATTATTTCTAATAAATTTTAAAAATTAATTATAACAACTAATTAGGATTATTAAATTCAGACGTATAAGTTTTTTAAATTCAAAATTATATATAAAGTTTAGGGATTGATTTCTAAGTTGAACGAATCTCTTTTGTAATGCAAATTCAAGATACGTGTAAAAGATTCAGCAAAGCCCATAAGATGGTAAATACAATCATAATTTTAAAAAAATATAAAGTAACAGTAAAAATATATTTAAAAGATAGAATTGCAAAGAAAATTTTATATAAATACTGATTAAGCATCGATTAAATAATATATTATGAATGGAACTATTTAGAATAAAACATAGCACAATTGTTGTTTAAAATGCATGGAGTAATAAAGAATTTTAGAGAAAAATAACCTTCGAAGGAATGTTCTCACAGTATTTTCATCAAATAAATCTTATTAAATTTTTTAAATTAAATTTAATATTTTGAATTTTTTCCTAAATGTTAATGATACTTTCTTATTAATTTTTAAAAATTTAAAAATTAAAAAAGTTTATAAGTTTAAAGATAAAAAATAAGAGATGGATTTTTATCTTGAAAATCGATAAGTAATGAAAGAAATTGGTCTTAATACGGGTTTGAATTTTAAAAACTATTCAAGGGAGACTCTTTCCGCCACAAAGAATCTTCTGCAGTGGTCAGTTTTCGTATATTAGCTGAATCCCGGATACGTATTGTGATCAAATAAATCTTTCTTATTTTTCTTATTGACCCTATACACATAATACGCCAGCAAAGAAAAAGATAAACAAACCCGAAGGTTATTCATTAGTGTTGCCACAAATAGTGTGTCTAAAAGTAGAGTTAACAAATAACATTGTTTCAAACACATTTGCTGTAAATTTGGTGTTAATTAAAGCTTTGCTTCTTTTTTCACCAATTCGCTGTTAATTGTTACGTAAATACTACTAAGACGTAATAATAATTTTTATTCAATGTTTCAAAAAACTTAATATTAAGTTTAAACCAAGAAACCTCCATGTTATAATGAAATATGGCAGCAGCAGTCAATTTCACCGGGGTAGCAGGATTAACTTTGGAATAGGGAACCTAAATATAGTACATAATCAAATATAATACTAAATCTACAAATATGTTTACATTCTCAAAATAAATATTAGACAAGTACTAAAAAAAAGAAAAAAAGACTTTTATCCAAACTACTCGGACAATAATCTGAAGCATACATCTTATATTTGTAGGCTATGTGTCTCATGAAAGTAATATCATGAAAGAAAAACTAATTGAAGCGAAGTGGGATATTGATCTCGGTATATGTAAAGAGATAAGAACCAAACACTAAGTGTTATATATATGAAATACATAGCTTTTAAAGAATCACTTTTCACATTTTCATGCATTATGTAGAATGAATTCTGATTTTGTCCTTTATTAACTGGTACATTGCATTCATTTTTGGTGTATCTCTCACTTAGGGATCCTATGCGTACACCACACCAGCATTATCATCAGTTGCAAGCAACTCTGGTCATGATATTAATAAACCAGTAGCTGCTGCCCAGCAAGCAATGTATTCTAGTGCTGGCATGCCTGTGCCATCACAGCATCACCAATCCATGGGAGGACCAATTGCATCTCCCCAGCCTATAATTCAACAAGGGCAACAGATGTCTAGAAACCCCACCATCGCAATGCCCACGGTAAGAAAAAGTTTATATGTAATTGTTTCTTATGCACACCTATCTAACAATCTGAACTGAAAAAGATTGATAATGATATTCTGCTGAATTCTTTAATGATATTCTGCTGAATTTAACTATGAACAAAGCACTGAGTTTTATTATATACTTCAAATAATTTTAAAAACAAGGAAAAATTTCAGTTTCAACTGAACACTTTCTAGGGTGTTTCTTAATTTTACTTAGTAACTGAAAGCAAACAACTTTTTGTCAAATAGAAATTTGAACATTTAAAACTTAAGCAATGTAAAAGGATGTAGGAAGGAATATCTTTTGTATTTATTATCTCCATTTTATAAATTGAAAACAAAATTTGTTTCTGTTTTATCCTTTGTGCATATGAAATGTTATATCTATATATTGTGATTTGGAATTAGTACGAATAATTTCATGGAATATTTGTTTTTCAAATCATTGTTGAATCGAATCAACAATCGAATGTTGTTGTAAAATTAAAATAAGTTCTGTTAAAATGTTCCTTAATTTCTGCATTATATCTTATATGATAAAATTTTATTCTATATTAATTGTTTTATTCGCTTTTTTTATTAGGCTTATTATCAAAGAAACAACGTCCCTCCTCGAACAATGCAGAGCATGCCTCGAAATCCTATAGGTGCAGTTGTCAACCAGCCTGGTCAACAACCGTCTTCTCAATATGCGCCAATGCCAATTATGGTTCCGATACAACATAATTTTAATTCGTTCCCGCCAACATTGGTCAATCATCAATTTCCACAAATGGTAAAAAACTTTTATTGTTGTAATTTTTCAACTTGTTGTAACTTAAAACATTAATTTTTGCACTTTAATTTTCTGTATTAATGCTTAGTGTTTTGGATTCTAGTTGGAAATGTAAAGATTGTTATGTATACTAATAGTTTGCAAGGATTGTGTAGGAATTGTGATCCAGTGCTTATGAAAGATTATTATATTGAATATTAGGATTGATTTATTATGATATCTTTATATATTGAAAGGCCATTAAGTTAGATATTACTGATCTTCTAGAATTGAAAAGATTATTATACAGTTTAGCAGGGCTTATATATAATATGTCTATAGAAATGGTATGGAAGTAATATCTTAAGTATTCTGATCAGTACTTCACTACAGAAGAGTTGAAGTTATTAGTGATTTTTGTCATACATATCATTTCTCCTGAATGAGGGGATTTAAATTTGAATTTCTTGATGGTCATTTCAAGAATTTAAATTCTTTTTTAAAATTGAATTTCTCTTTAAACTAAGAAAATTACAAATAGCAGTAAAGCAAAATTTGGAAGTGGTAGTGTAACAGATATAACTGTAAAACAACCAGTCACTGCCAAATAAAAAATAATTTAGAGAGTTACTAATTGACATGATTTTTAAATTCTAATTGACTGCTATCTTGGCTGATTGCTTTTCGTATTTAGATCATTATTATAAGAGTTTGTGCCTAGGTCTAGAATAATCCCTTTTCCTTGTATATCCTTGTTACAGTGGAATGCATTTCCTTTTATTTCTAGAATAGATGTACTCATGCTTGAATATTTTTTCCCCTCTCTCAAAACTGTCTAAAGAGTAACATGCAGTATTCCATCTATGGATATATGGGACTTTTTGTTAGGATCTGCATTTGGTTTTCTTGTGATCATTTTTAATTCTATCGTCTTCTTTCAGTACCAACATAGAGCGTACAATGCTCCTCAGTATCCTGTTAAACCGAGTCAGCAATACTTATGGAATTACAACACTCCACCACCTCAGAATTCAAATGGTAATAAAACAATTTTTGTATCAAACATTTGTGTGAGTCTTCGAATCGGTTTTTAAAACAAAATTTATAGCATTTCTTGTATAAAAAAGATATTGTATGACTCTAATATATTAGCAGTATTATTTGTTATCTTATGCACTATTATACCTATAAAGAATGGAATGAAGTGAATTGAATTATTATTTATCCAACATACAAATTATAACAAGAAAATAGTGGATTATAGGAACAAGATATATTAATTTTGATGAAAATTTGAAAGAAATCTATATTTTCTATATAGAAATTACTTACCTGATTACAATTATCTAGTTTGGTTGTTTCAAAAAGGGCATTTCCGGATTCTTTAAAGGACAAAAAATGAAGATTTATTTGAAATTTGATATCAAAATTTTATAATTAGATTAGTTCTTATTTGTATACTTAGTATATCGGGAATTTGTACTCTTAAGGAAAGATAATGTGTATGTTTAACCCTCTACATGATAAAACACTTTAGATTTAAACATATACAGGGTGATCAAGAGATAACAGGAGGTGTTCAGAGTCCTGTAACGTGCTATGTACTAGACGAAATATAAAAAAATTTGGTCACCATACATATTAAGACATGCGGTTTCAATTTATCAAGAAAAAAATAGTACCAAAAAACGCCGATAGGGAAAAATCTGACTTTGCGATCGAAAACTTCATTATGTAATTTGCATGTATGGGTACTTTGTGAAATGATATCGAGGATAAAAGGAAGGGTTGCCGGAATTTTTGTGCAAGAATTCGCACGTAGATGACGTTGTCTCTACGTGAAGTCATTTATAAGTCAAGCTGTTTAATCAGTGGGATGAAAATTCCAGTGCTGCTCTTCGTGAAAACCGACGGTTAAAAAAGTTACATAGAGAGCGATGAACATAATTAATTTATGAAAAATGGCTGAAAGATTTGAAACAACAGGAATCCTGATGTGCAACCAGGCCGAGGATGATTTCTGGTTGTGGGGCTACTTGAAAACTTCAAAGGCGTTGTGTATCAAGGACATGTTCCTGACATTCCTACTTTAAAAGAACAAATAACGTTACATGTTAGGCGAATAAATGCCGATATGCTGCGAGTCACCGACGAAAACCTCGTGTACCACATGTAATTAATTACTGGAACATCAGGCTAGTGGTCACCTTGAGTCAAATTTGTAAGTTGCTATAAAAAACGTTTTTTATTGGTATTTGATGTGTTGTTATTTTTTGGTTTCCATTGGCAGTTATCTATTTTTTTCTCACATTATGCACTTGCAGCGCCATGATTTCCCCTATCGGCGTTTTTTGGTTCTACTTTTTTTTTTATAAATCGAGACCGCATACTTTAATGTGTATGGTGGCCAAATTTTGTTATATTTCGTCCAGTACATAACACGGCACATGACTCCAAACACCTCCTGTTATTTCTTGATCACCATGTACTTTAAAAAATAGAAATGTGTACTTCAGAGTTTTTTTTTTTTTAATTTTAATAAAAATTTGTGATTTCTGCTTTTTTTTCCGTAATAATTTTCCAAAAGATTATTTCACTGAACTATTTTTTAACTATATTTTTAATGATACAAATTTAACTGCATGAAAAATTTTTCTGAATTCCAACAATTATTTTAGAAATATTTTTTTCATAACTTTTAATAATAAGTTTTATTGTGGTAATGGAATAAGACCATTTTCATCGTTTCATCAAATATTTAATTCCGGCAATTTTTTAAAAATATTTTTTGCTTAACTTTTAATTTTAGGTTTTATTGTGGTAATGAAATTAAAACCATTTTAATCGTTTTATCAAATGTGTGTGTGGGTGTGTGTGTGTGTTTTTGTGTGTGTGTGGGGTTTGTGTGTGTGTGTGTGTGTGTGTGATTTTCTTCCTCGGCTATGAAGAAGAGAGATTCTCATTATTATCTGCATAACATATACTATGAGAAATAGGAAAAGTGAAAAGGCATATCACACAGTTGAAAGATTAAAAGATTATTAAAGGGCATTAAAAGTTTTAGTTAAAAGGCATTTAAAGTTTTATGGAATTAGGATGTAATTAGACTCAATTAATAATGTTCATGTGCACAATAAACAAAAGGAGAGTGTGAGTATTAAAATAACATGGTATTAATACCTATCACAGTTTGACGCTTAAAAATTTTTATTGAAGGAATCATGAAGCTACATATAAAAGATTCGATTAAAACTAAACACAATCGTTGTATATCAATGCTCATTTTCTCCATCTCAACCTCCTTTCATTTGAAAGTAGAATCTGGCATTATGTAAGTTGCCATGGCTGCGTATGTGCCAGCTGTTAGTCGTTTACGTCACATGTATGCTATATAATGGAAAATTCTTTCGACACTGTTAAAAATTTTCCTTTCTGTTCTTAGTTAATCATTTGCTGTAATGTATTCGTGTGCGTGTTGCTGTATAAATAAAGGCTTTTGATGTTTTGCGATATTCGCTATGTAAATCTCCAATAACAATCAAGATTTCTGGCAAATTAGCTGGTCTTGTAAAGCAGCTAGTTAAAATATCATTCTCAAGATATTAGATAATTATCAAGCAATTATGTCTCTAGAGGTTTTCAGAACAGAAGATACAATTTTGATTCTATACCTAAAGTTTATCCTAGGTACTTATCAGTTTATCATGTGGAGGAGGGTCATCGTTTTGAGTAGAATTTCTTGTTCCTTTTTCATTTCTGTTAATAGAAGTGGGTACCGCTATTCTTTTTTTAATAGTACAATCCTGGCTGGCATGACTACCACTGCTCTTTGTGCCCAATGTGAGGGTTGAATTTACAGTTTCTTGCGTTGTGGTAAAAACCCTCACATTTGAAGCACATCGTGGTTTTATTTCTGCATCTATAGGCGTCAACTCGTATTCTGAAGTACAGAGGGATTTCAGTTTATATATTCAGCTTGTTTGTTTGTATAATGTTTTGAACCTTATAGGGTTTTTCTTAGTTCAATCAGGAACAAAGGGTATAGAGATTTATCTTGGTAGCTCCTTAATTGATAGAGTCTCAAAACTTGAAAATTCGATTCCGACAGCTCAGCGGATATTTTATTTATCAGCGTCAACTTTTGTCTCCATCATCAGAGACTTTTAATGACTACTTTCATGAGACGTTCATCTAGGGTTTCTGTGACCACATACTCTTGTTCCTTTTCGGTTAAGAATTTTATAACTTTCTTACGGGATTCTTCATTTTCGTGGGAGATCTCGACGTATCCATTTATAAACTGGTTCTCGGTTCCTGGGTATAATTTATTCATTACTAATAGGATAAGATTAGATCCTATGTCAGCTTCACATTGATGGGAGAAATTTTCCTATCGGGGTATTTTATCTAAAGTTTAAGATAAGATTGCGTTTAAAATAGCAGCCAAATAGAAATTAGTGGTAGTTAAAAATATTTTTCTTAATTGTATTCATTTTCAATTAATATGTGTCTTCAGTGTACCCAATTGTTTGATCACAAAATTTGCCTAAGAAACTGTAAAAACTGTATAAATTATTTTACGTGAAAAAGAAATTCATAAAAATCTCTATAATTTAATGCCTCTGCAAAAAGTTTTGTTATAATTTTTTTCTCATTATTGAATATACAAAGTCATTTGAGTAAAAAACGAACGAAAAACGGTATTACAAACGAGTAATTGTTTGAGCCACTGTAAATTAACATTATTCAAAAGAAATTTTTGAAACTTTTAAACTGTGTAAAAATAATTTTTGTATGAAAATATTTTCGCATATTATTGCAAAAAAAAGAAAACAACTCTTAAGATCTAGTTTATCTTTTAAATGATTAAAATTCTAATTCATTTCATTTTAAAAAAATCGCTAATATGTACTCATTCCCACCCTCCAAAGTATATTTAGAACCAAAATTGGTAGCTTCAGATACAGTGGTGTGGCCTGTAGAATTTTGCAAATCACAGGCCGACAGGCACACACACTCGCATAGAGAGAGAGACACACACACACAAACATTAATTTTTATTATAAGTCAAGATACACTGAGTGGCCAAATTATTATGACCAACTCTTCCAACAATGTTGGACTTCCTTTTGCCCTAGATATTACATGGATTCTTCGAGATGTTGGTAGATGATGAATGTAGTATGATGAATGTGACACCATATTCGATGAAATACATTTCCAATTCCTTCAGAAGTGATGTTACTAGAGCCAACTCCTGATGCCTCTTTTGATCTCATCCCGCATATTCTCAAATGGTTTAAGATCTGTTAAATGTGCAGGCCAACTAAGCCACGTGAAGATTCTGTTGTGCTTGTCGAATCATCTGCGGACAATTCTGGCTTTATGACAGAGGGCATTTGTCCTGATGGAAGCATCCATCCTCGTCAAGGTATACCATTATTAAACAGGATGTACTTGATCTGCGGTATGACTAATATATCATTGGGCATTCAAACATTGTCCCACAGTAATCAAAAGACCGCTTCAGTGGCAAGGAAACATTCCAAAAACCGTAATATCGCCACCACCAGCTTTAAATGTTGTGCCAATGCAATTGTGGCCATACCTTGAAGCGGTTTTCTCCATATTCGCACACTGCCATCTGACAGAGGGCATTTATCCTGATGGAAGCATCCATCCCCGTCAAGGTATACCATTATTAAACAGGATGTACTTGATCTGCGGTATGACTAATATATCATTGGGCATTCAAACATTGTTCCACAGTAATCAAAAGACCGCTTCAGTGGCAAGGAAACATTCCAAAAACCGTAATATCGCCACCACCAGCTTTAAATGTTGTACCAATGCAATTGTAACCATACCTTGAAACGGTTTTCTCCATATTCGCACACTGCCATCTGAATAGTGTAGTTGAAAATGCAATGCATCGGACCATATGACCTTTCCCCAATCATTTACTGTCCAATTCTTGAGTTCCTTGGCGAACTGGAGACTTGTTCAAGGCAACTAGTAGAGGTTTTCGAGTAGGTCGGGTGCTCCCAATTCCACGGGTAAGATGGTAGGGTTCTTCTATACATGATGTAATGTATAGCGAAAAATTTATTTCGTGATCTTTGCAGTTGCACCCTGATTAAGATTTTCGGCAATTCGACATAATGTAGTTCTTCTATTGAATTGGAAATTCTGACACGTCTCCTTTTCGATCGAAGATTCAATAGCTTGTGACAATCACAAACCTGACGCTGAGATAAGGTTTTCTGCTTAATAGTCCCTTCTCTATAATCATTTATCTCTTCTGCTTCAAGCACCTGCAATCGCTCCGCGTTTAAACTCAGTTAAATGATATTTTTTGCCCATTTACTCATAATTAATACAATGCAATAAATGCTTCACCTTTCATACATTCCTTTTTCATAGCTATCTCTCCGTCTATCGGCAACAACATGAAGTTGTAGCTGATCTGCGTATAAGTTTCATGTGATCATAATATTTTTGCCACTGAATGTATATTCTATTAGCATAAAGAAATATGTCGCAGTTTACATTATTTCAGTTTAGAAATTAGATTACATTTTTAAAAGGCTGGAAATTTTTTATGAATTTTAGGGGAGTTGATAGAATTGCTAAATAAAATGAATGGAAAGGCGTAAGAATTCTAAAATAGTATGAATTATAAATGTATGAAAATTCCGAACCTAAAAATATTTTGCTGATGCCTTTATTAAGACGAAATTATTATAAAGTATTTAACTACAGTTTTCATCGACCAATCATCCCAGTGAACCAGTTGCCATCAAAAGTGGATACTAAATAATAATTTCAGATTCTCTTTAAATCGTCCATTTACCCATGCTATTTTTAACTGAACATCTTTTAATTCAGACTGTCAGAATTTTCCATCGAATAAAGAAGATGCTGCTAGATTTTCCTTTTCTAAGGATTATTGTGGCTCCAGTCGCCACAGCTTTAATATGCATGCGAAAGTATAGTCCAAAGACGGTCAACTTTTTGACAAGTTTAGTTCAAAACTTGATAAGAATCTGCTTTTGAGATGTGCGCCATTTTTTATTTATCTAGCGAACCATTTTTTATTTATTTTTACGTATTATAGTAATCGAGATCACTTATACTTGAACAGCAAGAAAGACAAACTTCCTCTGAAAAGATTTTTTTTTTTTTTTTTTTTTGAAAATTGATAGAAACTTGCAAATTTATTTGTAAGTTTTTATACAAAATTTACCAGTTTAGGTTAAAATGTTTTTCAGTTATTATGCTTACAGACAGACATAATGTCAAAGATGTGTGTTTTGGTCCTAAAGAGGCTTGGAACGAGAAAATTTATTAAAATCTTGAGTGCGGATTTTTTTTTTTTGATGATTACAATGATTTCTTATATTTCGTACATTAGAAAGAAAATAAGGCATTTGATTTATGTTTGTGGCATTAGAATGTTAGAAAGAAAATAAGGCATTTGATCTATGTTTGCGGCATTAGAATGTTAGAACGAAAATAAGGCATTTGATCTATGTTTGTGGCATTAGAATGTTAGAAAGAAAATAAGGCATTTGATCTATGTTTGTGGCATTAGAATGTTAGAAAGAAAATAAGGCATTTGATCTATGTTTGTGGCATTAGAATGTTAGAAAGAAAATAAGGCATTTGATCTATGTTTGTGGCATTAGAATGTTAGAAAGAAAATAAGGCATTTGATCTATATTTGTGGCATTAGAATGTATCATATCATGTTGCATGAGCGTGCTTCATGTGAACATAGTCAATATGGTCAAATGCAGAAGAATACATTTGAGCTATTATATACCACTTTATTAATTTCCGTATTACACCTACTTGTAACCTTTATACTGTTCTAATTATCAGCTAAATATAGAGGCTTATTTATTATATAAAATAAAATGTATTTGAACTCGTAAACTACGTAGTTTACGGGTTATTTTCATTCTCATGGACTCTTTTCTTGTGAATTGCAAGCAATCACAAGAAAAAGATGTAGGTCTGTTTAAATGAATTGAGTGAAATGATTTGCATTCCAGCAAAATTTGAAGAATTTAAAGTATCTTAGGATCAAACTGGTAACTTATCAAAATATATAGAAGTCAAAAGCCTTTTTAGAAATTTTGGAATTAATTAATGTTGTCGTATTTCTATATCATAACCAATTCAGTATTGAATGTAGTTAGAAGAAATTTATGTTGGAATACATTTGGTTATATCTATATACAAAAATACAGTGATGAAGAAAATTCTAAATTCATTAAAGAATTAAAAAAGAAAACGAGAAGCGAGAAAAAAAAGAAAAAAGAAAGGGAAGAAAAAAGAAATTTCGATGCTTTACCAGATCTTTACCAGGCTTTAGGAATTTCGTCCCAATATATACAAATATTTAAATTAAAATGTAAATTTAAAATATTTTAATGCCACTGTTTTTCTAGTTCATTTGCTTGAATGTAAAGAAAACGTTTGATGACTTGTACCTGCTTTCTTACATTCCCCCTTTCTGTTTAACATTGATCAAAAGCAAGATCAGAGATTTTTTTCAGTTAAATCATGAATATGTTAGTAAAATGAGCAATTAATAGTCTTTTATGTGAAATTAACATCTAATGGTAGTAATATGATGGTTTGCATGTGTTTTGATCTGAAAATCCACTTTGAGTTTAAATTTTTTCTCATTAACTGCGAAATGAACATGACAATGCTCTTTGATGCTCTCTTCTTAATAGACAGCTAGTCAATAACGACTGATTTGAAAGTTAACAATGAAAACTATTTACTTAAATTTATCGTTTGCACTCTTTAAAAATCTAAAATATGTACTTTTTTGGTTCTTGAGCTTTTTTAAAAAGGCAAAAGTTTTTCAATAAGAGAGTTAACTATATATAATTTTAGCTTTGTATTATTAATTTATAAAGCGTATAAAGCATTAAATGTGCATTAATATTCATATCATTTTACAGGTTACTTTCCTTCTCATGGGATGTCCAGCTACCAGTCGATGCCTCGTAAGTCTATTCCTGCTCAGCCACAACAACAGCGCAGCAGGAATAGTGAAAAGGCTATTCCACTTATTGATCCAAAGACTGGAAAAAATGTGTTAAGTGTTGATAAAAATGTGACAGATAGTAATTCTCTTCCAGACAAAGAAAGAGAATCTGTAAATTTCCTTTTTTTACCGTTTTAATTTTAGAAGCTGTTATATTTTGAGATTTCATGCTTCTTTAATTGAAACGATCGTTATTTAGCAAATATTTTTGGAGAAAAATTATTTGTATATTTAAGTATGCAAAAGTTTATGCGTACTTATACGTTACAACTACAAATAATTGTAACTCTTTGCATTCAGATGATGAATCAAGCATATTTTTTGACAGTATAAAATTAATTTTAGTGAACACAATATATTTCTACAACTGATATTTAATTTTAAAATATTATTATTTTTATTTAATTAATTTAATTTAATTTTTTTATTAATTATTAGTAATTTGTGAAATTCTAAAACCATTTTTAAATTGAAGCCTTTTTAAACATTGCTATTTGTGGCTTTATTAAACGCAATTTGCTTAGTTTTTTTAATATAAAATTTGGGAAATAAAGGAAGTTGCGAGTTCATTCTTAAAGATCAGGTATCAAAATCTCACATTAAATTAATTGTTTCTTAAAAGCGTACAGTTTTAAGAATGTGTAGTGTCTGTCCATAGCGCCAAAGCTTTTAACAACTAATTCTAAGTGCAATCGCGGAATTCTAAATCTTTTATGTCTTTTAGTGATTATAATTAGCTATGATCTAACATCTAATTTTTAACTCTCAGTAATCAAATATATTATTAAACATAGAATAACATTTATTGACGAAAACAAAAACACACACAAACACAAAGATTTTCACAGTTACATCTCTAATCAGACATTACACATTTGATTAGCTAAACATAAAAGAAACTTATGCCGGGTTTACACTCGGATAGTTATAAGACGGCAAGTAGGCAGCGCATGCGTAGAAAGGGACTGATTTATGCTTGCCACAATTTCATAAGATAGATTCAAGCATTCCATGCTTAACCATAAATTGCCGTTTTGGGGTCCTTGAATTTTTTTCCACTGCGTATCGTAGTAAATGTTGGCTAAGTACACAAAAAAAAAAAAAAAAAAAAAAAAAAACATGATAAAATTAAAAAAAAGGCCAACATACCTAAATTTGGAAAACTTTAGAAAAGAAATGATAAATAAAATTTTTAAAAAAAGCACAACCTCGCATCACTAAGAACAAAGAGCAAAAAATGTCGAACTTATCTACGATAAGCGATTACCCTAAAAAAAAACCACCAAATTCTACAAACGCATGCGTAGTAAGAAAAAACGCAATACAGCGGCTTGTAGTTGTCCTATCGCGGCAATTACTTGCCATCGACCGAGCAGCATTTTTCAGCCTTTCCACGCATGCGCTGCCTACTTGCCGTCTTATAACTAACTGGCCGAGTGAAGCTCCATGGCAACCTTAGCTGGAAAAGGGAAAAAAAAAAGTGTCTCTAAGACGGAACATATACATTCTCTTTGCTCTTAATTTTACAAAGTTAACGTTAGGAACATTCTAATCTTTTTTTTTTTTTTTTTTTTCTATTTGAATTTAGAAAACTTGTGTTTAAATATTTGTGTGCAGTTAAAAACGTAAAGTGTTCATGTCCTAAATGACATACTTAGTGTTATTACAACTTGAGATTTTGACTGGCTTATATGAAAAAAATACTGGAAAATATGAATTTTCATATTTTCGTAAAATTGAATATTAACTAGGTTTCCGATTTTTTTTTCTATTTAATTTCAGGAAAATTCAGACTCGAATATCTGTGTGCAATTTGCAACACAAGTTGCTGCAGTTCTAAATGACAGCCGTAGTGATATCACATCAAAGCAACCTGAGTCTGTGAGGATAGATACCCTGTGTTCTCATGAAAATGAAGGAATAAGAATGCCAATAACTCCTGTTGTTGAGCTTGTTGATGAAAATATAAGTGAACTCCAAAACATTGAAAATTTAAGTGAAGTTGAATTCACTGAAAATACCAATCTGATATGCAACGACGAAATCGGAGGACCTTACTACAGAAAAGATATAGATTCAAATAGTATTATTGAATCCGAGTCTGGTGCCACTAAAAATGTAGACTTGGAAGCCAAGACTGAGGATAGAGAACAAAATGTTTTTGTGGTACCTGTGGAATCATCTATATCTGATAAGGAAGAATCAACAAAAACAGAAAAACTTAATTCTCCTTCTAATGTTGAAAAGGTCGTAGTATTTAGTGAAATTAAGAAAACAAACAATGTTAAATCAGTAATAGAATCAGACTGCTCTAATAGTATACAAGAATCGGTACAACCAATAGTTGCTTCTGTTAAAGAAGAACTTGTACAACCCAACAATAGTGAAATTCTGGAATCTTCATCAGCTGTTAGTACTAAAATTCCTGATAAAGTATTAACGGAAGGTATGTGTTTATTTAATTTAGTGGAAATATTATTTATACCATATTCAGTAACTGCTAACTAACTAATTTCTGATTCTAAAGAGTCACACCCAGTGATATTTTCTTTACACTCCCATTTTTAAATAATAATAATAAACGTTTCTAACTTCTATGACAAAATCTAACCGAGTTATGAATTTTTTAATATCGCTATTTCACGACAATAAACAAGTTCATAATTTTAGACTAATCATTCTTTGCGAAATTCCGGTAGTTAATTAGCGTAATTTCTTTGAGACAGTCAAAGGAGTGGTTTAAAATCGCCCACTTTTATAAAATAGTAATTTTCAAATTTTTATAACTCAATCGCGATAGATTGAGCCTTTCTTATTATATAAATTGTTAATGTCTCAAAATTGGTTTACTAAATATGACTCATAGGACCGAGGGTCTGTATAAAAATATAAAATTCGTTATTAACTCAAACGACATAAAACAGTATTCTTAGAACATTTTTTTTTCGATTAGATGTACACAGTCTAGTCATATTAATGTGACCACTGCTAATTTTTGACGTCAATGTTAAATAAGGGTCGTGTTATCAGGAAATTTGGTGGATAAATAAAGTGTGTTATAAGCATTCGGAAAACATTTCAGTTCTTGCAGTCATGCAGAAACGGGGCGATCTATCAGACGTCCAAAAGGGCATAATCATTGGCTTTCAGGCTAAGGGTGGAAGTATTTCCGAAACTGCTAATTTTGTAAACTGTTTGCAGGCTGCCGTAGTAAAAGTATACAGTGCATGACAAAATGGCACTATCCAAAATCATAGACGAATCAAATGTGGTGCACTAGGGGCCATAGATGGCCGAGATGAACTATGCTGCGGAGATGCATTTGGGCGAATAGACGTGTAACCGTTGAGCAACTGACAACCCAGATGAACCAAGGGACTACCAACAGTGTCTCCACAACGACGGTTCAGCGAACGTTGCTGCACATGGGTCTCCGCAGCAGACACTGGTTAATGCACCTATGATGACTGCTATCCATAGGCGACGAAGGCTGGAATTTGCACGCCAGTACCGCAACTGAACTTCCACAGAATGAAGACTGATGGCTTTTTCCGATGAATCCCGATTTATGCTCCATCAGAGAGATGGACATTGGCGTATACGGCATAAAACGTCTGAAAACAAACAGCCTGCAACAATTGCAGGAAGGGTCCAAGCTGGAGAAGGGAACATTATGGTTTGGGCAATGTTTTCGTGGTATCCTGTGGGTGCATTTACCATTGTGGAAGGGACGATGAATCAACACAAGTATGCATATATCATTGCGGACCATGTTCACCCCTACATGCGAATTGTTTTTCCTCAGGATGATGGCATTTACCAGCAGGACAATACGAAGTATCATAAAGCTCGCATTGTATGTGCGTGATTCGAAGAGCATCAAGATGAATTTGCCGTACTCCCTTGGTGAGCAAATTCCCCGGACTTAAACCCAATCGAGAATCTGTGGGACCATCTCGATCGGTTTGTTTTCACCATGGATCCTCACTAACCTTATCAAGCGCATCTGGCCATGGCACTGGAGTTGGCGTGGTTCAACTTCCCATTGAACACCTTTACGAACCTAATTGAATCTCTTCTAGTGCGTCTCACAGCTGTCCAATCTGCAAAAAGTGGTTATTTTAGATTTTGACAGGTGGTCACATTAATGTGACTGGACCATGTATATGTCTAATGCTAACCATTTAGAAATTAGGAATTGGGATTCGATTACATCGGACATCCAGTACACACACACACACACTTTTTACAGTAACTTTTCTTGTACTTATTTTTCTAGAAAGTATCGTGTTTATTTCATTTCTAATAGACACATTTTGAAAACTACACTTTCCTTGGTTTAGTTTGCATTAATTTAACAGAATCTTTTATTCTCAACTTTAGTTAACGTGAAGGTGACACACTGATAAAAGCTGATTTTTCTTAAGCACGCGTTACGTGCAGATTAAATTTACTTTTATTTTGTGTGAAATAAATTGTTGCAAAATATGAGTAAAATATTTTTTAAAAAAATAGATTAAAAATAAAAACTTAATTTATATATTAAAAAAGAATATATTATTTATTTATATACAATATACATTATAATTTATATATTGGTTTCATTTTAAAGATAATTTTTTAAAAATTTCAGCAGATATGCAAATCAATTTAGTGTTGTAACATTTTTGTATGTTACTGCGGGAAAACCCAACATTTCACTCAGTTTTTAATTAATTAAAAATTAATTTAATAAATTCTAATCAATTAAATTTTTTAAAAATTGATCCGAGGTGCAGTTTATCACTCTCGAAAATATATATGCATCAAGTTTGGGTACTCTAGATCTTACAGTTTAGCTTGTCCATCCTTATTGTAATTAAAAATTTTCATTGACTGGATAGTATGAGTTATTTTAACAAAGTACATTTTTTTCCATTTATGCTTAGTTCATAGATTTAAGGTTTTAAAATCCTTTACATACCGAGTTCATATCAGAAAATGAGATATTCTTTGGTTGTGAACCTTTACTTCACTTCTGAAGTTTCTACGAGAATTCTTATTTGCGCTATCCTTTTTGAAGGAAAATTTTCATTTTCTTTGTCAGGAAGAGTGAAGTAGGAATATATATTTTCACTTCGTTCATCTTTATATAGAATAAATGAGACTTTTTTTGAAATATGCATTCATTAATAATTCGAAAGAATAAAATATTTATTACTATTTTCTTATCTTCTAAAGTAACGCCATAAAGTAAAGCCATAAAATAACTTTCCCGGTTTTGGTGGCATCTGTAGCTAAAAAACAAACAAAAAAAAAACGAAATGAAACCATATTTCATAATTTCATATGCAGGATGTGAAAAGCAAAGGAAGGTGAAATCCACAGAAAAAAAATTAGTGCAGAAAGTTACATGATGGGAAATACTTATGCTGTGGGAGTACAGTTATGAATGATTTCATAAAACTCACAGAAAATAATCTTTTATTCATCAATACTGCGTATGGCGTTTTCCACTGCTCTTTGTAAACTGTCAGTTTCGATGCTCATAACAACCCGTCTAATGTTCTGTTTCAATACATGTAGGTTCGCTTAAGAGCAGCCACGACATTACACTGCCTAATATACAACAGTTTTACCAGTAAAGTATACTGAGGTAAGGTAGGGCCCATATTGAGCAGGCATCAACAGTCAATCACGAACAACAGTCAAGAACACATCAATAATCAAGAACGAGCTGTTAACAGGTCGTTTGCTCTTCCTTTTTTACAAGAAATACATGGTGCTTCTGTCATGCACTCACTAGGAATTTTACATAATCCATCTCGATGCGCCTCGTTCGTACGTAACCTCAGCGCCAATATTTCCCCTCTCGGCAACTTTTAGTACCATTTTATTCATCAATATGAAGGTCCCCTGGACGCCGTACAGCATTTTGAATATTCTGACATTCTCTGTGTACAACATAATGTATACGGTGTGTGACATTCTCCACCTCTGCGTGTAAAATATCAGTTTCGATGTTTATGACAGCCCATCCTAAGTTTTGTTTCAAGACATGCGAGTTTGCTTAAGAGCAGAAACGGCATTACGCGCTGTCTAGTGTAGAATAGTCTTATCAATAAAGCATGTTGAGGTAAGGTAGGGCCCATATTAAGCACACATCAACAGTCAATCACTAACAACAATTAAGACTGAATTGCTAACAGGTCGTTTGCTCTTCACTTTTTACAAGGAATGCAAGATGCTGCTGTCACGCATTCACTAGGAATTTTACATAATCCATTTCGAAATACAAATTTCCTCGTTCGTACGTGACAGCAGCGCCAATATTTATCCTACCGGCAATTTTTAATACTCTTTTTTTTTTTTTTTTTTTTTGCGGAATTCATTTTTCTATGCGCACCACAGTCTGTATATGAAATGTGATTTCATTTCGCTCATTCGTTTTAGCTATTGATGCTACCAAACAGGGAAAGTTATTTTATGGCCATCCGGTAATATACCAGCATACGCTTCAAGAAAATTGGTACCTATTTTTTCAGGAAAGAAAAACAAAACAAAGAAGAAAAAAGATTGCAATAAGCGAGGTGAAAGGAAAAAGGGTGAAGAAATGGACGCACATCTGGATTCAAAAGAAGTAATTTTTTATATATCATTTTTAAAAAAATTAAATGAAAGATTTTTTTTTATTGAACTGTATATTCATGATTGATTGGAAAATTAACTTTGTTTTTTAATGTTCGGTTATATAAACACTATAAACACTAACACCTTACAAGCAGCGTCTCTTTTACGTACTCTATATATCGCCTAAAAAGCAAATTAATTTATTTTTAATCAAGGATATTGATAAATGGTAGCAAATATACACATTCTAAAAAAAGATTTACTTGAAAAATCGCTACAATCTTTTACGTTTTTAAGGACTGCTATGAATATTTGATAGAAATTTGTTTAAAATGCATGTTTCACATTCATTCAATGTTTTTCAGCATTTATGTAATTATATACATGGTTAAAAAGATCATTATCAATTTATATATGAAAGCTTTTATCATATTGGTTAAAAAAAGGCAAATTTTCCCATTAAATTTATTGGTGTTAATTAGATAGCTGTAAATTTAAAGATCATTTAAGATAAATTAAAATGTTGTATTCTATGTTTTTTTTATTAATAAAATAGGTACACAAAATTTCAAAATGGATTTTTTATTTAATATAACCACTATTGATTTTAGCACTTCTTTAAAATAATATTTATGAATTTCATAACTGAATCTTTATAATAAGATTTTGGAAAAATTATTTGAAGAATAGCAATAAATAATTTAAATTTTTGAAATTCTAAAAAAATGTAATAAATAAAATGTGTATATTTTTAAGATCTTTACTCTATTGGGAATACTAGCCGCCTTTGGCGACCAGCCGGTTCGCCAATCTTAATGTTCGTTTAAATTTTAATAATTAAATAGGTTGAACCGGAGTTTAACCCCCTTCTTCGCCAAGTTGCGATAATGCGCCAAAGCAGGCAATCTTTATTATGCACTATAATTGAACATCTGGTCCTTTGCTTTTGAACATTTCGCAAGGCCGTTGTTGGCAATTCTTAAAAATTGCGCCAAGCAGAGGGTTAAACTCCAGCCGTACCATTAAATATTTTACGCAATTCCAACTTTAATAGATTCTTCAGCAAAATATTTTAAAGCTTCAAATTTTGATAGTCATATAATTCACTCATAATATTATAAAGGCCTTCAGTTATAACGTGATATGTATCTCTCTCATTTTCTGTTACCCCTCGTAGAATTTATGCTTTAAATTAAAGTGTAAATGATTAATCTACAATTAATATAATAATATTTTTTACTGAAACAAAGCATTTTTTTAATAATATGATAACTGATAATAGAGTCACTGAGCGTTTAAACTTTATGGGCACTAAAGAAAATCTTTCTTAATTTATGTAATATCTCAAGAATTTGTCAACAAAATTTTCTCAGATTCATCATGAACAGATCGATTCATTAACAATGTTTAATTTTAAATGCATCAAACACTAAGAAAATAAAATGAATCGTTTAAAATAATCGGTCGAAAACAAGTTTAAAGTGGTAGTTCAATTTCTTTTAACCCAGAATTTTCCAGATTCGCTCCAGGCTCTCTCTTTTTAGTATCAAAACACTGAACAGAAGCTTACCTCAGGACAGTGTTCTCTCACCCATTTTATTCGTCATCTTTATGCATGACTTCTATGAAACCATAGATGAAAGGGTTGAATGTATTCTCTATGTGGATTATATCTTTGTTTTCTGTAGCCATTATTCCTGGGAAATTATTATCAAAAAATTCAAAACACATTGAACAACACATACAAGTAGTGCGATTGCTGGAACTAGAAACAACTCCAGGGAAAAGTGCAATAGTTGAATTGCCCAAGAAAAAAATTGCACTCCACGTGACCCTTACGCGAGACATCCTTTAAAATGGAATAAAACGATTACATTTATTGGTATACATTTTTCTAAAAAGAATTAAAACTCAGAAATCATGCACTCAAAAAGATAAATGGTGTCAAGATATTTGCATCAAAAGACCATGACCCCAGAACTAAAGATATTATTAATATCACAAATAACAGCATTTTCATCATATTTTACTATGGTTGCATCTTATTAGCAAGTTTTCTGAGATCCAGTTTAAAGCAGGCTGAGAATTGCTCTAGGTCTCTCAAAATGGAACCTGAATATTCTTTCTGAAAAAGAAATCAAGCGACTGATTTCCTAATTTTTCATGAAGCAAATAGACAATGGTTTACATTCCCCACCTCTAAGAGAGCACTCCCATAATAATCGAAAAATTCAATTTAGTACCAAAAAAAACCCTACTAATTCTAATTATTTCAAAATTTTCTTTACGGATTTTAAATTTCAAAATAAAATTTACCTTTGATTGAAATTAATAACTATTTTAATGAATGCATTCAAAACTTCTTTCCTGATCATTTTATTATTGCTACTGATTCATCCAAAACACTCGAACACACTTCAATTGCTGGTTATTCGTCTATTCAAAAATTAATGTTTCGAATTCATCCTGTCAGTTCCATTTTTACTACAAAAAGGTTAGCGATTGCTGAAATATTAGATGTTTTCGTCGTTCCTGCAAAAGAATGCCTGACGCTTACAGTTATACTCTACGCTTACAACCTTGAAAAATATCTCCGTCCAGTTGCCAAAAATTATTCAAAGTATAACCTCCAAATTTGAAACTTAAACGAAACTAAACAACAACAAAAAAAATCTTTCCTGTGGGTACGTGGTCACTCGAACATAATTTGGAAAGAGCTTGTAGATCGTTTAGCCAAAGAAGTTACATAAAATACACCATGGATTGAATGGATCTCACCTGAAAATATCAAGCCTAAAAAAAGTGACGCATCAGATCACAGACAGTAATTATCGAAACAGCAAATATTTCATCCCCTTAGGAGACATTCTTAGAATTCAAACACTCTCTTCCTCGTCCAAAAATTGAAGGGGAGATGTTGTTTTGGCCAGAATAATCAGCAAAACAATTACAACACCAGGACTTTTGAATCGTTTTAATCTACAAAATGATCCCCTTTGTCATGAGTGTAATAGTATTAATGATATTGAACACATATTTCTTTCTTGCAATAATATACTTATTATAGGAATAAGCTGTGGGCTTCTCTATAATTAGATAAACAAGATATCTCCTTCAAAATTGTTCTGGGAAAAATAATGCTAACAAAGCCTCAAATTTCTCTTTAATGTCTACAAACTTCTTGGTTGCATTCTGTTGTGACCTCAATGGGTCTTTTATCTAATCGTCACTCCGTGCAGCGTGAACTCTCCGCATTGTTGTACCTCATTATTTGAACTTAAGAAACTTGAACATGACTGAATCGCATCAGCGAAACTGTTTTGAACTGCTAATGGACTGAAATTTCAGTTTGTTTTTCTGCGCACTGTTTTGTTTGTAGGTAAAATTTCTTGTTCTCTACATCTAGGATAACAGGCGCCATTGTTGCTATGAGTCCCTAACTCTTACTTATTTCAAGTTTCAAGTAAAACCGTACAAAATTTTGATTTTAAATTTAAACTAGTATTACAATTCTTAGAAAGAAATTTTATTTTGTTTCTGCTTTTTGTGAATGCCTCATAATATTCTGTTAATTATTTATGAGGCTGATTAATTGATTAGTTTTATAGGTTTGATTGATGTGGTTTCATATGATTTATAATAGTTTTTATAAAATATTGATTACTAGAACTAACTTTATATATGATAATATTAAACTGATATAGAAATTGTGTGCCAGTTTTGTTTTAAAATGTTAGATAAATAACATCTATTTTTTGATAGGGTGCAACTGTATTTCTGTTCTCACCTCCTCCATCTGTTACATTGGTAGCTTCAACATTTGTTTCTACTCCTGTTTCTGAAAGAAATTCATCACTTGTACCTATAATGAACAGAAGAATTTTGAATGCTTTTCGACTGCCTGAGGATACCACACCTCAAAATGGCATATTGCCAAGTGAATCGGCTAGTAAAACGTCCTTTGAATCATCAAATGCAGGTAGCAAGGACAAGGAACCTCATACTATTGTTAAAAAGCAGCAAAATAACATAGTTTTAAAATTCAGTTACAAAGAAGGTAAAAGATAATTCTTTCTAGTTTTCATTGTTAAAATGATCAAAATTTCAAAAATTGTATGAGGTATTGAATTGATTATTTGAGATAAAAAAAATATTTTGTGGTATATATATAGCATATAAAGTGAGAAAATACATTTACAGTTTCCTGAATGCTTCTTATTCTCAAAAGCATTTGTTTCTAGAATTTTATCCTAATGTTTTTTTAATCAATTTTGAAAAAAAATTGCCAGAATTAAGTATTTGAGATTGGCAATTAATATTTTTAAATATTTAATTATAATGTTTTAATTAATTACGCATGTAAAACAGTTAAAACTATTATTTTACTGTTATAATAGCATTTTAGTCTAATTTTTCTTTTTTACCTTAACAATCATTTTAATTAATTGTATGATCATTTGGACATTTAATTTTAGATCAGTGGAGCCCGCTAAATCCTGAAGGCAAGAAACAATATGATCGGGAGTTTTTGTTGCAGCTGCAATCTCAACCTATGTCATTATGCAAACCTAGCAATTTGCCAAATTTAGATGTGATTAAAAACAAGGTAATCGCACTTTTTGCTTTTTCCTCCCTTTCTTTTGTATCAATATTAATTTTTAATTCTTTCATAATTCAATTTTAAATATATTTTATAGGCCCATATACAAAAACTCACTGAAGTGAATAGGGTACCTCCAACAGTTATGAATAATCCAATGCGGGCATATGATCCTTTTATGTCAGGATTTGCACGGGGTGGACTTATGCCTAGAATGGCAAGTGTAGTTAAGATTTCATTTATTGGTGATTGAAAAGATAAGACAAAGTTTTGCACGGGTTGAACTTTTGCCTAAACTGGTATATGTAATTAATAATGTTATTAATAAAGGTGAAGATGAATGGTCAGAGGAAACAGATCTTAAAAATATTTTTTTTTAGTATTGTCTGTTGAAATTTTTATTCAGAAAATTGTTGTTATATTCCAAGTTCTTTTTTCTTTTGGTTTACTTTTAAACTTTTATTAATCATCTTTCTTAAAGTTTATCTTAATATGCCTATTGTATTATTTAAAATATACCACGAAAATTCTGATTTTTCAGTTTCTAACTGTGTTTAAATTCAGAATTTAAATGAATTTTCCAAGTACGACCGCATTTAGCATAATATTGTCCAATATTACTTTATTCAATATTATAAGAATATTATTGAATAAAGTAATATTGTTTAATATCGTACAAAACTGTAAAATATATGTGTACTACTGGGGATATAAACATGAAGGGTGAACAATTTTGCCGATATATTTAAAATAATTATGAAAACAATGAATCAGTCCTTTCTATATGTATCGTCGATGATCGCCTTCTCCCTACCACCCTTCATTTTTCAGGAAGTTTCAAAAACATCACTTCACTGTATATTTTATATAGGGAAACCCCGAGACGGAATTCTTCACCCATAATCACTGAAACGATTTTAAAAAGTGATAGTTCATATGAAACAGGACAGCTAGATGCATCATTTACAGTCGCCCGCTCTACATAGCCTAGAATTTTAAAGAGAAATCGTAAAACAGTGTACTTACTGTCTATTGGGTGGATAAAACCAATAAGTTATAACCCAGTTATAATCATTGTACTTATTTTGAAAATTTTTATTTCATATAAAGGATTGCGACCTGAAGATATGACGTCAAAGATCATCTATCCCGTTCCACACCATTTTGAAAAAGTTTACCAATAAATCATTGTCGAATCTTTCAACCTCAACAAGTGTACTAATTTCGCCAATTTTCATGGACAATTAATTTCATCACTTTGGATTATAGCTGAAACAGATTGCTCCATCATAATTGCATGAACTATTAAGATATTGTTTTGTTTTGTTTTTCATCTTTATATTGAGTGATGCTTGATTTTCGTTCCTTGCTTTAAGCTCTTTGAGGTTATTGTTTTCCAGTGTGTGCCTCGAAATGATATTAGTTTTTGCTTTTTATTTTTTGTAGAAAATAGATAAAGTTATCAATCATTTAAGATTTTTTTCCCCACAAAATATTCCTTTGTACACAGTTTTGGGTTTATTATTCGTATTCTGATCTATCTCAAACGGGGGTGCCTTCCTTGTAGAAAGTGTGATTGTCACCAGGACACCTTCCTGAAAGACTTGACAAGGAAAAAATCCATTACGACATACCTGAATTGCGCCGGCATACCGTATTTCAAGTATGCCAAGTATTCTTGAATTGTCTTGAAATCAGTCACTTTTTTTAAGATATTCTGATATGCTGTTCAGAGGCTGAAAACAAAGGGATTTTTTTCCTCCTGTCCAGATCTCGTTCTTTTCCAGGTCTGCGATAAAGTTGAACAGTTTTCGAAGGAATTTTTGGCCGATTATGTATGGATAGTTGACATCAGTAATTTAGATTCTCTATCGGAGTTTTTTGAATCCACATTCAATTGGTGCATCCTGTTTCCGGTGTATCTTTACTTTTCCAGGAGTAGTACTCTAAAGAAATGCGCAAGACCGTCAAAAAAAAGTCATATCTTCAACTGCAAGACTAGCTCTGTTTTTAAAAGAGCTACATTTGTACATGTATCTACTAACATCAAATACGGATTACCACAAATGGATCCTTCTTAGTCGAGACCATTTTTTGCTCCGCTAAGGAAGGAAGTTTTCAGTCTTTAAGAAGCACTGTTTAGAAAAAAGCAGCTTTCTTCCTTTAAGATGATCTAAACTTTCTTGAATTGATATAATTATTTTTTCCTTCTCTGCAAGCGTCTCCTTTTATTGCACTTCCTACAAATTAATATTCAAGTTTCGTTGAGGAACATTTTTCTTCTTGCTTTAAATTATTCAATAATTTTTCCAGCACTTTTAATAGGGATTCAAATTAATCATTCTTTTCTTCACTGACATCGTGCTCTATCTCTATTAATCTTGATTATCTGGATATCTTCAGATGAGTTTTTCGAAGCCTTATACTTCATAATAAATATTAAAGTTGATTTCAAATTTTTTATGCCCATTTATGTATCATGTCTTCGTTTCTGACAGCATTGAAGAAATATTGGGCTTCCAAGTTTTCCCTAGTATTCAAAGGGCACTTGTCATAGACCAGGTTCATTAATCGCTCTGCATCGGCATTAATTCCAGATGACTTTCACTTGGCTTAGACTGATAGATTTATTGCATATTATTTGTAATTTAAAAAGGGTATAACTATGCGCGACATTAAAAAAAAAACTGTCTTTCTGAATCTATTTACAATGATTTAATACGGTTTTGCCATATTTTCAAGGAGAATTTTAATATTATTACATTTCTTTTTAAAAAAATTGCAGTATTTTTTTGCTATACAAGGTGATTTTAATTAAAGTTCGTTTTTGAAAAGGCTTTAAAAGAAATGCCGTTTGCTAGAATGGTCAGATACTTCTTCTGAATGTGTATGAAGCAATGAGATTCTTTTCGAAAAAAAGAAAAAAATATTAAAAATTGACCGATAGATGACTCTATACTCTATAGTCATAAAATGCTAAATAAAAGGCATGCCATGCGTACCACACATTGCAAATTAGATAAAAGGTGAGGGACAGGTAGATTCTGATGTTCTCTGCATCCGAGAAGGTTGTTATTGAAGGAAATTCCGGTGATCAAATGGTATTAAAAGCTGATCTGGTCCAATGTCCGCCGAAGATTTAAAGAAGATTATTGTTAATTAAAATAAAAGGTTAGTTTGAAATAAAAATTAACAGAGGGTGGGAACCAGTTACTTCGAAGTCATTAGATCAAGTAGCTAGAGCAATTCAGAAGGCTTCAAGCAGTGTTTTGCGAACGGTCTGTGTTCTAGGAATTGTTCAAACTTTAAATATGCCTGTCAGCATAGTTCGTAAAATTTTACGACACATCCTACAATGTTATCCATACAAAATTATGCATGTTCAAGAATTGGCTCTTTCTGACCTGCCAATATTAGAATATTTTGCCCTGCAGTTTCTTGTTCGGAAGTTAGTGGACAATACAAGACTATCTAGCATTTTGTAGATATATGAAGTTCATTTCCATCTTCAAAAACATAGAATATAAGCAAGAGAGAATTAGTTTCAAATGCAACCATTCTCTCTTCATTTTTCAAAGGTAAGTGCGTGGTGTGGGAATATGGCAGTACCTATAAGTGGTCCTTTCTGTTTCGAGGAAATAGGTCCTTCGAGTCTTATACCATCAATGGGAAGTTATGAATTTTTTTTTTTTTTTCAACAACCAGCTCATTCCAGCACTTCAACAGCGCGGTTGACAGGATAGCATAGTTTTCATACAGAATGGGGCATATTGCAGCAGCAGTTGAATTTCTAGTTTGGATGCGACAGAGTTAACTTGACCACCACAATTACCTGATCTAAACCCTCTTGATTTCTAGTTGTGTGGTCATCTAAAAATGCTGAGTGCAGTGTGCCGATTGTAAACTTAGTTGTTGCGGAAAGCCGTATTAAACTTCACATTTTCTACATTACTCTTGATAAAGTTTGATCTATTGTAGAGCACGCTGTTTTGTGTTCTCAACTCATAGCAGAAAATGATGAACTATATATTAAACATTTCTTGAATAGAAACTAATTGGTTATATTCTTTTCCTGATAGTATCAAATGCTGTTCTCTTTTCTATGATATTTCTTGCGATCGCGGTTTTTAATTAGCATCTTGTGGTGAGTACAGCGCCATCTGTCGGTCAATTTTAGAATTATTATTATTATTATTATGATTTGCTAGACTTTTTGTATATTCTGGTAAAATATGTGATTCTGGTTAGTGGTTCTTATTTTTAGTAACAATAACGTTCCAAGATGGAAATTTAATTATAACTGCCTTTCAATATTCTAAATTCAATGATTTAATATTGCCGCCTTGCATAAGGATACGCTTCTTTAGCATCTTGTGGTGAGTAGAGTGGTGGTGAGAAAGAGATAGTACTAAAAAAATATAACGTGGATGAAATTTAATCTTGATTAAAGTAACATTTTATTTTTAAATTTCGTTTTTGTAGCCTCGTAATCCTGGCAAACAACAGAAAAAAGGGAAAGGAAAGGCAAAAAAAGATACGAGCGTTCCAAATCAAAAAGTGGAATTACACGAATCCCAAAATCCTTGGAAGCCATTACATAAAACTGAGGTACCACTTAATGTAAGTTTGTTTATTTAATGTTTTTTAAATCTTTTTAAAAACTAAAAAAACTTCATGATTTGGTAACTTGTAATCAAAATTTTATATTATCTAATAATATTTAATCATTTCTTGATTGCATATCTCTATATCTTTAAAACTGCTAATGATTTTTTTTTCCTTTTTACTCTTTAGGAAAAGGATAAACTGAAAAGAAGTGTTATAAGTGTATTGAATAAATTGACACCTCAGAAGTTTGAAACTCTGCTTGCGCAACTTAAAGGCCTCAATATATATACAGAAGACAGACTAGCTTTTGTTAGCAATTTAATATTTGAGAATGCTATAAATGAAAGGAAGTTCAGTGCTGTTTATGCTAAACTTTGTAAGCATTTGGCTCTGGTAAGGATTTCGTTTCTCATTTTATTCAATTAGATCTGTATTCAATGGATGTATTTTTTAAAATTAATATTTTTATATAAACTCATTAACTTTAATATAAACTCATTAGAAATTTTATTTCAATAATATTTTTCATAAACTGTATGAAATACTTTGAGAATGTCCATACGTTGAAACACTTTTATCTTTATCTTTTTGTTATAGAGATTAAAGAATTTTTTTGTAATTTAGCGAGATTTTTTCAGTAATTATCGAAAATGCATGATGCTTTCCATTCCCGGAAAGCCCTCAGTTGAGCACTCGTTTTTTTAAATGCTGGTTTCCAATGAATATCATTTAGTTTCATGCGAAAATGATACTTACAGAGGCACTTATTGATGACATTTCGTATCAAATTTCCTATAAATAGTTACTAGTTTATAAGTAGTTTCTTTTTAATAATTATGCAAGGATCCAAATCATTGACTTCATTAGATAAGGAACATTCTGTACAATTCAGCTTTCTCCATGTTTCAAAATTTAGTTCAAATGTTAATACATTTCTTATATATTGTCTTTTCCTTTATTTTCCAATGTCTACATCAGTTAATACTGTAGCGGATTGTGATGAGTGAGGATAGAACCTGGGATCTTGTGGTTCACAGTCCAGTAACATGACCATGATACAAAAGCAATTGCTCGGGTAGCGTAGCTGTTAACTGGCTTATAAGCTTTCACTACAGACTTTCCCTCCAGTGAGTCGGTGAGATGAACGATATGGCTGTTGAGTGATGATGTATTAGCTGTTGATTCTAATGCGTCTGTACCCATTTGAGTAGCGAATTGGGATAAGCGAGGATAGAACCTGGGATCTTGTGGTTCGCAGTCCAGTAACATGATCATGATACAAAAGCAACTGCACGGGTAGCGTAGTTGTTAACTGGCTTATAAGCTTTCACCACAATACTTTCGGGTACAAGGAATTACGTAAATTACCAACTTTAAAGCGAATATTATTTATTTAATACCATTAATAGATGAGCATATTATCTGGTTACCGAAATCGGCTAGAATCTATCACTATTACTAGTAAAGGAGAATGTGAGTTTTACTTATTTTCACTTTTCTTATTAGACTTATATCTACCAGATTTGGTACAGATGTATATTGTACGGCAGGAATGGGTATTTCGCAGTTATTCTCATTCTGACGTTTCATCATTAATTAAAAACTAAAGGGAATTTCTATGTTTCTCTGCAATAACTGAGAACAATACAGTGTAATAATGGTTTTTACTTCATCTTGAAAAAATCAATATATTCTCTTTTCAAAGATATCAATTTAATTGCCGTAATTTTTTGTCACATTTTGATCCATTTTTTTTAAAGATGTTTTTAAGTACATTTAAACAACGTTTTTTCGGTCCGATAATAAAAATTATCCTTTTTCATTGATGCTATTAAAATTTCATCCTGAATTTTTCTCCTATTTTTAATGACCAGAATATGAAAAGTAAGTTTATTCCTTTCGATATTGAACCGGTTTCTGCTTAAATCATGCTTTTAATAAATTTTTGAAATTTTGTAGTTAAGTGCCTAGAAGAAGTCGAATGATTAAAAATGTTCCCTGATTTTAAAACACTGTTAGTTTTTCCCTACAATATAAATGAGTGTATAAAAAATATATTATCAGGCGATATAAAATATATAAATCTTCTTCGAGATTGGTACCCATAATTTCCTGCGTATAATCCGCGGATTATCAGTTAAAAAACATGCAAAAACGTTAAAAATCGTCAGCGTAATCGTCACTAATAACCTGCCACCTCGGATAATTCGCCATATAATTCGTGAATTATACGGCGTTGCGGATT